>NW_017253238.1:600000-1003996 GCF_001299255.1 Cyphellophora attinorum | reverse complement strand
TCGCATACCCTGACGAAGAAAACGATTTCAATGTTCTAGCGCTGTTTAAAATAATTTAAAATAATTTGAAATAATTTGCAATAATGTAAATTATTGTGTTACCTTCTGTGACAAAACATAGTGGATCCCAAGGAGCCAATAAGACTGCATGAAAATTTTTAAGGTTTCGCTAAACGCGGGTAACAGTAACCCTTATCTGGCTCTCGAAGCTGGAGAAAGGTTGGGGCTGTGAAATCTGGCCGAAGCTCGTCCACACGGAGACCTTCCAAGGCGCCGAGGGAGTCAGCAAAGTTGATGCGAACCCGATATGAGATGTGCTGAGCAGCTTTGTCGACTAGCAAGGCCGAAAGCAGTCGAGAGGAACAGTACTGCTGAAGGGAAATACAGGTATGATAGTTCTTACTCGACGAATCGAGATCACTTGATGGGAGGACAGATTTGGTCGATATATACAAGCTATTGCAGATAACTTTCTATGAGACGCCCTCCAAATAACGCAAGCATACCAATACCCTGTCTGTCAAATTACCTCCATCTAAATCCAATCAGGCCACTGTTTTGCCAATTGCTTTCTGCCACCTTGACCGCGCCTGAAGATCTGAAAACCCTTCGTCCACCAGGCCAAACATGTGAGGGACGAGACGCCGATGTCCTTGCATAGCTCGATCGTGACAGGCGTTTCTATGCTTAT
Organism: Cyphellophora attinorum; assembly: GCF_001299255.1. Taxonomy (NCBI): domain Eukaryota; kingdom Fungi; phylum Ascomycota; class Eurotiomycetes; order Chaetothyriales; family Cyphellophoraceae; genus Cyphellophora; species Cyphellophora attinorum. The sequence continues at coordinate 1,003,305 of NW_017253238.1, read as the reverse complement.
GCTTCCTGCACTAGCTTGGGCTCCTCGACCTGAGAGTCGCGCTTCAAGGTCTCATTGTTCTTGAAGACGAAGCCTGGATGTGCCGGGATCAGGCACAGGGCAGCAAGAATGATCATACTGTAATCATCGAAGTCAGTCTTGGTTCATGGACATGGTTAGAATGGACTCACACTCCTTCAAGACCATTGAACATGGCCTCATCCCGAAGCGCCTCGCTGTCACGCGAGTACCCCTCGCTCAACTCATAGACTCGGTACACACAGCGGATCTGGATGAGAACTGTCGCCAAAGCCAGGAACGCAGCAAAGCTGATAAAGGGCTTGGGTAGCTTCGTGCTCTTCCATGTCGACCTGCTGCACCACATGTAGTCGAGCACACAGACGGAGAAGAACGTCAGGGTGACGACCTGCAGGATTAGACCCGCTAGTGCAATATCGACACCTGAGTCAGAACCATCCTCAGCAGAAGCTGACATGGCGCCACCAGCGGCTTGCAGGATCAAGCTAATGATGTCGGCAGGGATGAAGACCCAATAGAAGAACTTCGGGTTGACGCGCGAAGCAGAGCGGTCGATGTAGCAGACAATTTGGTAGAGAAGAACATAGATGGCAGCAGCGAAGAAGACGGGACCAATGGTGATGAGGACTGGAAGGTATGTTAGTCGTCGGTCTGAGAGATACAGGGGAGGTTTATGGTAGCGTACTGATCTGAATGAGAAAGCCAATATCGCCCCACGGGTTCTGATTGTAGAGCATGCGGCCAACATAGCCAATGATCTCGGCAGTGCAGCCGAGCATCATCGAAACCATGAAGCCCCATTTCTTGTACTTGATGCCAAGGTATCCCTGAGCGATGATGGCTAGGGAATAGAGAGCGATCAGGACAGCAGAGAAGGGAAGAGATGGTCGGTAGCCGTAGATGCTGAGCTCAACGGGGCAGACTGAGATCGTGCAATTGGCTTCGTCACCTCCGTAGCTGTGGATGAGTCCAGTGGTAGGATTGGTATAAAGTTGGTCCTGGGCAGACATTGCGATGTTCTTATTGGTGTGGTGCTGCTGGAAGACTTATCGTAGAGTAGGGTTGAGAGGTGTCTTCGAAGATCTGTCTCGTTTCCGGGATCTTGGTGTGTTGCTAAGATAGAATAACTGGCACTCATGCTGGGCTTCGCGCGAGACTTATATACGTCGAGCTGGTAGTGCATTATCACCCCTGCCGTGTGGTCATGCTTCAGAGATTGTGTCAAATGTTGAACAGTGCATGCAACACACGGACGGATAGTGTTTTGGTATGTTTACGGCCGGTCTTTGAGGCCGAACCGCAACATCATGACTTCCCGCATGCCTGACCAGGCTAAAGCTCTCTTGGCCCATAGTGCTAGATGCTTGGCAGACTTTCAATTATGGTTCTAAACTCCGTTAGCCGTGGACGTTAATGCAAGGCATCTACGATGGTTCCTATATTCATACCTGTCCCTTGGCCGCAGCAGTGTTCTTTAGCTTTCCAGAATGCCAGCAGCTATAAAGATAGTCCATCGTGGCTGCAATGACTCAGCTTGAACTTATCTACGACGCTTGGCTTTGTAGCTGTGACTATTGACCACTGGGGTTAGAAGCATCGTCTGTAATCAGAAGCGATTCGAGATTACTGAACGATCCGAGATGACAGCCGACAGGATTTCAGATAGTCTCGATCCAATATTGCATTGGCTTCAACAAGCCGAAACGATTCCCGGGTCAGATCATACCGGCGAGACATGAAAAAGATGCGCTGTGCCTGTCGAGCAAGAGCCTATTGAGTCCACGTCGAACTGCCTCTTTCAACCATGCAAGATAAAATGCTCAGTCTGTGGCTGTAGACTGTTGACTCCCAGATCGCGGAGTGTCGCAATGACCTGAGTCTAATGGAATACTTTGGACAGTTCACATCGAAGCTCCGCAACGGACTCGACTTTCAGGAGAGCCCGAATAGTGGCAGATCCGATGACTGGGCACATCTTGTCTAGTATTGACCAGACTGCAATGTCTATGCATGCATCCAAGATGCCGAGACTGATCGGGATACGGCCAACTTCCTGTTGCGGTAGCATCGCAACTCATTCGATCTCTCATGCATGCGTGCAAGACGTCGGCCTGACATTTTTGATGCCAATCTCGGGTCTCCAGGCGCTTCGATACACTGGGCCTCGGCGTGACCCCGAGAACACCGGACAGCAGCTTTCGCGCGGAGAGGTGGCGGAAAGGTGACCAGGCGTGACTACTGTACGATGAAACGTCCAACTTTACGGGCTTGTCGATAGGTGTGTTGACCGCTGTGCCGTGTGGATGAAGTGTAGACCAATCGCAAAATATACTGCTTGAGGTGAGGTTCAAATGCTTGGCGATCTGTATCGGCCGTTCCGTAAGGCGCCTTGCTGATGTAACCACGGCTACTCGCAAATTCAATCTACTTGTGAAGCACCTTACTGCAAATCAATGCCGAGCCACTCCTTGATCCGACCGTGATGGCCCTTGGCAACTGTTTTCTAGGCGGTAGGGACTCGGCGCCCAGCAAGCTTGGCCGCAGGTTGCTAGCTATCTGCCCTGACGTTCTTCACAAATAGATACCTACGAGGCATTATGTCCTCACCTCCGCGACTAAATTAGTCCACATGAGCCGTCTCCCAAGATTGACTCCGCTGCTACGAGGCTAGGTACGGACGTGACAGTGGCATCGCTATGCTGTTAACAGAGCTGTTTGCGAACGACGGTCCCACTGGGTGGCAGGCAGACGATGACGAGATGCACTGCCGGCAGGATTCGTAGTCACTCGGTCGACCATGATGAACAGCGACAACATGTATAAAGATGCAATGAAGTTGTATAGCTTGCGTCCAGCGCTATCAACAACACACGACAATTCACGACGAAGACTTGCCTAGACTAATCTACTACCACTGTATACACGATGAGACAGCATATCTCACTTGCTGCAGCTCTGGGCTGCTCGCACCTGGCGAGTGCCGTTGAGTATTGCGCACCAGCAGGAATCCCTCTTTTGCCACATCCCGACCTGACGGTCGCACCCGCTTTCGACCCTGCACCATTGACGGCCGTACTCGACGAACTGGCTAGCGACTCACTCTTGTTCAACACGTCTTCAACATCGTTCTCGGTCACAATAACCACGACCGAAGACAAGGTGTTCGAATACCATTGGACTGCTCCTAATGTCAACACCACTGTCGGCGTCAGCAAGGTGGATGGTGACACTGTCTACCGCGTCTTCTCGGTCACCAAGATGTTCACGGTCCTTTCTGCATTGCTTCAGGAAGGACTGGACCTGGATGACTACATCTGGAAGTGGGTACCAGAGCTTGAAAGATCGCCGAATTTCGAGAACACCACTCTAAGGATGCTTGCGAGTCATCTAGGCGGAGCACCGCGTGACGGTGGGTACCCACTCCAGACATGGCTCAGAAGATAGAACCCCAGACATCGGTGCTGACAGCTCTGTAGGCTACGCCTTCGACACCTCTCTCAGAGGCCGTCCCGAGTTCCTTCAGGGTGAACTGGGTCTGCCTGCTGATCCTGTTTTGCCTGAAGGCTTCCCTATATGCAATTCGGTTCAGTATGGCCAATGCGCTTCCCAAGCCGGTGAGTATTCTGCAAATGAGCCATAGTAAGGGGATAGCATACTTACTGTGACATCTCTAGAATTCCTTGAAGGTCTACGCGTTAGCAGCTACGTCTGGCCCGCAGGGCGTACCCCAGCATACTCGAACTTCGGCTTCAGCATACTTGGCTTTGCTATCGAGGCTTTCACTGGAAAGTCGTTGCCCGATGTCATGCAAGACAGTATCGCTAATCCTCTGGGCTTGGACGCGCTTGGGCTGAAGACTCCAGATCCGGCTCGTCTGGTGATTCCAGGTGAGGTCGATGAATTTGGTACTCAGGATATTGGATTTTACAATGGCTCCGCCGGCATGTACGCCACCCCTAACGACCTGTCTCGCTTCCTCCGCGGTCTCCTCAACAACGAGCTCCTCTCGAGCACCGACCTCGCTACATGGCTAAAGCCCGCCTCCTTCTCCCCAACCAGCAAGAACGAAGCAATCGGCATGCCCTGGACAATCCGCACCCCCACCAATGTTCTTGGCCCTGAATCCGGCGATCGTCCCGTCGAAATCTTCACCATGCCCGGCGGCCAAGGCTACTACAATGGCTACGTCGCAGTCATTCCAGAGTACCAGCTGGGCTACAGTGTCAACGTCGCAGGTGTAGGCGACGATCCAGCACTTCGCGCTCTGATGGACTACATCGTCCGCTACTCCGTCCCGCACTACGACTCCGTCCGCAGAGAACAAGCCAAGGCGAACTACGCCGGCCGCTACGGTAGCGGCGGCTCAGCGCTCGAGCTCGTTGTCGACGCTGTCCCGGTCTCAAGGTCGAGACCTGGACTACTGGTGGCAAAGCTGTCAAGGACGCGTGGGTAGAGTTCTTTGGCTCCGATGCGCAGAACGCTATCGATGCCGAGGTGAGGATCTATCCAGTGGGTGCAGACAATCGTTGGCGTGCGATGTTCAAGTCTATCTCGGAGACGAATTCAACGGGTACGATCTTTGAAGATGCCTGCTATACGTGGTTCACTGCTGGAGCGTGGCTGTATGGTGGTTTGAATGTCGATGAGATTGACTTCACTATTGGGCAGGATGGCAAGGCGACTGCGGCTATTGTGCCTGGTTTGAGGCAGAATATGGCGAGAGAAGCCTGAGCTCGAGAGCACCATTCTGGAAGCTTCGTAGGAGGATCACCGCTGCCGTGAGACCGTCGGAAGACATACAAATGATTATCTAGGCCATAGACAGTGTGTTTCAAGCATCTTACAAAATCATTCATTTCTGAACAGATCTGTCAACTGGACTGTTGACGATTTCATTTACAAACGATCACACTTCCACTATTTTCTTCATCGTCGCTGACAGCTCTGCCTAGATGGGACCGTCGATTCCAGCTTTGACCCGGTAAGGATGATGACTGCGATTTCAGTACGAGGGTCCTCCCTCTGATAGTCTTCTGCAGATTAGTGAGGAATCTCGCCTCACCAGAGAGCAGCAAGTGCCACCAGGTATGGCAATGTGAATCTCGTCTCTTCCACTTGAGGGAAAGGAGAAGGAGTGTCTCGAGGGCAGGGCAGATACTTATACCTCTTCAATGAAGTGAAAATCCGAAGCCTACCGAAAATATCACTTCACTGACTCTGCCACATGGTATTCACTGCTTGTCAGATGAGTCATGGTCAGCTGCTGCCTGTTCAGACCATCTCAAATGGTACAGACCGCATCTCCTTCGTTTTGCATGAACCTCACATGTCTCGGACGATATTGACCGCACTCAACACCTCACTATGCCTTCCCCGCGGATAGAGGAGATAAAGTTCACGTACCCGTCGGCCTGATGTGCCCATGTCGATCTTTACGGGGAGTCGGCTTGTCTTGCGTGCTGGGGTAATAGAGTTGGTGCCTTATCATCCCCGAACTGGTTTTCAGCGCATCGCGGACAAACCTTCAGGTGTGGTTGACAAGGCCGCTTTATCGCCGCATCCAAATCGGCCAGTTCTTCGGTGATATCGCGGCGACACGAATCCCTCATGGCATTCCACTGAACTGAGCATCCCGAACATGACCGGCATGATCGCGCCAACAACACCGAACAGCGACTACTCGATCAAGCAATGACCATCGTCAATGTCATCACTGTCTCAAGCGAGTCGGGGATGACGGGAAAAATCTGTCGGAAGAGGTACTTCAAGCATACAGGTACCGCGGAAGTCGGGCGGATCTGGGGTAAAAGGAACGCATAGTAAGGTTTCGCGATACGGGGAAGGTTGGGGCGAGAGCGCACAGCATTTCTGAGTTTGGACTTCAGCGATAAGCCTGAGCACGAGCGGCCTGATATCATGTTATGAGATGGTGATGATTGCCGAGGTGGTAAGGAAGAGTGGTCAAGGTCCTTGGAATTGCTTCTGATGTATTGAGGGAATTGCGGTATCCGGGCGCGAAAGCCGTAGGAGAGATGTGGGCGGATACGTTAGCGCGGTGACTGCTCAGTACTGGTATCGGACCGTCCACGTATGGCAGCTCTGATTCGGTTGTGTTTCCAGGCGGGTTATATCCTACTGGCACCACTGGGGACTTGAGTGTTAGGTAATGCGAGTCGTATTCAAGTTGCGTGTGGTACGTCAGATGTGCGACAGCGAGCAGAAGCTACTCGGATTCGTGGCCATCTGTCCGAGGGTTCGTGAACACTGAACAACCGACGACAACCGAGTCACGCCCTCGGTACCGTATGTGATTATTATTTTGTGGGCGCACAAGTGATTGCCACGGTTATGGTGGTGAGACCTCACCCCGGAATTGCGACATCATCTCGCGACTGGAATGGTGACGCCGCGGCGTCCTCCGCATCTTTATCGGTCGTGCCTCGGCAGATGATTGTCTTCGAAGCATAATCGGCCCCGTCTGAACCTTGAATGTTTACCTCACCTGTGCAGACTGGCGGAATTTCCGACCCAAAGGACAAGTCATGAAGAGAGAACGCGTATCGGCACAGTAAGGCACCGTAGATCCTGGATCAAAGCTGATAGGGGCACCATAGCCGTGTCATTGGGGTATGACACCGTCTCACATGTCTCGGCGCCTGAGAGCCATAAATCCATACACAGCACTCTACAGCCGTCAACGGTTGACATCAACCCTTCAGACCGCCAGCTCATCCAACAAATTTCGCTTGAGTAAGGTGACGTTGACCAGTCGTTTCGAAACTTCGGATGAAGGAACTGTTTGGTTTGCTATCAGTTCTTCGGCAGGCATGCGCCCAAGGCGGACAATCACTCATATCAGCCGATAGACAAGGGTGGCCTCCGCATTTTCCTGTTAGGCCCCTGCGAACCAACCGGTTGGTTGAAGCTCGTGTAACGGCCTAGGGTCGGGGGGCGGGAGCAGGGCTGATCAGCTCGTACTGCGTAAGAGTATGCATACATCGCCTTCGAGAGTCGTGACTGGACTGACTGCATGTCCCGTGCATGCCTGGTAAGGCTTGGAATGAGATAATCCGTAGAGATTACGGAGTACTCCAGGTTTTTCTTCCTTTCCGTAGAAAGACCGCCCACACTAAACAGGAAATGGAGGCGGAAGAGCACAGGCTGATAGTGTGGGGTTTGGCGAGGGCAGTCGAACGTCTATGATGTGTTCTTGGGCAAACTTTGGAAGAATATCGCCGATTCATGGAGTAGATTAGTACTAGATACGCGCCAATGCGCCATAGGTCGCTGATAAGGCGTCAGAGAGCAAACATGCACTCGAAGCCAGTAGAATGGAAGTGTGTCAAAATTGGGGGTACAATCCTGGTCCAGAGCTGATCGAGTCAGGTTGGGCATGGCTGAGAATCAGAAGTCAGGCTGGAATATGGAGGAATCGAGAAGAAGCAACGTTGGGGTTGAGTGATGTGTCAAATTATAACTCTGCATACTTGCATGCTGCATTTGGTAGCGATGCGACTGGTCCTGCCAGATAAATGCTGGTATCGTGTGAAGTGGCCCAAGAAGGGCGAGAGCCGTAAGTCTATCCTTGTATCATGCACATATACCCCGTGCCATGATCCCAGTTCCGTCTATAGTTGTTCTCCACGCTAAAAGCACACCGCTTGTACAAAGTAGAAAAATAATCGTTGCCACGTATCAACTGCCCGATTGCCTTGCGGATGAGTAGACTCCGTCTGTGATTTGTACCTTGTTGACAACAATACACCTGCAATCATCGCGCGTGGATTATGGCCGATGTTGATCTCCGTTGATTGAGGATGCCGTACTGGAATCGCCAGAAAGTCCGCTTGGCAAATGGAGCATCTCGTGGACTTTTGGGAGTTGTGGCACTGGCAACTTTCGCTGCCCACCAGTTACGATATCTGAGATGGATGGGCCGGTGTGTCTCGGAGGCTCGATGTGAGCATATGAGCCATCTGCAGAAGGTTCCATCGGTGCCAAAAGTGGTGTGTGTTGCCCAATTGAAAGATGACGGAGACCGGGAAGTTGTAGGTCGCTATCATGCGGTCGTAACCTTGGCGAATGACCTGGAGTGGCAAGCGGGGTATGATCGGGCGTAGGCGAGATCGACTCGTGGGAAAATGTAGGAGAAGATGGAGCAGTCGAATGGGGCGAGTTGGGTCGCGAGCGCTTGACTCGATGATGATCCTCGTGTGTTTCTTGAGAGTGACTACGAGACATTGACTGTGAGATAGCGTAGGCAGATAATGAAGGCAGTCGTCCATTGCTCGGCCCATTGCGGTGACTGAAAAGATGATGCTGGTGTTGATAAGGCACTCGTGCAACGTGGTTCTCTTCTCGTTCGATCTGAGAAGCGGCAGATGCCAGCAGGTTTATGTCCATGATGTTGCCACGGTCGGAAGGGTGACTTGAGTTCGCCGCAGCGAAAGAGTGAGGCGGCGAGACATTGGGCGAGCCAGCCATGGAAGTGGGAGCAGATCGAGGGCCCATTGTCCTGTGCGGAGGCGGCATCATCTGTGCTTGCGATGAATAGTTGCCGTTTGGAGTGTCCTGCAAACCAGCAGCGACTGCAGCGGCCGCGACTTGATGGGCCTTGTTGTTGCGACGAGAGTTCGGGTTGTTGTGTATTCTCGAGTGGCGAGTCAATTCGTCAGATCTGCTGAAGCGCTTCGTGCAACCTGGGAATGTGCAGGCATGAGGCTTCTCGCCAGTATGCGTACGAATATGTCTTGTCTGATGCTCTAGACGGTGAAAGGCTCGATCGCACAGAGGACACTTGTAGGGGCGTGGCATGTCTGGCGTTGACTGCTGATCTGCCTGACCATTCATGCCATTCATGTTGACGTTGGCTAATGAAGGACTGGTGGATGGTGTGATGCTCTGCGGCATCGAAGGGTTGGCGACGGCGGCCATAGTTGATGTGGGTGGATGTTGTGACTCCTGGGGTGTGGGTGTAATTTTTTGAGAATCTGGGGAAAAAGAGGAAGGAGAGTCGGGAGAGGGCGGATTAAGGATAGAAGTAAAGTGTGCTGACGAAGAGCGTTGCATCAGGGCGACTTAGGCACGACTGATTCGGCCTGAGTGCCACAGAGTGATCGCTTATCGTTTCGTGGGGTACGGAGTAATCGAGGGAAAAGGTTGGAGCGTGGGTGATGATTGCAGTCCAACAAGGGGGAGGGCGCTGAGTTGTGGTTGGAGATCCGAGCAAGGGAGGGCCGAGGGGAGATTAGCCGGCGGCCAGACTGTGCCACCCAACAGCTGAGAAGATGGTGGAAGTTGAAGGATGGATGATGAAAGATTGGGCTGTGGCCCGGATTTTGGCAAGAGCGATGAGGTGACTGGGGCCGAGAGTCTACCTTGATACCAGGAGCGCCCGTCTCGGGTACGGAAAGGATGTGGCCAAGTGTCGGCAAAAGCGGTGGGCGTGGGGAGAGCCTGAAAGGGCGAAGAAGCAAACGCTGATGCCTTCGAGATGGGTGATGGCCGATGCCTGGAGGCACGCCTGGAGAATGCTTATTGACCTGCGGATCGGTGACTCGGTGAGGCTTTCAGGGGTATTTTGCGGGGAGCAGGAGTGATCTGCCTTGCTGCACCGGATAAGGGCGAATATTGGGATTTGATGGCAATGACAGCCGCCCAGGAATTTTGCTTCCCACAGTAGTTGTTGGAGCAAGGAAGAAGCGACCCAGCTCAAGGTTGCGCGCTTTCTTTTCCCTCTGATTTCATCCGTTGAGGACTCTGATGACAATATTAATCACGATGACACCACCAGGTGTTGTCGTGTCTGTCTGCGTCGAAAATTTCTTGCTCAATCTTCAGATTTGCCCCAAAAAACCTAACTGGAGATGACACCATAAGGTATGGATAAATGCTGGGTGAGACCGAAGTATCACTCCATAGAAATTGTGTGCGGGACGACTTATGTGGGAAACGAAAATTTCTCGGATCCTCCAGATACGTGTCATCCAAGGCTCCAAGCCGCTGTTATTTCGGCCTCTTCTACAGCACGACTGACGCACGTGTTTTCTTGATCCAGCGGTCAAATCTTCTGCTTTCCCAGAGATTGAGACCTGCCGAGTGATGCCATGCTACGCACGCCGCCTTACAGCCCGCCTTCTCTGGGGTCGAACTCCGGCAGCTCGGCCTGATCTCAGCTTCTCATGGAACGCTGTTATCAAGAACCCTCCCCAGTCATCTTGGCGTCGGACTGTATGCCGATGTCCTCGTGCTACAAGAATAGGTCCTCAGATCTATAAGACTCAGTAGCGGTATGTTCACGGTCATCGCTCGGTGGTTGAACTCTCAACATATCGCCTTCACAATGACCACGACGTCACCATTTGCCGCCGCGATGTTTCGCCAGCCGCCAGCAATGAAATCCTTACGGGCCAAAGGATATCAGGCCGGTTTCATCGGCGTTTGAACTTGCCTCGTCACTATTTTGCGATGCCACCGAAACTTTACTACTCAATCTCCTTGGGTCTCTCTAGGGGGGCGATGTCTCGTCTCGGGGGTCCGGACTCATCCACCGAGAGGTTGTACCTACTGCTCCAGTATAAGCTGGAGCAACGTGGGGCAGTCTAATCTGACAGCAGCATTTCCGTTTTGTGGGGATTGATAAGACGCTGTCTCGCAATACTTCGTGAGCCCATTCGTAGGTACCCTTTCGCGAGGTACCATGTACACGTCAGAACGGTCCCTTGGGACGAATATGTTATGGCCATACCGTCGCCTTCACCGGGTTGGCGAACAATATTGTGCGCTGCTGACATGTGAAAGGCGAGTCCCGTATCAAGGTGGACGAGCTGTAAGCACGTGAAAATGGACGATATGAAATTTCTCACTCATCTGTGGAACCGATGAAAATCAACGACCACCTTCTCATGGTTGAAGTCGATGGTGTGATTCGCTATCGCAGAACGTTTCAAGGCACCAACTTCTGACATGTGCTGATTGCAGACAACCTCACGTCAAATTCCATCCATCCATGATTGCTTCTGATATCTGAGTGCTGCAAAAGAAATAGCCTGAGCCCAGTGACCGCCGGAGCGGGAAAAGCGTCTCAGAGAATCTCAGGCTATCGCAATGATGACTTCCTCATGCGATTCTCGCAAGTCTCCATGCCCGTAACAGTGCACTTTTCGGTCTGGGCTACTTCTCGGAATGATACAGTAGCAGCAGTACGTACCTGCATTGATCGCCTCCGCAGAAGCGCGCGTCGCAGCTTCCTACCGAGGGTGACAAGTACCTTCCACTTCCACGTATATGCTGAGCTGAGTCAACTCATTCATCCGCTGCCGCCTCCGTTCTACTTTAACCGTGAAACCGAGATTGGGACGCATGCTTCGAAAGCTACATGAGTTCCTCGGGTATGCCGCATCTTATCTATACCCCATGTTTGCAGCCCGCTTATGATAACCTTGACTCCCTGAGACATTCCTTCTGCTCCATATCAGGCGAAGATGCGATGTGTTCCCCGGAGCTACACTACCTGTTTCGACACGGCTGACGCATTCGTCCTAAAGGTACATTATTGACCGGGACGTCCGGGCGGTGCCTTCCTATCGTGTTCTGAGAACGTTCTAGGCGTCCAGAAGCCTGGGCGCTGTGGCAGAAGTCTGTCCCGCGGTCCGAACATTTGCCTGATTCTTTGCACGTGGGCGACACACCAATTTCCTTGGGTGTGGGGGAATTTCTCCCTTTTGAGCACCAGGCCCAGACTCACTCCGCTGACGACATATCACACAGCGATGAAGTGCTATCTAACGCATGTCAAGAGCGCCCTGCTCATCGACCGTCTCACTGCACATTGTCACTGCTTCGACCACTGACAGATAGTGACGAGTCAGAGCACACGAACACCATACGAGAAACGCGGCAGCCGCAACGATTACGGTGCATGCATGGGATTTGCCCTGCAGGGCTGCAGACGCCTGAATATTGCTCGGCTACGAGTCTGCAACCAAAACCTGCGGAAGGGCTGTCGGATTTCCGACTTCGCCTTCACTTCGGTATCATTCAAAATATACATCACTCACTTCAGCCGCAATCACAATGCGGGCCGCCCTCGCCGTCCACTTTGTTGGACTCGGAGTGCGGTGTCCGGACCGCAAGGTGGGCTCGTGGGTTATCTCCCGATGCTACAGGTAAGATTCACATGCTTCGGGGAGATCAAATCCGGTACCTGATCCACCAAAAAGTTTTCGGACCAGAAAAATCTTCAATGGTTTCCACGATAAGGAAATAACACCACCCCTACGTGTACGCCGCCAGAAGGCTGTCACCGCTGTTTCGTCGCCGACGTCGCCATACCACCTCTTCGTCCGCCCAGGTGTGGCAGCTCAAACGGATCCGTCCGCCGGAGTTTGACTTTTCATCTGCGTGGAATGAGACCATAATCCCTCATGCCATGAACTGCGAGCTTGACGAGAGCGACTTCCATCGGCGCAGGCCTGCACGCAAGAAGGTTTTGGTCCGATCGGTGCTTCCGACGATGGCGTTCCCCAATTGTGTCCCGTCGTCTCGTGCCCCGTAGCGGGCGAGGCCAAGCAGATGACGCCTTGCGGGATTTTCTGCTTCACTAGCACTACCCCATCGATCAAATATCCCGCTCCGACACATTTTCGTCTTGGAAAGGGATTAGCCTGAGTCTCGAGCACGTGGGTGTGCGGGTGATGCCCCGAGCCAAGCAGCTTCCCTCGGGCATGAGCGCTCATACGGTGAGAAACGACGAGCTGAGGTAAGTGGCGGTGTAGGTCAGACCTGCCCGTGAGGTTGAGCAGGCTATCATACACGACCCACAGTGACTTCGCTCGAGTTGATCCTTGTCGAGTATTGAGATGGCGCCTCGTTGAGCCGATGAACTAATGCTGCTTGGCCATGTGAGAGCTGTAGGGAAGGGAGAAACCCTCCAAGGCCTACTTGCCCGCGCACTATCCTGTCAGATTATAGCTCTCTTCGAAGAACCTCTCGGAGTCACCTGCCTGGATCAGGCCGATAGTACACAGGCGGCGGGGAGATGCATCGACGTGATGCGAATGCATCAAGCACCAGACCGAAATCAACACGTTCCAGATCGGCAAATCGTCCATAATCCAGCCATCAACCGCGTTCTAGCACTCCATCTCTACAGCTTGAAAGTGGCCCATGTCTTTGCCGTCAACCTCGAATCTGTTACAGCTTAAAGCTTTACGATTGCAACCACCTAACAGAGGGCCACCTTGCCGCCACCTATCGCAATGCGGAAAACGATGCAGTAGTGAATGCCAGTCTCGAGCATCGGTCCACCATCACGAAGTCCGCAGGCAGGGCCCAGGAAGCGCTATGCAGAAGTCAACTCCTTGCGACCCCAAGAGGCCATGCTCACTCCCTTAGAAGCTGAGGTAGGCAAGAACTCTGTGTATGGCAGAGGTGAGTCTCAGGAAGTCCATTAAAGGCGGGAAGCGGATTAGTAGAAGCAGTGAGCGTCGAGTGTTGTTCCCCATCAACAATAGTCCGTCTCGATGAGTCAGCCCGGTCTGCGTGCTGTAACTCTTGGCCGGCGCTCGGGCTACCTAGTGGCGAGTGGTGGTTTGATTCAGATCAATGCGTAGAATGGCCACGGAACGGTATTGTGGTGCTCGTCTGTACCAATGCAACACGCTGGATATTACGGTCGATGTCAGCAATCACGCTATTCTTACTATACAGTCTCTCGTGACGACGGTATAGCTGCGATAGTAAACACGATTGCAAGCGAGCGAGAGCTACATCTTCAAGTCCAGAGAAGTGCCGAGGACGCCGCTCGGGGTAGTCGTCAATGATGTGTTGTTTCCACTGCCCTCATCGGCGTTCTTCGAAATTCCCATTGCGAAATGGGAGACCACACCTGCCTAGATACCTAAAGTACGTAGGTAGGTAGGTAGGTAGGTAGGTAGGTAGACAACGCCGGATGACAAGACAGTGCCAAGAATGACGTCGTCGTGCCGTAGCGCGACTTTTTCCCCAACTCGAAAGCGCGAGGTGGTAGCGAGCCAAACTTGAACCGCAGGCGCTCTCGGGTGAGGAGACAAGCAACAGCACAACAGACGAATACAGTCTCACTCGTTTGGTTCTGCTGAAAGTTCTGTCCCATAAGACAGTACCGCCGCGGCGAAAGTACACTGATCACCGACCATGGCACCAGCGCGGCCGCGAATCGTGGACGACTCCAGATCAGAGGCGAGCACAGTAGTTGGCTCAAGGAGAAGGCTGCTTTCGGTGCTGCCACAGGCGCAGGCATCTCCAAGGGCAAGAAAAGTGCTGCGGCTGCCGCTGCCAGCAACAGTATTGCAAAAGCCCTGGCCAACGGCACAGCGGCAGAGCATCCCGTAACTGCAGCACCGCCAGTGCCAAAGGTACGTGTCACCAGTCTCCGAGAAGAAATTCACAGGCGTGATTGGCATGTGCCACCGCCATTGATGACAGTTGCATGTTATGTGAGTCCGAGGACCGCTACTAATGCCCTCACAGACAGACTGGACCACCCTCCCGCCCCTGAGCCTCATAACCTACCGCACCGCCTACCAACTTCCCACACCCACCTGCTACACCCAACCACACGCCGACATCCTCTACAAGTCCTCACAGACTGCTCTCCGCGCCCCCTCCGCGGTCCTTGCGCGTAAACGTATGCACGAGTTCCGTCAGTCTCAACGCACATCACAAGACAAGAGCAACGGCTCTAGCAAGAAGAAGTCAAAAACTTCGACTACGACCACAAAAGCTGGCGAGCCGAAGATGACCACGAATGGCACAGATCACTACTCCACCACCGACGTCGCCATCACAGCCTCGGCCACCTCCCCAACATCCGACCCCTCAGACCCTTCCACCACAATACCAGAACAAGCTCCCCTTCATCCACACCAAATCCACCAACAAACGCCCCAAGCCCTCTCCCTCGCCATACGCAAACACTTCCCCGCGCAACAGCTGACGAGGCGGAAACGATCGCGCGGTTCCTATACATAACGCGGGACGACGCGCGGCGCGAGGGCGTGCGGACGGAAGGCAGTGGTGGGGACGGGCACGGGTGGGGGATGGGGAGCCAGGGGCGGGAGGTGAGGAGGGATGAGGGCGGTGGTGTTGGATTTCGGTTGCGGTTTCGTAGTCGGTGACGTGACTGGGTGAGTGGGAGTTGGCACAGGAGGAGAAGGTGGTTGGAGCTGCCAGATAAGCACGGTCTGAAAGCGAGGACTTGATCTGCTTGAAATGACATATCATTGGAATCCAATGAGGAGGGAATGCGCAGGATATAGCATGTCATAGGTTCGACCATAATGAGGCTGCGAGCCTCCACGCGAGACTAGTGTTTGGTCCACTTCTTGAGTTACCATGGAATGGTAGAAAAGACAAATATGCACGTAGACGTGCGATCACTGTGTCTGGTAATTGATTTCAATTATTGATCGCGTAGACCATGTGCAGGCCCATGCTGCATAGACTCTGAGTGAAGGAGCATACAGTCATCCGGCTTGACGAAATATAAGCCCCAGAAACTGAATCCACTAGCACACGCGAGGTGCACCTGACTTACTTGCTTGAATAACTCCTGGCTAACTTTGGACTCTACACTGTGCAGAGCACAAAGTCTCCTCGTCTTTCTCAATACTAGAGATGTATGAGGATAGTATCCCCTCAAGGGAGCAGTGGCTGGATTCTCAGACCGACCTACCTTGCCGTGCACGGGATCAACCTCATAGAGCACTGACGAGCCATCATTTCTAGCTTAGCTAAGTTCGTTGTCGAAGGAGGCTCGTCTGTGGTGTTCTCAGAACTGGGAAAATGTAGCGATCGTGTAAGGCCCAGCCAGGAATTGTAATCAGTAGGTTGGAAAGGCTTCTGCAGTAGATATTCTGGTTCTTGTTCTCAAGCTCGCAAAGCCTGAGCTAGCTCGAGAGAGCGCGTTGAGAGTGCGACCCACGATGTGCTGATCATGTGTTCTGGTAGACTGCTGTTCAAGTCAGTGCTCGAAGTTGAGGGCTTTACAAATTGGCGATGGACATGTGCTGTCTGTCCGTAACTTTGCTGTGCATGCTCGAGGAGGCAGGGAAGACCCAGTGCTTCCAGAGAAAAGCCGTGGCCCAAAGCGATTTCGCGGCCGCAGTCATGCCTGCCCGATAGAGCAGCACGGTCACAGCAGTGTAAAAGTGAAACCGCAGCGTCTGCGGCAACGGAACCTACATTTGGCGAGCAAGTGTGTAGCGACCACTCCGATATGTCTGCAAGCCTCGGTCACAGCATTTACTCAATCGATGTCGAATTATGGTATGCCAAAGATGTTGCTGCAGATTCCAGTCGTGAAGCAAGGGCTTTCGAATGGACCCAGATCGTGCACTTCCAAGTTTGAGCAGGTTCAGTGTTGTCAAAGCGAAACGAAAGCTCTCTTCTTGCGTGCTGGATACCGTACAGCTCACCGCTCCCATTGACAGCCGGGATTGCACGGCCTCGAGGCTCAAGGTCCTCATTTCGACTGTACAAACGGAAAGCGCAATCCCGTGGTCGTCTGCGCAAATTGCGAGATGATAGCCGATGTCGGGCCTGTCAGCGTCAAAGATTTGGGTCGAGACAATCCCTGTGTGGAGTCCTGGTCGTTCATTACTCACAACATCGGCTCCCTGTCGAGATCGGTAGCAGGAGACGACCAGAAACCAGGTAATGGAGCAATCCAAGACATCTGTTCGAACGAGGCACCGAACCGCATCCAGCATGCCATCCTGGGGGTTGGGCATAGCATCGACCACACAGTCAACCACGCGGTTGGAAGTTTTGTTTGCAGTCAAAGTAAGAACGGACGTGGAGTCTGCAGTGATGTCGTCTCGCAGCAAGCTCCATGTGGTTCGCAGGATATTTGGGTTGGTGCCCGATAGAACAATGCGACGAGTGATGTTTGCAGCAGACAGAGACGAGGGCTTTTGTATGGCCTGATTCAATCTGACGCAGCACTACTGCGCGACCTATGCTTCTGATGGAAGAACAGTGGAGCGGAAGTTTGTGTTAGGCGGCAGGCCGTTGAGTGGAGGACACGTGCCATGATGCATGTTGTTGTTTGCTATCCATCGGCCTGCAGCGCTTTGCAGTATTCGATCACCCTCTCATACTAGAGGTTGGCTGTGAATGGATGTATGCAAAGAGCTCTTGTCTCCCAACTTTGCTTGCTGAGCACGAACAATTAATCAACGATAAAGAAGCTTGATGCTGGGGATGGCGGGTACTCGTAGTTCTTGAGTGGTCGACCAGAAGACACCCCCGCGCCAGACTGGAGAAGAGGAGACAGAGAGAAGCTTGCCAGCACATCAGTTTTGTAACTGGGATTGTCTGTGACGATGCCCAACCCACTCGACTTCGTGTTTGAAATCTGTCTTCGGATGAGTGTGACAATGTGCTGTGGCTTGCATCGCAGCTGCTATGCGATCGATGGGCCCTGGCATGTCAGCTTCGCACCTCTCTGGTACCGACAGAAGTAGCGCGATTCGGGAGTATGCGGAAGGAGCAGGCATGGCCGTGAGAGCGCAGTGCAGAGCGCAATACAATCGTCATATGCGGGCGCAGACTCAGCAGCGACGGTCACAGCAGCAGCCAACAGTGCGTAGCCAGTCGTCGTCGACATCGTCGTCAGTGTTTGCTGAGCCACAAGCTTGTTCGTTAGGCAGATGTGAAAGTACTGCAGCATTGCAGCGCGCCGTAGAACCGAGATGGAATGGAATGGTCTTTGGTCGCGAGGTGGATCTCGATTACCTCTGCATGATTCAGCTAAGCCTAGAAAATTCTCCGAGCATCACTAGTCGCTGGGGACGGCTTCCAAAGAGGCTGCCGCGACGGCCTAAGCCATAGAGGCTCTAGGTATCGAATAGGCCTAATGACGTTCCAATAACACCTAATGGGCACCTGGGCATCCACGACGGGCGCATGGCCGCATTCTCCTCTCACGCATCAGGTGTGCTGAGTCGCGATTGACCAACCTCGTCGGCATTCTGCGCATCCACACAGAGACTTGCTTGTTCATTTCTTCTTCCTCATCGCCAGTCATTTCTGCTGTTGCGACCCAACAAGTATTACGACGTTCATCAAGAGTATCGCGCACCACGGATCGGGCCACTTCACACCGGTGCTGTATCGACTAAAATAGAGGCCAATCGAGCGGTGAGCGAATTCAATTCACCAGCCTCATTCAAACCTGACCGGAATTGGTTGCTTCACATCCATAGTGGGGACCACAGTACCTCTACATTGAATCCTGGATATACCGCCTCCTGTATCATCAATGTCAAATTGTCAACCGCTCTCTACTGAAACACTACTTCATCGCATGCGCCTTTAAATTCGACGGCCCATGCGGTTTCTCAGCCATCAATCACGTTGGCGCAAGGTCACCTGCCGCTGTCAGACCATACACAACCTCGAGCTGGACGTCTCACCGCCCACCATACCGACCTCCGCTCCGCCAATCCATTCCACCGCTCAAGTCGCACAGACCCTATTCGAGCGATAAAGTCCTTGTGTTACCTCCTCATGTACTGTCCAGGACTTCCAACGTTGTGCCAGTGTCACCTCCGCTGCCAATCCTTACCCTCACCGGTGGCCTGGCCACATAGCGCCATCTTGAAATGGGCATAAGACATCAAGATGGACGCTCTGATCAACGCCCCATTACGCCCGAGCCCCAGTCTCACTCCAAACACGGCTTCCGCGTGGGAATGTTGCAACGTTTCCCGCGCTTCCATGGCTTCTTTTCACGAGGTGATCACCACGCCCCGCCTATTCCAGAACCCGACGATACGGCGTGGTCAGATCAACCGCCGCCGGGTCCAAGAGGCTACTGGTCGGATGATGCAGCACCGGAACCGAGGACTTCCTGGGCGGATGGAACGCCAAGGGGCCCAAAGAGAGACTGGGCTGGTCATCCGGTGAGCATTGGACTGCCTCGGCAAGCGACTCTCCGACGCATCAACTCAGAGAAGAAGGAGCACTTGTTACCAGTCGAGCCCGGTCCAGCAGAACGCCGAGCAACATCTACAGTCAGGCCTGTGACGGCTGTGAAAGTGGCTCAGCGGAATCGAGCAAACTCGACACCGCCTCTCTATCATCCAGCAACGCTTTCAGCGCCAACCGTGCCCCTCACCCATCGACACCAATTCCAAGATGTTGCTCCGACCTCTATCACCACAGCAGCAGCTGCGCCACCCAGCCAGCGGAGCCTTGATGGTGATCATCGAGAAGAAAGGGAGTTTAGGCCGCCGCGACCACCGTCAATAACTTCGTCTGCCTTGTCACAGCATCCGGAAGTAGTCGAAGTGGACGATAAGGCTATGATCAAAGCAGAACTCGACACGAAGTGGATCTTGAATCTCTCTATGCACTTCAGAGACAAGTCTGATCGCGAGAAGTTTTTCGTCACATACGCTGAGACCCCAACAAGTTGGAGGCGCGTGACCGTGTCTTGCGATTATCGTGGTTGCGAGTCGGGATCGCTCGAAATGGATCTGAAAGAGCTCCAGTTCCAACGTGACAAGAGCTTGCAGATCTACGAATCCATACGAGAGTCACTGCCCGAGATTCAGTTTTACGACACTGTCACCAACTTGAAGCTCGAGACGACTGACGGTAGACTGCATGTCCACGTTACGGAGGATGTGAATGAGACAATACCATATCCACCACGCAGCACAGTATCTCATATTCTTGACAGCGACGAGTACCGACCTATGGAAGTCCCAGAATCGGCACTTGTCTTCGATTCGCACCTGTCAGGGTTTGTATACAAGGTCTCATATGACGGCAAGACATATATTAAGAAGGAAATCCCTGGACCTGACACCGTGGATGAGTTCTTGTACGAGATCAATGCTCTGCACGCACTACATGATTGCTCCAACGTGATTCAGCTAGAGGCTATAGTGGTCGACGACGATCACCTGTCTGTCAAAGGCCTGCTGATAAGTTATGCTGAACGAGGAGCCATCGTCGATCTGCTGTATGATTTCAAAGGGCAGATTGCACTCGAAGATCGCCTTCGATGGGGCAGAGACGCAGTTGCTGGGCTTTCTGAAATTCATGACGAAGGATACGTCCAGGGCGATTTCACCCTCTCGAACATTGTCGTTGACGCAGACAACAATGCAAAAATTATCGACATCAATCGCCGCGGCTGCCCCGTAGGCTGGGAGCCTCCAGAGATTGCTGTCAAAATCGCAAGCCACCAGCGTATCTCCATGTACATTGGCGAAAAGTCTGATCTGTATCAGCTAGGTATGACATTATGGGGTCTTGCAGCGGATGATGACGAACCCGAAAGGCACGACTCACCTGTCTCAGTGGATGTACTACCTGCTGAGGTACCGTGGGAGTACAAGGAAATTATCAGGATATGCTTGGATCCTAAGCCCCGAAAGCGGAAGCCGGCCAGAGAATTGCTGAAAATGCTTCCATCGACACAGAACACCACTCCGCGTCCCCTGTCATTCTTCCCAGAGCACTTCGAGTTCAGGGAACAAAAGCGCTACATCAATCCTGATGATGCCGTGGAGCGCGAGGACATTGCGCGATTTGGTACGGGAAGCCGAACCTATAGTGTCGAATATTCGCCAGCGAGTTCGAAAGACCGAAAGTCATTCACATATCCGAAGTCCTCGAACTATCAAGTAGGCAGCGAAACATCGGAGTATGATCGACCGCGGGGCAGAGCACTGCCAACGAACATTGAGCATCTTAGCTACCGTGAGAGACGTGGTTGGTCTCCACGCGAGATGCCTTCATCACCCACTGACGAGCTCGAGCCGCAAGTTCTGTCGGTATCACCTCGTCAAGGTCCACAATACGAGGAAATCGAGCTCGATGGGAAGCCCTTTTTGATTTGCGCGCAACACATTTACAGATGAGGATTTGCAGATTCTGTCACATTCGCGCAAAGGTTCTCATGCGAACGATTTAGCCGAAGGTGAAAGTGCAATGGGCAATGCTCGTGTTTCCGCCGTTTCCAGCAACAACACCATGACACACGGCTTGAAAGTCGATGGTCGTGAACAGCCTGGCACCGAAGCCGGCGCAAGCGTCTCTGCTGTGGACGCGCGAGACTGTCTTGCAAGCAGATTTTCTCCGTCTCCAAACACACATGAGCGACTGGTCTTGCCCTCCCCTCAGCCTCCGCCAAGTCTATCGTATGCAGACTCTGGCTTTCATGAGCCATCGGACTTTGATGATATGTTGCCAGCACCACATCAGCCAGTCTCGGAGCAAGAGAGAGTGCCATCTGAACGACAGCATAACCAAAGGCTAGTTGCAACCATGTCTAAATCAGAGCATGTTGCGGAAGAGCAGACTGCCCAACAAATTGTCCCTCCTACACTAGAGCGCTCAGATACCAGCTTCAGAATTCCTCAAGAGCCTTCAGGCCCCGAAAGTCGTGGAACAGAAACCCCGAGAGCAGAAGCAGCGCATACGCCTATCACACTACCAGCGGGTGCTACACCGAATGATAATGTGCCACCGCAGACAACCACGCCCGCCGTTCTGAACAATGAGTCAGAACCAGTCAGCCGAGAATCAACACCATTAGCTCGCCTGGAAGAAAATGAAGCTCCGTTGATCGTGCCAAAAGCGATCGCTCACAATGCGAGTCTCGAGCGGTCAGAAGAAGCGGCTGCTTCAACTGCGGCGGTGTCGGACGCTCCCAAGACCTCCGGTGACCAAGTATCGGGCGATTGAGGATGAATCGATGCCCTCTCTACTTCACTACCTCGCTCGCAAATGTGGAAGGCTCACACAGGCGTCTTTGACGAACATGCCGTTGCTGGACCAAGTTGTGCCCGGCAGGCGCAACTAAAGGACACTGACACCGGCGCTCACGGACAACCTGCGCAGCGTTGTTTCTAACTGCCATCCCACAAAAGCGGCCTTGTTGGCAGAGTGAACCAGTCCGCATTAGACACGCTCACCGCGGCATCATCCTGACTTGTAGAATTACGAGTTCAGCAGCGATGTGGTCCGCATTCTTCTCATTGACTATAGGACCTATGCAGAATAGCAACGCTCTGCGATCGGCCAGACGGGCATCGACCTCCACAGTCAACCAAGAGTCGAAGTCATCTACGACGCCCAGCGCCGAGTCTTTGGCATCGAGCTGCGTCAATCTCTTCTCAGCAATTCTTCCACCGCTATCCTCTATCCAATACAGCTATTCTGACAGGCAACTGCAATTCCATACCACACACTTATAGATCATGTTTGTTCCGTTCACCTAACTTCTCGGCTTAGCGACTGCGGCACGCAGAGATTACGCGACCAGCCGCTTCTAGTGGGACAGCACTTGCGGACGGATGCTTTCGACACCTTGCTATCTATTACGAACTGTTGTTGCTTACTACGAGTTAGCAGTACCCTGCATGGCGTTGAAAAGAATACAGGTATTACATCATTGGCGTTACATCGAACATTCATTTCGGCGCTACACGCAGCTAATGATAACGATTCTGCAACGAATGCATGACTATGTGATGCCCCTTCACGACGTCGGCCTGGACGATGGGCGTCTTTCGGATGACGGAGACTAGGTCTCGAGCCGCGAATCTGTGCTACGCACGAGGAGTTTGAGGTGAATGCGAGTATTTACCATATCGCAGCGCCTTAGGTAGCGCTGGACAGTGTGGGCTATCCACGAATGCAGCGCCAGGCGGCATCAGCCTTCCCAGGCTGTGCTCAATTTTTGACTACCACCACCTACATATACAACTGAAGTACCAAATGAAACATTTCTACGCAGACGAGTCTAACACGACCAATTGACCGGGCCGGTTCTTCCCCAACGTCGAGTCGACATTTCGAATGTTCTCAGAAAGCTTTCCCCGTACTTACCCCAATGCCCCTCTCCCTCCGCTCGACCTCGGGTTGGAGTATGATGTTGACGACACTAGTACGTACCTCCATGTGGGTAACGTGAGCTATACGTCGACCATCTTGAATGACTGAGTGTTTGCCACGAGGTAGGGTCATCGTAGATCATCATCTCTGCAAGTTCTCTACATCAGCGTTCACGCACCCAGCGTACGACTGAATATCTCTAACTCAGAACACACACCTCCACCCATCATGTCATCCCTCAACGATCTCAAACGCAAAGACCTCCTCCAATCCGGCGGCTACATCAATGGCGACTGGACCAAACCCTCCAGCGGCGGCGAGACCTTCGACGTCGTCAACCCCGCCAACCTCGAAAAACTCGCCACCCTCCCCGAGATGACCGTCGAGGACACCGACGCCGCCATCTCCGCCGCCCACACCGCCTTCGCCACCTACAAGAAGACCTCCGCCCGCCAACGCGCCCGCTGGATGCGCAAATGGAACGACCTCATCCTCGATCACGCCGACGACTTGGCCTGATCCTCATGCTCGAGAACGGCAAGACCCTCACTGAAGCCAAGGGTGAAGTCATCTACGGGGCTTCCTTTATCGAGTGGTTCGCGGGTGAGGCCGAGCGGATCCATGGCGAGTATGTTCCGCCTGCGAATCTGAACCAGCGGATTATCACGATGCGCCAGCCTATTGGTGTTGCCGCGTGCATGACGCCGTGGAACTTCCCTATTGCCATGATCACGCGCAAAGCGGGCGCTGCGCTGGCCGCTGGGTGCACGACGGTGTGGAAGCCAGCTGGGGAGACGCCTCTTTCGGCTCTCGCGCAGGCTGTGCTTGCTCAGGAAGCTGGGTTTCCCAAAGGAGCGATCAATGTTGTACTTACGCTGGACAATGTCGCCGAGATCGGCAAGAAGCTCTGCGAAGACAAGCGCGTGCGCAAGATGTCCTTCACTGGCAGCACACGCGTAGGCAAGATCCTGGCTGCGCAGTGCGCCAACTCGCTTACCAAGCTGACCCTCGAGCTTGGCGGTAACAGTCCGTTCATCGTCTTCGACGACTGCAAGATCGAGACGGCTGTTGAGGCGGCTATCATGGCGAAGTTCAGGAACAGCGGGCAGACGTGTGTGACGGCGAATCGGATCTTTGTGCAAAAGGGGGTGTATGATGAGTTTGCGAAGGCGCTGACGGAGAGGATCAAGGGGTTGAAGGTTGGGGCGGGTTGGGAGAAGGATGTGTTTGTTGGGCCGTTGACGCATGATCGTGCGGTTGAGAAGGCGATGGGGCATATCGAGGGTATGTGCATCTTCTGCTATCAGCATGATATGGATCGTGCCTTGAATACTTTAGTAACGCTAACACCCTGCCAGATGCCAAAAAGCACGGCGCAAAAGTAATCCTCGGCGGCGCCCCTCTCGACACCACCCACAAAGGCTACTTCATCCAACCCACCGTCATCACCCACATGTCCCGCGAAATGCTCACCACGCGCGAAGAGACCTTTGCGCCCGTCGTCGCCCTCTACGAGTTCTCAACCGAAGAAGAAGTCATCGCCACCGCCAATGACTGCGACGTGGGGTTGGGAAGCTTCATCCAGACGGAGAATATCGCGAGGATGTGGAGAGTCAGTGAAGCACTGGAGGTGGGGATGGTGGGTGTGAACTTGGGGCTGTTGAGTGCGAGTGAGAGCCAGTTTGGAGGGGTCAAGGAGACGGGGTATGGGACCGAGGGGGGCATTCATGGGATTAAGGAGTATTTGGTTTGGAAGAGTATTTTGATCAATGTGGCGAACTGAACGGGCCGTGCAGTGGAAAGGTTGGGGTTGGCTGGATAGTACCTGTTGGTATCATCACCATCCGGAGAGTATATGAAGGCGAACGACAACAGAAGGCCACCTTCGATGCCCATTGTGGGAGCGAAGCAAAAAGATACGAAGAGGTCTGACTTGGGATCGAACCAAGGCCACCAGAACTTCAAGAGCCATATCACTGCGTGATCCACAAGCCTGTCAAAATCTGGCGTGCTTACCACTACACTATCAGACCAATTTGTGTGGTCATTCATATGCAAAGTTGAAGAGCTTGATTATTTAGACTCCATCCTTAGATGTGAGTCATAACGATGAGGGCTCGAGGATCTATAGGAAGGGACCGATCACTCGGAGATAGCCTTCTTGCCATCGACGCCAAACTTGGGCTCGCTCTGCGGTGTTCAAGAGGTTCGAACCGATCGGGTCGACATCAGCTTTCGACGCGTAGAGTGTCTTCTCGCACCGAGAAAAGATCTTCTGTCTTGTGGATATCGTAGATGTTGACTCCTCGTCTGCGGCCAAAGCTCGAACGTGCGAGTTCGTCCATGCTCACCTATGTAGCGAACTGCTAGCATGCTTGCTCTCTGACAATGACCTGCCCATGTGCTCGTTGCGACCAAAAAGGCGCAAGATGTTTGCGATGCCGAATGGGTTGACTCGCTCTTCGGAGCGGCGCTTGCTGTCCAAGGCTTTCTAATAGTGCCGAACGATACCCATGATTGAGATCGGTCGCATAAGTTAGATTCGGTGCCACATCAAGCATTCGAGCTATGCTGTCGAATGTAATCGGCCGATATCTTGGCTTGCCTTGCCTCTTTCTCGAACCATGCCGTCAGCTTGCCTTTTGCTTCACCTTGTGAGAATGTCCATGAATATCGGTCCATAAACTTAGCAATACGCTGGTCCATGTCTTCCATAGCGTTCTGCTTTTGTAGTGCAAGGTCCTGTTCTGTCGTCGCTGTGAACTTGAACTTCTTCTGTAACTCGACCTCGCCAACACTATGGAAGAAATGTGTTGTGTCCAGAACAATCTTGAACTCGTCGTTGGCCAGGTAGGTATGTCGGATCGTTGTGAACTGTGCAATGCATCCAAGCCCAAACTTGTCATCTGCTGAGACTTCCTCCCCTAGGACTTTGCCCACGCGTTCCGCGATATCACGAGGCTCTGTGAGGTCCTCGAACTTAGAGTGGTTGAAGCTGCCGCCATGTTTGACCTTTGCCTGCCATCGTTCGTTGCGTTCCCTTACCCAGATTCCCGCTGAGCTTAGCAGCTTGGATCGATCATAGTACGCGTCGCTTAAGGTTTTGACACCGTGGTATCTGATGCTCGGCTTTCTGCTTTCATAGACGTTGTTAAAGACCAGCTCTCTAGCGTTGAGTGGACGGAATTTGCGCTCCACTTCAAGGATACAGGTCCGAGTAAAGGAGCCGGCCATGGCGCAGCTGTTCTTGAGTGTGCGGTATTTGGAATAGATATGTTCATGATTGTCGGGTCCATACTATTTTCAATGTCAATATCGTGGTGGTGAAGTCGAGTTGTTGACTTCAAGTTCACTTCAAGTTCACTTCACTCGGTCACATGACTGACTGATTGCCAAGAACCCTTTTTGCAGTGAAGTGTAGGTTCAAGTTCACAGGTTGCTTCGACTGTTGTTTCACTTGCAAGGAACAGCTGTCGATCTTTACATTCATTTCACCGACCTCCGCTCTTCATTGAGACAGGCTCATTGAGCAGCGAAGCATGGGTGGTTGAATGGGTGTTGGCGCAACCTCGCAGCGGTCGCTTGATCATGTAGAGGGGCGCAGCACACAGTCCAATCTCGCTCAATTAGTTGGTACGTTGACGCTTGGACGACATCTGGGAAAGAAACCGCTTATCTCGAGACTAAAGTGTACTGTCGCCAACATGCAAAAAAGTCTGTCCGTAGCCAACTCCTGGCTTCATGCTGAACACATAAACATGTACGCAGGGCTTCGATTATCTATAGACTTCGACGACACATGACCACGATGTTGAAGGCCTCCTCATGCTACGCAATATCGTGCATATAGCCTCACAACACGCCAAGCGCCAACAGGCACGCCCGTCAGAGCTCTAGTCCTTCGTGCCAGGGCTCGACGCGTCCAGGTATTCTGAGGCGCCATGCAAGGCGCACTCAGCTCCCTGTCTTCGACACATCTTGGCACCCCGAATCCCTCGTTTGTGCCGGAAAGAGACTCATCATACTCAATTTGACCGTTATGTGAAACCACCCGTTCGTTCGTCCACGATTTCTATGCTAGTGGCCTCGGCAACTACCAGCGCTTACTCTTCTGTGTCTCGCACCTAGGGATCGCAGCAAGTACGCTGCCTGGATCATCCACTTCAGCAAGGAACCGTGGATCTATAAGATAGGACTTGCGCGCTATTGAACACAAAATCGTACTGCCCAGCCCGCGCAGAAGATATACAGATTGGGCATCAGCCGCGAGGCTGACGATAATCACCATGGCCGTCAATTCAACCGCAACTATCTCAGCTGGGCAGCCAGTTGTCTCAGTTTTCAAGCCGTATGCATTCATGCCGGTTTACCACTTCGCTTCAGCGCTCGGAGCTGTAGGTTCTCAATCATCTCGAACCCTGGGCAGAAAATACTGAACGTGGACAGGACGAAGTGGCCACGACTATGATGATCGACTGCGAAAACTCCTGCAACTATTGGGCGGATGCGATTGTCCTACAAGGTCCGTCGACATTTGCTGCTGCGTTGGTGCCGGATGACCGTAAGGTTGTTTGGGACTGCAGCTTGACCGCGGGAGCGGGTGCCGACTGCGCCATCCAAGAGTTTCCTGCTGGTTATGAGATCGAGCAGTTCGAGACAGGCTTCACCCTTCCCGCCCCGTTCACTGCGCACTTCGACTCGCAGCTTCTGTTTCCGGTCACGATCACTGCGGGTGAATTGACGCCCTTCACTCAAGCCACCTCCCTCAACATCACGGTCACAGGTATCAACACCCCTCGCGTTACTGCTCCAAGCGTTGATGCGCCCTCCATCACCTCTATCGGGACTGTGGATCACAGCACCACAGCGTCATCTAGCCATAGCATCCCGACACAGTCGAGCAGTGCGAACTCGACCACGCATGTGGCCCCCAAAGATACCAGCAGCGCCGATAGAATGATACTGAGCTCGTTTGCCGGCGTTGCGTCTGTACTATTGGTCCTGACTGCTATATTGTGATGGTGAGAGATACTTGGTCGGAGATGGCTTGTCGCGAGTCCGCAGCAGCCAAATTTCTTTACTTACCTCGAGCTTGCCCTTATATGCTTTGCGAATGGAATACTGTGTTCCAAGCGTCTCTTAGATCTGGCTACGTATGATCATGGAATTCGCTGCCTCGGAACGATCGTCGCTGACTGGGTGGATCTTTTCAACGCGCTCCCGGAGGCAGACCCGACAACATCACGAAGTTGCTTGTCCCGCCAGGTAGTAACAGATACTACCGAGGCGTGACAATGAAGGACTGTTGATCTTGGTGTCATTGCGACGAAGAGAAGATGCTTGAGGTCGGGGGCGAGATCAATACTTATACCTTTCCACACAATCAAAGATCCAGCGCAGAGCGAAATGGTCGCTTCACTGGTTCGTCCAAGATGCATTCACTCTGCCTTGCATGGTCCTGAGTCACTGACCAAGGAGTAGCGAAGGTACTCAATGCACTCTCCGTGTAGTTGGGGCGGCGAGGTGCTCGTCGAGAAGTAGCTATGCAGGTCCAGTCCGAATGTCTCCCTTGGGTAGATGGCAATTGCATGATACGAGGTCAATGCTCGCTTATGCATGCCCAGAAGCGTTAGAAACAACGTGGGGAGCTCCGCCTGCATATCTTCAACTCGTAAGATTCATGACCGCATAGTTCCGAGCTACCTTGCTGTTAGAGATAACAACCCCAGAAATGTGCCGTCTACTACTGTTGTGCAGTTGCTTATCACTTGCAATTATGCCTTCATCCTTACCGTTCTGGTCATAGGATGTGTCCGCGATGGACACCTCTAAGCTGTCTGCTCGCTAGGAGCCCCTCACTTCGATGTGCAAGCGCACCTTAAGGCGGGAAGCTTCGACCATGCCAGTGCCCGGGTGCAAGCGCGATCCGGCCGCGCTTGCCACACCGACCATGATAATGGTTACCTGTCGATCGACGCTCGCGTGGGCGCCTCGGTGCTCAGTGACGAATCAATAAGTATCTGTACCTGCTTTAGAAGCTCGATGGAGTCCTCGTGGTAGCTTTTTGCTATGGATTGAACGGTGTTCGATTGACATTGCTCCTCTTGCTCTCCCTCTCCTAACAATCATCATTATCAACAGCCAGAATGCTCAGCCTAAGAATCACTGCCGTGCTGAAAGCACTACTTCTCCTCACCACCGCTGCCACCAGCACACCATTCCACCCCAAACGCCAAGACACCAACAGCACTCAATGCCGTAAA
Organism: Cyphellophora attinorum; assembly: GCF_001299255.1. Lineage (NCBI taxonomy): Eukaryota > Fungi > Ascomycota > Eurotiomycetes > Chaetothyriales > Cyphellophoraceae > Cyphellophora > Cyphellophora attinorum. The sequence goes on along the minus strand of NW_017253238.1, from coordinate 974,128 downwards.
ACCCAAGTCCTCGTCCTCGGCGGCGGCGTAGCGGCATCACCGCCGCACAGACCCTTGCAAACGCCTCCCTCACTGACTTCGTCATCATCGAATACAACAATGACCTCGGCGGCCGAGTCGCCCACACCACCTTCGGCAAGCAACCCAACAGCAGCGAACCATATGTCATCGAACTCGGTGCCAACTGGGTTCAAGGTATTGAGAACGCCGAGACGGGCGCGGTGAATCCTATCTGGTTGTTGGCGCAGAAGTATGGGTTGAACAACACGTATTCTAATTATTCGAGCATTGAGACGTTCACGCAGGATGGGCCGGCGGATTATGCGGACTTGATTGATGATGTCGAGGACGGGTGGACTGTGATGGAGCAGAACGTTGGGGAATTCATTACGCAGAACATTCAGGACTACAGCGTGCGAAGTGGCTTCAGCCTGGGCGGTTGGAAGCCGGGCAAGGATGCGGAGCGGCAGGCAGTGGAGTGGTGGACGTGGGACTGGGAGTATGCGTGGCAGCCAGAAGTGTCGTCTGCGCAATTCGGAGTTGTCAACTACAACACTACCTTCTATCAGTGGAGTGATGAGAACAACTTTGTATGGGATTCGAGGGGCTTCAATACTATTGTGAAGGGTGAGGCCGCGGAGTTCCTGGAGAACTGCACTGCCGACTACAACTGCAGTGGCGACAGCAGATTGATGCTCAACACGATTGTCACCAATATCTCGTGGTCGGATGAGGGCGTTATCGCTCTCAATGAGGACGGGAGCTGCGTCGAGGCGGACTTCGCTATCATGACGTTCAGTCTGGGAGTTTTGCAGAACGAGGTTGTCACGTTCGATCCCGAGCTGCCAGACTGGAAGCTCCGCTCGATCTATACTTTTCAGATGGGGACTTACACCAAGATCTTCCTGCAGTTTCCACCTGACGAGGTGTTCTGGGACACGGACACACAGTTCTTTTTGTATGCTGACCCGAAAGAGAGGGGATACTACCGGTGTTCCAGTCACTCGATGGACCAGGGTTCCTCGAAGGCAGCGGCATCCTCTTCGTGACTGTGGTGCAAGATCAGAGCTACACGGTCGAAGCACAGAACTCCACCGTGACTCAGGAGGAAGTCATGGCCGTATTGCGCAGCATGTACGGCGACGACATCCCAGAACCCACGGACGTATTATACCCGAGCTGGTCATTAGAGCCATGGACGTTTGGCTCATATTCGAATTGGCCAGCTGGCACATCCTTGGAAGGACACCAAAACCTCCGGAGCAACTTGGGCCGTCTGTATTTTGCAGGTGAAGCGACCAGCCAAGAGTACTACGGCTTCCTTCATGGAGCATGGTATGAGGGACAAGCAGCTGCTGAGACGATTATCGCATGCCTGAACGGTACCTCGACGGATTGTCCAGGTTATGCGAGATATGAGGTCTTGACGGGTACAACGCCGCCAGACATGTACAATGAGACGAATGGATGGATGGTGACGTCGTTTCAGGGCTATCCACCCGACGAGTAGGAGCGAGCGGGTGACAGAAATGAAGATCCAGGAAGAGCTGAAAGGGAAAGTAAAAAGCTGCTTTCAGCTATCATCGTGGCCTTCAGGTTGGATAGCTTCATCACGTGAAGTGACGCGCTCCCAGCCACACTTTCCGAGATTGCTCTATTCCTGCCGCCTAAATAGATGCATTCGATGGTCATAACTTAATAATTAATACTGCGATTCGATCTTCTTCTACAAGTCAAGGATCCCTTCATCAAAGCTTGCATATCGTCGACATTATAGAATACTAGTCGCTGCTTTGCCAGGTTCAACCCATCACCAGGCCGACAAGCGAGAGCCCATCGCGACTACCCACGGGTTCATGCCAGCTGTCGTCACTGCCACCACCACCGAATTAACTCCTCAAATCCCCAACGACCTTTTCTCCCAATTTCGAATCCGCGTCACGCATCGCATCGCATCGCATCCATTTCACCACCATCTGTAGCTGTCGCATCGAGTATCTTGGAAGCTACAAGCAATAATGGGTTCATTCCTTTTCAAATGGTGAGCACGAGACAGCTGAAGATCCCCATCCCCAGCATTCCAGAGCTTGAACACTAATTTCTCTGATCATCGCAGGCCGCATTCTGCCAGCGAGGTCTACGTAACCGGCACATTTGATGACTGGGCCAAGTCTGAGAAGCTCGAGAAGGTCGGCGACGTCTTCCAGAAAGAGGTAGTTTTGAAAGATGCCGACACGAAGATCCTCTACAAGTTTGTTGTCGATGGCAACTGGACCACCGACCACGAAGGTCCCAAGGAAGATGATGGAAGCGGCAACGTGAACAATGTCCTCCATCCAGAGCAGATCACAAAAGCTTCTGCTTTCCGATCTGGCGTCGGTCCCGAAAGCACCACCGCTGGCCTAGCAGGTGCGCAGCCATTTGCTAGTGCGCCGGGCGCATTCCCTGAGACGCCAGCGAATGAAGCTGAGCCGAGCTTCGGTGTTGCGCCTATACCTGCTTCGTCAGGCGCTGGCAACCCGGTCAACGTCCCTGCTGGCGATAAGGTCCCCGAGAGCGTGACAGCTGACGCTATCGGCTCGAACGCCACAACCTCGAAAGAGGCGTACGATAACGCAGGCAGCTCTGAGTTCCCTGGCACAAGCGGCGAGGAAAAGACTTTCGGCGTCAATCCCATCCCGGCTTCAGAAGGCATCGGCAATCCAGTTTCTACAAAGCCGGGCGAGGGTTTGCCAGAGCAGGTCAGATCTGCTCACACTGTTGATTCTACCGTCACTACATCGAAAGAGGACTACGAGAAGGCTGGCACAAACTATGGTCTGCCTGCCGCGGGTGCAGCAGTCGCTGGCACCTTGGCTGGTGCAGCTGCGGCCATCGGTATCGGCAAGAAGGAGGACAATGAGAAGCAAATCAAGAACCTCATCCCTGAATCATCCCTGCCCATGGGCGCAGATGCCGGAACTGGCGCAGATGCAGGTCCTCATATCTCATCTGTTGGTCCCGGCTCGACCACTGCTGCGCTCGCTGCCAACGTACCTCTTGAGTCGTCTAAGGTCGCCGATGGCGTGCCTGAGCAGGTCAAAGAATCGCTGGCTGAAGCACACCAGTCTGCTGAGGCGGCTGCGTCTCCAGAGGCTGTCAAGGAGAAGTCTGCGCTCGAGAAGGAGCTCTTGTCCAAGACGTCTCCCGTGGAAAGCACAAGCGAAGACGCAAAGGTTGCAATCGCGGGTCAGTCAAGCTATCATGGCCTGGCTACTAGCGTGCCGAAGCCCGTAGAGGAGTCTATCGCCAAGTCTGGTGCATCACCAGAAGCTGCGGCTGACCCGTCCGTCGTCGCGGAGAAGACTGCTCTAGAGCGCGAGCTGGCCCAGAAGGTGCCGACGTCCGAGGCGACTGGTGAGCCCGCGCCTGTAGTCAGTGCTGAGACTTCAGCTGTGGCTCCTGCTGCAACCGGCGCTGCTGTCACTGGTGCTGCGGCTGCTGGAGCCGCAGGCATTGCCTCGAGCGAAAAGACTGCGCCAGGTGCTTCCTCGCATGCTGCGGCTGCAGTGTCCGACGGCGCTGGTGACGGCGAGGAGCTCGCTGCGCCCAAGACGACCACCACTACCACAGATAAGAGCGAAGGCGACGCGACAGAATATGCTCCTCCACCGACCGGTAGCGCTGCTCCAGGCGTGTCAAGCGGCGCAGCCGCCGCAGTCTCGGATGGCGCTGACCCTGGTCTTGCCGATGAGCCTGCGGTCAAGATGATGAATCAGAACGAGACTGGCGACCTCAGTGCTACGGATGGTGCCAAAGACGAGAAGCCGGTCGAGTCTACCAAGGAAACCACGAAACCTCTGACGGCCGCGACTGGCGCGACTGCTGCTATTGCTAACCCGACAACGGAGGCAAAGGCAACTGCACCCACGAGCACGACCAGCACACCTACTAAGAAACCAGCTGCCACACCAGAAAGCAGTCCCGCTACCAAGGAAAAGAAAAAGAAGAACCGGATCAGCTCATTCTTCAAGAAGATCATGAACTAGTGGTGCGAGAATCTTGACTGTTCTCACGGGCCTCTGCCTGCTTGAGGAGCTGATCTGGCTCGAACAAAGGCCTAAGTGCATGTACATTGAAGGGACCGAAGACACGAGTTGCGCACTGGATGTACGGTAGTTGGACTATTTGTTGTCATTGTAGATATCCCCGGAACGTTGGTCGCTTTCGCAGTTGCTGGAGTTGATCAAGTTTGCTGTTCTTGCATCGCATCGGAAGGAGGATATACTCTACAGTAGTAATCAGAGCAATCTTCATCCTGTCGTCACTTGTCCATATCGACCTGGAATGCTGTCTCGTGATCAAGCAATGAGTCGAGCTTCCCCTGATTCTATCGAGCCTTCTGGAAGGCTTCTGGAAGGGATTGCATCAGGAAATTGGCTGGATCGACGCCCACCCTTGCCCAGATGCATGCTGCGCACGATTTACCCCGCCTTATTCAGAGCTTATGGCAGGAGCACCCAACAGCAGATGGCAGAAGGAAGTGGTGCTGGCAGGGACAAGAGCTCTTTCCCGACCAGTCACTTCGATAGCTGTCAATTGACTCACGAGCTCTACATTGGCAACACGAGCGTGTATGATCAACATCTTGTCTTTCCATCTCCGAGACACTGGTCTGAAGCTACAAGTACTTCTTGCTGCGAGGATTTCCCCTCTTCTTCAGTGACTCCAGAAATTCACAAGCAGAAGCTTCAATCACCGCTGCTCGGCGATTATCATCAAGCTCTATCCAACCTTCCTTGACCCTAGGAAAAGTACCTGTACGACTGCTAAGCTTGAAATCCGGGGGTGGTGGTTGCCTCAGCTGAAGATTGATTGAGACCTCGCTCACTCACTCACCACCTTCCTTGCCTATCTTGCTGAGCGTACTTCGTCGTACTCCCTGGAGCTTCTCATCTGCAACTCCATCTCACCTCACCTTGTCTCCATCACTCTATCCACTGCAATCGAGCCTCACTGAATTGTGACCAAGAACGAGAGAGTATCGAAACAGACCTCCAAGTGGGGCAATTCGAGCGCCTGAAGATCCCATTGCATCAGACCAGGCGAGCTTCTTCTCGCTCATCGGCGCCCCTCCGCAACCGAAAAAAGAGGGCACAGGCTGCAGTACGGCACAGACCACCTGCGCGAACTACGACACAGACACCCCACATTTCACCTGCTATCTCACTTTACGACATCTGCTGCTGCTTCCTCCCTCCTCACTCAATGTCGCTGCCCTCCCACCAGCAAACACACATTGACGAGCTCGTTCGAGAGTTGAAGTCCAACAACCCTGACGACATCCTCCAGTTCTGTGCCAACTTCTTCAACCAGAAGCTGTCCCTCGAACGAACAACCCACCGCGGGTCCGCTGATCGAGGCGCCGCCAACGGTAACAAGATGGCAGACACTGCCAGCCCGTTCGGGACCAGCAAGAATGTCAATTCGATACAAGAAGAGGAGGAGGAGCACGACACCCTAGGCTCGCCTACCGACTCGAGGTTCAAGTCGGGCAACAGCGGTTCATCACCCTTTGGCAACACCTCTCCATTCGGTGCTGCTGCCGGCGGAGCTGCTGCTGGCGGTGCAGGTGGCAGCCTCTTCGGCAACTGGCTCGGCAGCCAAGGTCAAAGCGAGCAGGACAACTCCCAGCAACCACTCCCTACCAACTACGCAGGCAACCGACGCACATCTGTGTCCGCAGAGAGCATGCAGCCCGACGCCGAGTCCTCCAACTGGAAGCCACCTAAGCACTCCAAGACACCAGACCAGCTCGACCGCTTGAAGAAAGCTGTCGCCGCCAACTTCCTCTTCTCCCAACTCGACGAAGACTCTTTCAGCACTGTCCTCGATGCTCTCGTCGAAAAGTCCATTCCTGCACAGAACATCAAGGTCATCAGCCAGGGCGACGAAGGCGACTACTTCTACGTTATCGAGCAAGGCGAGTTTGACATCTACATTCATTCTAGTGGAAGTCTGCAGCCGGGCTCTGAGGGTATGGGCAACAAGGTTGCCACGATTGGTCCCGGAGGCAGTTTCGGCGAGCTCGCTCTGATGTACAATGCTCCTCGTGCTGCAACCGTCGTAAGTGCTGGTAAGGGTGGATTGCTCTGGGCGCTCGACCGCATCACCTTCCGCCGCATTCTCATGACCAGTGCCTTCGAGAAGCGCAAGATGTACGAAGGCTTCCTCGAGGATGTCCCATTGCTGTCGTCGCTGAAGCCTTATGAGCGCGCCAAAATTGCCGACGCACTTGAGACCGTCAAATTCGGAGACGGCGAGAATATCATCACTGAAGGCGAGCCAGGCGATGCGTTCTACCTGCTTGAGTCTGGCTCGGCTACCGCATATAAGCAAAATATTGACCACCCCGTCAAGGAGTACACCCGTGGCGACTTCTTTGGAGAGTTGGCGTTGCTCGACGACAAGCCTCGTGCGGCAAGCATTGTGGCTAAGGGTGCCGTCAAGGTTGCGAAGTTGGGACGAGATGGGTTCAAGAGGTTGTTGGGTCCTGTCGAGGGCCTCATGCGGAGGGAGGAGTATGAGGGGGTTGAGCAGCTGGATCCTTTAAGCCAGCAGAAGACTGTTACTTAGTATGAGAACAGCGGCATGGAACGTGCTGCGAGGATTCTAAGTGGAGGAGGACGTGAGGATGGAGCTGCAAGCGAACGCGCTCGCCGCACGAGTCCTGGCTCGAGGAAGCAGACCAACCTGTGTCGACTGCTGCTGTTGTGCGCGAAGTGAGGGTCATAGCCGTCCGCGTATGGAGCTATGGGATTGATCACTGGCCAATTGAGCGTGAGTAGATTGAAACAAATGGACGGGAGAACAGACGAAACGACGTGGAATGGGATGGTGGGAGCAAGGGTGTTCTGTTCCTTCTGCTGCTGGAGCCAATGGACATGGCAGGCAGTCCTTGAAGAGGCGTTTCGCACGAGACATGATCAGTCATTCAAGGACTAGGGTATTGCAATGAATCATTCTTCTCACTGCATTCGTCTCTTTACTCGACTATCAAGGTGGACTCCTCTACAAGAATTGCAATCACGCACCTTGATAGCTTTGACTTCACGACTCTCCTCGTTCACCGCGCCATCAGCCGATCAACATAATCCCTCCCTCCGCCCTCCCAATCATCCCAACACAGCGCCAACATCGCTGTATGCCTCGCCTTCCTGCCCTTTGTCTCCCCCTGTTCCCGCCCTTCCCTGACCGTGTCACCAATCTTTCCCCAAGGCAGAACCACAGCCCACCTCATAACCCCCTCCAGCCTGAACCCCAGCCTTTTCGCCGCGTTCACGCTTGCCGTATTGGAGGCGTTGGGCTGCCATTGCACCCTCCTCAACGCCAGTCCGTTGGGTGTTGGGTCCAGCAGGTGGTGCAACAATAAGCCGTTGGCGTGCGTGCCGACGAATGTGCGGTGGTAGCGTGGGAGGAGGAGCTGGCCCATGTCTGCTGTTAGGTTGGACGTTGCGGTGGAAGCTGTCGGTGTAGTCAAGCCCGCTAGGCCAGCAAACGTGTCCTCCTCAATCACCAGTTCCTCTTCTGGCTCGTTCGAAGCGTCAGTGGCGTTGAGCGAGCGCTGTGTTCGAGCAGGGACTATGGTCCCAGGCTTGAGGATGATGGCCAGCATCAAAGTGGAGCGGTCATGGCGGATGGAGGTGTCGTACCAGGAGATGAAGTCGGCTGGGGTGGCAAAGGGGCCGTAGAGGAGGTAGGCGTAGGTTTGGGGGTGGGTATGGACTGTTGAGATCCAGAGGGTGGTCCATTCTTGGAGCTTGTCCTGTTGTGGAGGATTAGATGATTGTGATGTGTCGTGCGAGGGCTGAGGTGGGCAGTGGTGGGTCAGGGCCCCAGGGCGTGAGGATGAGTGAGTAGTGGTGTTCGAGTCACGGTGCGTACCTCGAGCGGGACTAACTTAATTCGATCATTCTGTAGATGAGACAGGTCGATGGGTAAGCTGAAGTTTGTCGTCATTGAGGTCTGTGTACGGCGGGTGATATAGTCGGTCTACAGAGCTGCAGGCACTACACGATCACAAGTCTCGAGCATTACGATCAGTAACCACAAGGTGAGGCAACCAGAAACATTCACGTCGATGACTTAGAAAGTGCATGATGCCGTGTCAATTGGACTTGTTTACACTAGGCAGAGGTAAAGTGTTGGCAGCGCTCTTATCCTAGCGTCCGGTCGATCTCGCGACAGTGACTCATAGGTAGCTTCAGACTCCATAAGGCTCTTGGCCCAGTCTATCCCAACGACCTTCGAGAGGCAGTCCATGGCGACACATAGCAGGCAGCTGTCGTCCAGACCGACAGTCCAGGAATGCTCCTTTCCCATTGTCCCATGTTGACCAACGACGCTTGCCAACCCATAGCCAACTCTTTCGCAGAACATCAGTGCGTTGCACCTGAGAGCATCAATGTTTTCACCAGTCGATCTCTTGCCTCTCTTTGCCGCATGAATCCTCACGACTCCAGTCGTAAACGCCACCACGATCCTTGAAAGCCTGCTCGTCCCAGAAGACACTCTTCAGTGCTTCACCCACCCCAATCTCCAATATTGGCTTCGACGGCTGCCGACCATCACGGTCCAAGAACCTCATGTACTCGTCCAAGATCAGATAGGACTTCGCCATGAGGTGATTTGGCTCTGGAACAAACGACTTCTGCTGCTTATGTCGATCGCAGAAGCTTTCGTATTCCTTATCCGTGATCGTGAAGTCGTGCCCATTGCGCAGTCTCTCTTCCGAGCCGTTCTCAATTGCCACGATCAGGACCTGGAAACACTTCCACCGGAAGGGCTGGAGTTCGTCGAGATGTACATTCATGTCCTCGTTGTAGTTTAGGCGGCAGACGACAGCGTTGATCTTGAACTTGATACCGTACTTCTCGCACCATGACTTGAGCTTGTACAGCTGTGGGACCTGGTTGCCGGAACCACGACCGATCTTGATATTCGTGGCCTCGTCGAAGGAGTCGCAGGACACAGCTAGGATGTCGATGTTGTGGCCGTGCTTCTTGAGGAAGTTTTCTTGGATGAGACTGCCGTTGGAGACTATCGACACTGATTCGAGGTGGAGAGTCTCTTTGCAGTAGTCGATCATTTCGCCGAGGAACTTGGGGTAGAGGAAGGGCTCGCCACCCGCCGGCGAAGTAGATCTTGCGCATACCAGCTTGCTTGAGGAGCTTCAGACCTTCTTTGGCTCGTTCGGGTGTTTCGATGTACGAGGTTGTGGCGGTGTGGAAGCAGAAGCCGCAGGTCTTGTTGCATCGTCGGGTGAAGTGGTAGTTGACGGCTACGGGTCGTTGGCTGGAGTAATGCTGGTACACCTTGTAGAGCAGTATGACTGAGACAACAGATAGCAGGACGTATGTAAAGATCGCCATGATGAGTTGCTGCGTTGATCGCCTGGTCAACTGTGATCAGTCTGAACGTACAAGATGGAGCAGAGAACGCATTCAAATAGTTGATAACAGACCACACTGCTGCTTGTGCGAGTGTTTGCTTGATTGCCAGCTAGACAAGGACGTCTGCAAACTTCACAACTTTGCTTGATAGTGCGACAAGTTAAACATCTCAAAGCTGCCCCAGGCGTTACTCACCTCATGAAACAGACACATTGCTGCATCGCCATCTGCCCTAGAGAACTGCAACAAGCCAAGCAAACATCCGACAAGTCAGCATGGCCGCACTTGAAGCGTCAATCATCTTTGTCATTGGTGAGTGGCGCTCTTGATCGAATAGCTCGAGCAAGAGCTAACGAATTGAAGGTGCTCCAGCATCCGGGAAGGGCACCCTGTGCAAGAAGCTGTCGAAGGACTTTGGCTTCTGTCATCTGTCCATTGGCGACAGCCTGAGACAGCGTGTGGCCGCGATCGAAAACGACAAAGACACTGACAAGGATACCGACATTGAGATCGACAACGATGTCATCGCCAGTGTCAAGCGTGGAGAACTGATACTTGTGAGAGCACTGGGCTCCATATTGAAATCAAAGGTCGAGGAAGCGATCAGCAACGGCCACAAGAAGATCTTGATCGACGGTTTCCCCAGAAGACTGAACCAGGTGGCACCTATCGAAGCTCTCGTAAGTACCTGCCAAAGGCGAACCAGCAGAATTGAGTTGATACAATCACAGATCGGAAGCCCAAAGCTCGTTCTGCTCTTCAATTGTACGGAAGATCTAGCCAAGAAGCGCTTTCGCTCAAGGAAGCTTGCAGGCAGAGAGACCGATGACGATCAGACGTTCCACAAGAGGTACAAAGAATTCAGTGAACTCAACCCTCCCATCGTCGAGAAGTACCGGAAGGAGTACAAATTGCTCGAGGTATGCCAGATCAGCCAAAAGATTCTTGGTTGCTAACGTGAAGCCAGTTCGACACAAGTGAGGCAGGCCAAGCATCTCAATCGCTATCAGTCAGCGATTGCAGCGGTGGTCGAGAGAGGAAGGAGAATCGAAGACGAAGTCTAGGAACTTGGAAGTCCACCTGCAGGTGGGTTTATGCTTCCTTTGTTCAAATGACAGTCTGCTGGCTTCTACCTTGTCATTTGAAACTGTACTCGATTGACGTGATGGCATAAGAATCGAAGATACTCTCGAGAAGGCGCTCGGGTGAAGTTTTATATATGCTCATGAACCTAGACGCTCCTGCGTCCCATCTCGCCGCTTGCCTACTCACGCTTTTCGGACCACATTAGATCAGGTATTTTCATTCACATCTTTCCGGTCAGCCATTGTAGTGGTTGAACGCCTCGAACACAATCGACAGGTCGGACTCCTTCACAGGTTTCCTGATCGAGAACACAAGGCGGTAGAGCCTGGAATTCATCGGCCATGAAACTCCTCAAGCGTAAAATAGAGCGCGATGGCACAGGCTTCGTCACATTATGCCCAGAGGAGCCAGAAGATATGTGGCACGCCTACAACCTGATCCGGCCACTGGATCTACTCACTGCACAGGCTGTACGAAGGATAAAGGACGAAACCAGCAACACAGGTTCGACACGATCACAGACCGTGCATATGAAGTTAACGATCCGAGTCAAGTCACTGGACTTCGATCCACAAGCCGGGCAGCTACGCGTGAACGGCCAGACTGCACGAGAGAACAACTTCCTGCAACTCGGCCAGTATCACACTCTTGACCTTGAACTACATCGCAACTTCACGCTCGAAAAGGATCCGGAAGCAGGGGAAGGATGGGACAGCGTGGCAATACAGCAACTTGCAGAGGCAACAGATCCTACGAATGGTACAGAGGCCGTGGCAATCGTCATGCAGGAAGGCCTTGCCAATATCTGTTTCATCACACAGCATCAAACCAATCTTCGGCAGAGGATAGAGCACGCAGTACCTCGGAAGCGAGCTGGAGCTGGAAGGTCAGCGGATCACGACAAGGGATTGCAGAAATTCTTCAATGTCATATATGAGACGCTCATGAGGCAGATCTTGACTTTGCTCGAAAACAAGCCTGACGCGACGTTCCCCATCTTGCTCGCCAGTCCAGGATTCACAGCAGCCGGCTTTCTCAAGTACCTCAACGAAGTAGGCTCAACGAAGGGTGAGAAGCTACTTCAGGATCTACTTAGGCGGAAAGCTTTCTTGGTGATACACAGCAGTTCTGGCCATCTGCACAGCCTGAACGAAGTCCTAAAGAGTCCAGAAGTTCTGGCAAATATGAAGAATACAAAATATGCAAAGGAAACGAATCTGATGGACAAGTTCTTCGAGCTCCTCCGGAAAGACGACGGCAGGGCTTGGTATGGGCCTAGTGAGGTTGAGCGGGCGGTGGAAAAGGGTGCAGTCGGTCGAGGTGGAGGAGCTCTCCTGATCAGCCACTCGTTGTTCCGGAGCGATCAGATTGCGGTCCGGCGGAGGTGGGTGAAGCTCGTTGATCAGGTCCGAGACGTCGAAGGCGGTGATGTTCGGATACTCAGCGCTGATCATGAGAGTGGCAGGCGGCTTGAGGGTCTTGGTGGCATTGCGGCGATTTTGACATTCCCAATTGAAGAGGAGGATTCTGACATTGAGTCGGATGCGGGGGATGGCAGTTGACAGCAAGGTGGCTTCTTCGAAGTCGACATTTCATGTTCAGCATAGAGCCCTAAGTACCTTAAGTACTTCGTGCTCCTCCTTTACCACCCTCACAATGCATTACTGGACCAGCCAGAAGCCACAGTTGTGCAGGAGGTGCTTGCTTGTGATTCATTCCAGCCAGTGCAGCTCTGAGCGCCTAGGCCACCGTATCTGCTTTGAAGCCTCCACTTACTAGCGTCTGGGCATTTGTTGACATTCAACCTCACTCCTTCTGCACCTGTAGTACAATGTGAACCTGCCCATCACCGCTCTGAAAGTCAACAAAGGAAGGAGCCCTTGCAAATGGCCCACCATGCCGCTCCCTCCTCGGCCGCCCATGACCTCGAAAGAGGCTAAGCGAGCTCACAAGAAGGACCCTATCAAGTTCAAGTTCACTGCCTCTCAATTGAGACGAGCAGAGCGAGCCGATGAGCTCGAAGCCCGTCGCCAGGATGTCGAAGGTAAAGAGCGCAAACGTAAGGCCAATCGTCGTCAGCGCGAGGAGAAGGAGGCCAGGGATCGAGAAGCCCAGCAAAAGTTGCTTCAGGAAGGACGGATCTCGGTTGAGGATACCTGGGGAAAGGTGACGGCGAGTCAACCTCGACTCAACGCGTTCTTCTCGAGGCCGATCTCGAAGCCTAAAGGAAAAGCGACAGCTATCGCTAGGACAGCAACAGAGACCGAGAACGAGGATGAAGTTCTGGAAAACAACGAGTCAGCCGAGCCATCGCCAGCGAAGTCCCAAGGGAGCATCGAGTACGATTCACAGGGGGACACCTTGGTCGACAAGACTGCGTTGGACATCCTGAATGTTGAAGACGAGTTGTCGGACGCTGACCTGCTCAAAGCCTTGTCGCCGACCCCACGTGACCTTGTCGCGGACAACAAGCACGGTCTTCCATGCTTAGCACCTGTTTCACTACAATCCAAGCTCAGCGGACCACGTTCACTCATTTCGAAGGAATCTTCAACACCGAAGACGTCTAGGCAGAAGCTGAAGAGCGGCGTCGTGATGTCAAAGCGCAAAGTTGAAGACATGTCTGCGAACACGTCAGCCGATCTCAGCAACCTAGCCGACCATTTCGACGATGAATTTGGTCCCGCACCAGGCTACATCGCTCAACCTGCAACCACCACTCCTCCTACCAGAAACGTCAGAATCTTCTCAGACCGCACCGCACGCTTTGAGCACGTCTCTCCGCCTGCCCACGAGATTACTGGTGACGACTCTCACGACGCCCTTGAGCACTACGGTCGCCCTCCTCTGCGTCTCGCAAGCGATCCCGAAGTCTACGCTAAGTCGCGTTTCCTTGTCGACCACGGCAAACAACCTCAGCCAAAAGTCCTCGACAAAACCATGACTCCCGAAAAGTATCACGCCTTGAGCAAGGCCGAGAAACTCCGATCCAATCCTCGTACGCAGCAATCAGCTCTAGGTGACCTAGAAAGCGAAGATCGAGACCTCACCGCCGCCATGAACGAACGCGAGGCCATCGGCAATCCGCCCGCCACTCCTGTTCTCCGCCATGCTCGTCTCGCAACCCACCAACCTGCCGGCGCTCTCAACTCTTCCATCTTCAACGACGCCGCGCGCTCAGTCGTTGGACTCCGTACAGCCACCGTTCTCGAGCTCCCTACCACCAACCCACTCACTTCTGATTCCAACAACGCTCCCAAGCGCACCAAGACCTCCCACTCAACCAACCCGACTGCAGGCGGCCTCCCAATCAAGTCCGAAGACGACCTGACTCCCGCTCGCGCTCCAGCTACGATCCAGCCGAGCCAGAGCTTCAACAGCATCGACGACGCCGACTTCCTGGCTGCGGAGGAGGAAGCAAAGGCCGTCTCTACACAGGAGGCTCTGGATATGGCACTCGAGGAGGTAGAGGCCTCCCTAGAGAAGAAGTCGAAGAAGTGAGCATACACGCGCGATTTCAAGTGCTGAAAGTCGCGATTTGGCAATTTGACCTCCAGGGCGGGCTTCAGCTGAATAATCCATGATTTTTGAGATACCCAAATAGCAAGCATAGCATAGCATAGCAAGGTAGCATGAAATGACAAGTCACTCGCTTCGAATACTCTGGTAAAGCTCAAGCAATTCGAATTTGAGGAACTATCTCTTGGATGAGCTTCACAGCTGATTCTAACTCGCCTTCGACTCGCCTTCGACTTCCCTCAATTGAGCGTCTCTCATTTAAATGTCATCCAGCTGAATTTTTCATGCCAGGGAGGCCTCTGCGTCGAAATTTTGGAGTTTTGCAAACTAATTCGAATCCGAGAGAATCATCTCTTAAGTGAGCGTCACAGCTGATTCTAACTCGTCTTCGACTTCCGTCAATTGAGTGTCACTGATTTGAGCCTTACCCGGTAGATTTCTCACGCCAGGGAGGACTCTGTGTGGAAGATTCGATATTGGCTACAAAATGGCACCCTGTCGGATTTTCCTGCCCACGAGGTCGCTACGTCGAAATCCCTGAGTCCCAGCGACAATGTCTACAAACGTCCATCATTCACTTGCTCGTCTATTGAGGATCATCAGTCAACACTGCACAGTCCAGTCCGCGTGCCAGGGAGGCCTCTGCGCCGAAAGACTTGACAATCTGCAGAATGGCGTCGTGGCATGTCTGCATGACGTGGGTTGGATTGTCGTTTGGTGTGCCTTATGTCTCCCAATATCAATGCCTGCCTGCGCTGTGACTGCGAGAACGATGCGGTGGTGATCCAAGGAGGACGTTCCAAATATCTTGTCATACCCTGGATATGATTACACCTAGGGCTGTCTGTCTACAACGCTACCCATGTCTTTCATCTATCGTACACAGCACGATCAATTGTTTGCGCCCTTCCATGCGAGTTGAGATTCCTGCCGAACAATATCGTGTCCAATATGTGATGCAATCGCCCTTTCCCTTCACCGATGCCGCCACTTTTAACGATATTCATGCGTTCGATCATTGAGCCACCAGTATCGAAAGCTGTGTGACAAGGCTCCGCGAGTAGAAGATGACATATCCATCTATTGACGCCAAAGTTTCAAGTCCACCGCACCCAATCGACATCGCTCAATCATCATCGTCCGAGTCGTCCTCAGACTCCTCCTCCTCTTTGGCCTTCTTCGGCTTCTTCTCTTTCTTGCCCTTCTTTTCCGTCTCTTTCAACTGCTCTTTCCACACAGTGTTGACTTTCTTCGCATCCAGGTCAGGGAAGACAATATCAAAGACTTCGTGGTACCAGTCGACTGCGTGTCCCGTGAGGCCTTCTTTGATGTTCTGTGGTCACTAGTTAGCACGATGAACAAGCAGTAAAGGAAGGAATAGGACTCACGGCTGGCAACTCGTCCCAATCACCTTGGTTCTCCTTGGGGAACAATATGGTCTCACAGCCGGCTCTTCGTGCAGCGACGGTCTTCTCTCTGAGACCTCCTATTCGCAGGACCTTACCAGTCACGGTGAGCTCGCCTGTCATGGCAAGCTTCGGGCTGACCTCCTTGCCCATTGCTAAGCTCAGCAGCGCTGTCGACATAGTGATGCCGGCACTGGGTCCATCTTTCGGTACCGCTCCTTCGGGGCAGTGAAGATGGATCTTCGCGTGATCGAAGAATTTATTCTCGGGGAACTTAGTAGCGAGGACAGATTTGGCGAACGAGTATGCGATGGTACTAGACTCTTTCATCACAGGCTTCAGGTTGCCGGTGCGCTCGAAGCCAGACCGGGAGTTGGCGTTGAGTGCAGATTCGAGGATTGATTCGACGTAGAGGGCAGTGCCACCCATCGAAGTCCAGGCCAGGCCCATGACGACGCCCGGAGGCGTGGTCTCGTAGAGGCGGTCGGACTTGAAGATCGGAGGACCGACGTAGTCTGCAAGGTTGTCGCTAGTGATCTTGACGTGGACTGAGTCGGGAACTTGCAGCTGCATGGGCTTGCGCGGCTCTTCCGTGGTTTCGGCGGCGATGTTCTCTGGAGTGTCCTTCGGATCAGAAGACTCGGTCTCGTTCTTGACCGACTCAGCCATGGCTGTTTTGCCGGCCTCCGTGAGTGCTTCGGATTCGGGTAGAGCATCTTCGCCGAGATCCTGAATGATCTTGAGGGCGGATTTGCGGTAGACTTTTTCGATCTGCTTCTTCAGGTTGCGAACACCAGACTCGCGGCAGTACTTGTTGATTAATGTCTCAATGGCAGATTCGTCGAGGGTGACATCCACAGTCTTGAGGCCAGACAGTTCTTTGGCTTGTGGAGCAAGGTAGCGATCAGCAATCGCCTTCTTCTCGTCTGCCACGTAGCCGGACAGCTCAATCACTTCCATGCGGTCCAGAAGTGGTCGAGGGATAGTATCAGTCATGTTGGCTGTGCACACGAAGAGCACCTTCGACAAATCCACAGGCACATCCATGTAGTGGTCGAGGAAGCTCGAGTTCTGTTCCGGATCTAGGAGCTCCAACAGAGCAGAAGAAGGATCACCTTGATGGCCTCGGCCGATCTTGTCCACCTCATCGATAAGGATGAGAGGATTCTCGGTCTGACATTTCTTCAAGGCTTGAATGACGCGACCGGGCAAAGCACCAACGTATGTTCGCCTGTGACCCTTGATTTCAGCAACATCAGTCAGTCCACCAACACTGAAGCG
This sequence comes from Cyphellophora attinorum, assembly GCF_001299255.1. Lineage (NCBI taxonomy): Eukaryota > Fungi > Ascomycota > Eurotiomycetes > Chaetothyriales > Cyphellophoraceae > Cyphellophora > Cyphellophora attinorum. The sequence continues at coordinate 957,405 of NW_017253238.1, read as the reverse complement.
GTAGTACTGCCTGTTCAGCGCTCGGGCAATTGACTTGCCAATCGACGTCTTGCCGACACCAGGAGGTCCGACGAAGCAAAGGATTTTGCCTTCAACTGTACCACGAAGCTTGCCAACCGCGATAAACTCCAGGATACGATCCTTGACATCCTTGAGACCATAGTGATCTTCGTCGAGCACAGTCATGGCGTTCTTGATGCCGAAGTTCTCAGCGCTCCTCTGACCCCAAGGTATCTGCGTAAGCCAGTCGAGATAATTTCTGGTCACATTGAACTCGGAAGCGGCTGGCTCGAGATGCTGAAGCTTATTCAGCTCCTCGTCGAAGACCTTACTGACCGCGTCTGGCATTGCAAGCTTTGATTGCTTTTCCTTGAACTTCTCCACTAGCTTGTCCTTGCCATCGGACTCAAGTCCCAGCTCGCGCTTGATACCCTTCATCTGCTCCATCAGCCAGTATTCTCGCTGACGCTTCTGGATCTTGTTCTCGACGTCTTTGGTGATCTTTGACTGCAGCTTGGCGTTCATGAGCTCGTTCTTGAGTACTGTGAAGGATTTGTGCAGCCTCTGCTCCAGATCCATGGTCTGGAGAATGTCTTGAAGCTCCTCGATGTCGCCGGTGGAGACGGCAGCAGCAAAGTCGGCCAGCTTAGAGGGCTCTTCCGTCACATTGCCTGGATATGACATGCTGAAGTCGGATATTTGATCCTTGAACATTGGGTTGATAGATGCGATCTCGCGGAAAACATTAACGAGCTCAGATGCTAGAGCTTTGACGTTGGCGCTCTTCTTGTCATAAGGGACTTCTGGCATATTCTTGACATTGACCAGCGAAACGGGGAACTTTCGTAGGAATGCAGTAGGTTCGTATACTGCAACATCGGTCTGTTCTTGCTTATTCGGCTCCTCGAAGCTGGCTACAACGTCTCCTTTGTTCTCTGTCGTGCCGTCTGTTTGAGGCTTCTCCTCTGCGGTCTTCTCTTCCCCTGCCGGTAGGACGTCTATCGTGATTGTTGGGGCAGGAGTGGCTGCGTCGGTCGAGCCAGGTGGCAGTAGACTGGTCATTTTTATCCTGCGGTGGGGGTACAGGACAGCGGTGACTGTGTTCTCATCTCCTGGTTGAGGTATGACGCTCGTGATTTGAGCAAAGACCCCGACGTCGTAGACATCTTCTGGCTGCTCGATGATGTCCTTGTCCATAGCTTCGTCCTTGAACAGGAATGCGCCTACATAGGGCTGCCCTCTCCTGAGCATCTCGTGGATGGCTGCTACCACATTGGCATCTTTGATGGTGACGGCCTTGTAGAATCCCGGGAAAAGCGGCCTCTTTGCTATAGGGATCGCCATTACCTGAGGATATACTTCTGGGACGGTTGGCTTGGATATTTGCGTTGCTCTCCGACCTCGTTTGCCGCCTTGATCGCTCCCACTGCCTGATCCCGCGCCATTCGAGCCGTCCGGACCTGATCCGCCCGTCGACGCTTTGCCGTCAGGTTGCGGTATAGGCTCCGGTTCCGATGGCGACTTCTTGGCTTCGGTGGCGTCTTCACCCGTAGGAGCTTCAGCTACCTCTTTCTGTGTCTCCTCAGCCTTCTCTTCGATGTCCGCCTCTGGACCAACTGGCGCGTCATCGTCTGTCTTCTCTTTCCGCCGCGCCGGCTGGGAGGAGAATTGGCGGATTTGTAATCGATGGGCAGATGAAATGGCGGCGCTGGACGCTGCTGTAGATCGCTGTTGAGCGATAATAGAACTCTGCCGACTAAACTGGCGCAGACACTCCCTACATACTGGACGCGACGAGTGCTGAAGAGCTATTCGCCACGGCAGGCGTTGGCCGCGGAGCATGATCGGAGGCGACAGCGAGGCCGCTGGGACAGTGCTGCTGAGTCGGGTGACTGATGGTAAGAGCTTCTGGTCTGAAGTAGTCTGTAACTGCCCTACCGATGCTTATGGGATCCTCCGCAGCTATGTAGAACTGACAACGGCAACGCCAGGTAGCAGAATGATTGCGCACTCGACACCAATATCTTTCTATGATGATCTCCAATATCGACGACTCACTGACCCGGAGTTACGTCGCCCATCTCCGCGTCGGCCAGAATCGGCATAACTTTTTCGACGTTCATTGCTTCAACCGACCTTACTCGAATCTTCTCTCCTACCCCAGATTTCATTTTCAGTCGCAGCATTCGATCAAGGCGTGGCTTGGGCTGGACTCAAGAAGACGGTCGATATCATTCGGGTGGGCGCCGATGACACTCTAAAGAACAGGTTCTGGTCAGCAGCAAGCATTCCCGATGAGTGTCGCAGGACCCGGCCTGGCGCATACGGCAGCCCTGCCATTTCGAATAGCCAGGCCTTTGAGCCAGTGTTCACGACAGTATGACCAGTTCTCACGATCACGGCAAAGCCGACCATTATCAACCACGTCGCAGACCCGATCTGGCCGTCCTACGGCGAAGCGGAGATGCACCATCAAATGCTCGCCGGGGTCGATTCGAGCGTTCTCCTCCAGCGCTCCGGCGTACGCTACGAAAGACCCATATAAGACTCTAGGTGTCGGCAGCAGCGCCTCAGCGTCGGAAATTAAGAAAGCGTACTACGCAATGGCGAAGAAATACCACCCAGATACGAACAAGGATCCCAGCGCGAAAGAGAAGTTCACCGATGCACAATCTGCGTATGAAATGTTGAATGACCCTCAGAAGAAGGCTGCCTGGGATAACTATGGTGCCGCAGCTTTTGACCAGGGAGCCGGGTTTGACCCCTCCGGCGCAGCAGGTGGAAACCCCTTCGCGGGGGCTGGCGGTTTCGGCGGCGGTGGCAATCCGTTCAGCGGCTTCGGTGGAGGTTTCGGAGGCGGAGGCGATGTGAACTTCGAGGATTTGTTTAGTGCCTTCACCGGCGGAAGAGGCGGACGACGTGGACGGGCGGCTCAGGAGATACTGGTGGGCGAGAACATTGAAGTCCAGGCCAATATCTCATTTATGGACGCCGCGAAAGGCGTGACGAAGAATATCACGATTACACCGCTTGTGCAGTGCGGCACATGTAAAGGAGATGGACTGAAGAAGGGCTCATCGCGGCAAACGTGCAAGCGCTGTGGCGGAACCGGCCAAAGAGTGCACGTCATGCAGCAAGGTTTCCACATGGCGAGCACATGCGAATCCTGTGGTGGTCAGGGAATCACAATACCTCGCGGCTCCGAGTGCGGTAGCTGTTCCGGCAACGGCGTGGTCCGTCAAAGGAAGACTGTCGAAGTCGATATCCCTGGTGGCGTTGATGATGGCATGAGGTTGCGAGTATCCGGCGAAGGTGATGCCCCGCCCACAGGAACGGCCGCAGACCCCAAAACACGGACACAGCGAGGAGATCTTTATGTCTTCATCAGAGTATCACCAGACGCCCGTTTCAACCGCAGTGGCGCCGATATACTGTACAACGCATCGATACCGTTGACGACGGCTCTCCTTGGAGGCGAGGTCCGTGTGCCAACGCTAGACGGAGAAGTCAAGGTCAAGGTCGCGACTGGCACCGGGACTGGCGACAAGATCACATTGGGTGGGAAGGGCATGCGCCGGTTGGGTGGTCGTGGTTCGCCTTCGGGAGATCTGAGGGTCGAGTTCAAGGTCCAGATGCCCAAGTACTTGTCGTCGAACCAACGGACAATTCTCGAAATGCTAGCGGACGAGATGGGAGATAAGACGGCCAAGAGAATCATGAATGTTGGTCAGTACAAAGAGTGAGTTGTCCCGCTCGGCCTATGCCACCACGTACTGACTCATTGCAGCGCTCCATCCGACGCCAGCAGCCCAAAGACGCCCGGCACGTCGAACAAAGCTTCCGACCACAAGAACGAAGGCTTTCTGAAATCCGCCTGGCATCGGTTGACGCACCAGCACGATAACCTTGAACCTGATGAGCCGACCAAGACCGACGCAACTTCTGCGACGAAGACCGAAAAGACCGACAAGGCCGACGAAGAGCCAAAGAAAGCATCAGGATCTGGTTGAGGCCGGTCCTGGGTGTAATACCATTTTCAGCAACACTCCCAACTTCTGTCCATACCACTTTGATGATCTATAATTGTTGGTTGATAGAATTGAGCGGTCATGTAAAGCTATAGTATAGTCACTGAGTATCTGGTAATCAGATCGCGCCTTCCCAATACCAATCATCCGTTGCACCTGCCTGTGCGTTCCTTTCGACACTCGTCTACTGTTCTGTGAACAAGGCAATTTGATTGAGCCTATGAAGTATCAGGCATCTCGAAGCGCCCGGAGAAGCTATCCGAATCACTTCACCTGCAGCGCGGTGCCACATTAGCCGCATAGATCTCGACCCAGCTTCTAGAATACCGTTGCCTTGCCTACTTTCCTTTTCTGGTTTGAACATATCATTGACTTCTTGCGGAAGCAGCTAATAATACTGAATCCTGGACTCACTCTTTACCAGCACTATACTCTCTCTGCATAGCCGCTACTGCATCGATGGAAACCAGCCGTATTCCCCGCGACCTGTAGCGAGTCCATCCCACTAATTTCCCGGCCGCATCGCGGCCGCATACGCCGTGAAGATGGTGCAAGCCCCGATGCTGTCATGTCCGCTCAAGCAGACAGGTGAGGTGGACTGGGTTGGGCCGCTAAAGAATTACATTCGAATGACATACGGCGACGACCCGGACAAGTATAATGAGGAATGCGCCACGCTCAATCGCCTACGACAGGACATGCGGGGAGCCGGTTCAGACAGTGCTTCTGGAAGAGACCTGTTGTATAGATACTATGGCCAGCTGGAGTTGCTGGACTTGCGCTTTCCCGTGGACGAGAACCATATCAAAATCTCCTTCACATGGTAGGTCTATGTCCGTGTGTGTGCCGTGTAGAACACTAGCTGACTAGCCAGGTTCGATGCATTCACACACAAACCAACCTCACAGTACTCACTGGCCTTCGAGAAAGCCTCTGTCATCTTCAACATCTCCGCCGTGCTTTCATGCCATGCCGCATCACAGAACAGGGCCGAAGACAACGGCCTTAAGACGGCATACCATTCATTCCAAGCCTCCGCTGGCATGTTCACATATATCAACGAGAACTTTCTACATGCACCATCACAAGACCTGAACCGAGACACCGTCAAGACTATGATCAGCATCACAATGGCACAGGCACAGGAATCGTTCCTCGAGAAGCAAGTACGGGATGGCAAGAAGTCAGGCTTGTTAGCCAAACTTGCGGCCCAGGCTCACTACCTGTACGGGCAGGCAAAGGAAGGTCTGGACACGGAGACGTCTAAGCTGGTCTTCGATACGTCGTGGACAAAGTTCATCCAGGTCAAGCATCTGCATTTCGAAAGTTTGGCCCAATACTACCAGGCGCTCACTGAGGATGAGGGCAACTTACAGGGTTCTGCTATTGCGAGACTTGCTATTGCTGAGAGAGCTAGCAAGGCGGCGTACCAGGCATCTCGCACATTTCCAGCCTCTCCCGCCAGCACGTCAAACCTAGGCTCCGACACCGCGTCCACTCTACAAGCCATCACGAAGCGGCAGCTGGAGGTGGCACAGGAAAAGCAGATCTCGCTCGTGAAGGACAACGACTACATCTACCACCAGACTGTGCCAGCAGAGGCCGCCATACAGCCCGTGACTAAGATGCCTGCGGCTAAGGCGATCCCTGTGTCGGAGCTGTACCAAGGTCAGGACATCCAACGCATCATAGGACCCGACATTTTCCAGAAAATTGTGCCCATGGCAGTTACCGAGCAGGCCAGCATGTACGACGAGGAGAAGGCCAAGCTCATTCGATCAGAAGCCGAGAAGGTCGAACAAGCCAACGGCGAAATGGCGGCAAGTCTAGATTACTTAAAGCTTCCAAACAGCTTGAATGTGCTGAAGGGCGGCCTGGATGCGAGATGAGCCTCGATCCGGAATTCGAACGATGGTGTTCCGAGGTCTCCAATCATGGATCATTCTCCACAGCCTTCGACCAGCTCCAGCGGGAAAAGGCGGCAGTCCTCGAGAGCTTGGACAAAAGCTCCAAACAACTAGATATGGAAGCAAGTGTATGCGAAAAGATGCGGTCGAAGTATGGCGGAGAATGGACACAGCAGCCAAGTTCACGGCTTACCTCGACTCTGCGGAACGACATTAAGAGCTACCGTGACACCGTGGACGAAGCCGCAAGCCAGGATAATCAACTGATGGGCACCTCCAGGCAGTTTGAGTCCGAGTTCGAGGAGATGCGATCAGCCGGTGAACGAGGAGAGGCAGACGTACTCTATCAGCAAGCACTCATCAAAAGTGGCACCAAAATCGACAGATCATCGCAACAGTCAGAAAACCTGCTGGACGAGGATTATGGCGAGGCTGGTCCGACCGTGACCGATCAGATCGCTAGAGTGGAAGATATTCTGAAGAGACTCAACTTGGTGAAGCGTGAGCGCATGCAAGTGCTGAAGGACTTGAAAGAGAAGGTGCACACGGACGACATATCTAATATTCTCATTCTCAACAAAAAGTCACTCACGGGTCAGGAGACCCAGTTGTTCCAAGCCGAACTCGAAAAGTTTCGATCACATCAGAACAGACTGATCTCAACTGTACATAAGCAGTCCTCGCTTCTGAAGGACTTAACCAAAACATACGGGGATTTGCTCCAGGACAAGCGAATACGATCGGACCAACAGCGATACGAGGGTATTCAAAAAGCCAGAAGCAATGTGCTGCATCGCTACCGAAGAGCTTATACCGCGCACGGAGATTTGGCACAAGGTCTAATGCGTGCGCAGGCCTTCTACAGCGAGATGAAAGAGAGTGTGGATAGTCTTGAGAAGAACGTAGAGACGTTCGTCAGCAATCGACGAGCAGAGGGTGCACAACTGCTCAGCTCGATCGAGCAAAAGAAGGCGGGTGATGCCGGTGGACAAGCAGCAGCAGAGCAGAAGCGAATGCAGGAGCTCATGCAGAGGCTGTCGATGGATCCGAACACGTCGCCAACCTCGCAGCGTCCGCCAACAGTACCACCGCAGCCATCGAGTGCAAATGCTGTACGCTCGCCGCCACCCCATCAGGTCTACCAAGATCCTCGGTTCACCATTCCGCCACGGGAAGATCCTGTGCCGGTCTTCACCAATGGTGTCCCCAGCTACGCCCAACCTATTCAGAATCAATCGCCCGTGGAACGACCACAATCAACACAAAGCCAGCAACACCCGTACTCCCAAGGTGCCGCCGCACCACTTTCGCAAGCATATAATCCTATGGCGTATCCTGACCGGAACATAACGTCTCCGCAACAGTCACAGCCACAGCAACCTCAGCACACGTACCCGTTCTCTCCGATAACATCACCCCCGCCGCAGCAACAACCACAGAGCTTCTTCCCGCCTCAGCAGCAACAGCATCAATATCACCAACAGCAGCAGCAGCTCCATCAGCCTCAAAGTCAGCCCTCGTACCATCAGTTGAACTTCACATCTCCTACAAGCACCACCCAGCCACATCATCCCTCGAGCTTCGGCCAGCACGCATCATATCAGCCGCAGCAACCGCAATACGCCCAGCCTCAACAGCAGCAGCCATACGCCCAACCTCAAGCCTCACCGGGCTTCCAGTCTCCATACTCGCTCCCGCAATCATATGTCCCGCCACCGCCACCACCGCAGCAGCAACACACGCAGTATGGACCGCCGCAGGGGCAGCAACAGCAGTGGGCGAGTGGGCCTGGAGGCTATGCGAATTATCAGCAGCGCGCGCCGGGCGGGAGTGCCGGACAAGGTCAGCAACAACAGAATGGAAGTGCAGGTGGAGGGCAGGGGGATCCGTGGGCGGGGTTGAATGCTTGGAAATGAGTCCGCGGCTCAGGAACCTTGAATGACTGGGTAGTAGGCCATCAACACCGCGTATATATTCACGAACCGAATCAGACCGGGTGACAATTCCCATGAATCGTGACTGCTTCTCCAATCTCCGGGAGTGCTCTCCAGACATCCTTTGAACATGTCAGCACCGAACAACCGCGAACTCATACGGCACTCAAGCTGGAACCTGATCTTGATTGATAAAGGCTAGTTCACCACGAGCCCCTCCGTCGATTCATCCGAATTCCGCCCGCTTGTCAATTTTAGGACCCCACCTTTCAACGGCTGGCGCAGCCGTCTCGTTCAGTAGCCCTCTGCTTAAACTAGTCAGTCCTCTTATATCTCTACGAGCACAACCTCAACAACCATTTCTCGACATACAGTGAATCATTGTCTGCAGTCCTCTAGTGTCGAAGCACTGCGCTTCACAAAACACCGCCGAGCCGGACACAAGCCTCTCCGAAAACGCTTTCCAAACACATGCCGACCCCCATGATCTCGCAACGGCAATCGCCTGACCGGACCGCCCGCACTCCTTGGCAGGGGCTGACCACACCGGAGTACGCCTCCGTGGGCGCCTTATTCTGTAGGGCAGACCAATTGAATAACTTGACATCCGGACAACACCCTGGTCCTTTGGGGCTGATGAGATTGAACTGCCTCCACGACTGCAGCTAAGACTGACTTAGCAGTGGCTTGTGCGACTCTTCGAGTCCACTTTGCGATGACGAAACAGCGGGAGAGCCTCTGCGGGCGAGCGAAGCCACAATCGATTGACTCGTTGGAAAAGAATTCGCAGCGACCCTGAGCATGAACACCGCAAGTTTCGAGATGGCGACACTGATCCAGGCGTCCGAGCGACGGGCAAACAGACGGACAAGTTCGACACGGTGGCCCTCGAGTCATCGAGTGACAAATGATTGACAGCTGGCAGCCAGCTATGCAGCACCGGCCCCTCGACGGCGCCAAAAAGGCGGCAGGCCTCGAAATAATTTTGCCATGGCCCGACGGCCATTCCCTTTCCGTTTCATAATCACACGGAAAGCACGAGCTAAGTTACGAACCGAAAGCCAATAGTGGCTCGTTCACTACAGGATTTCTAACTACGGGCACATTCTTTTCCTCAAGTTTGTCTCGAGTGCGAACTACTTGCTTTGCTGTTGCGTTTCCTGTCTTTCACGATTTTCGTACAGCACGTTTTCGACTGTCTGCCCTAGACTCTCCTACCCCGGTTCAGCGTTTCAATTGACGATATTGTACGGTGCATACATTTCTTGCGAGAAGCACATCGGCTAAGACAGACGACGGATACCACGTCTGGTTCACGAACACAAAGTCTTCGACATAGACCACATCATACGAGAGTCGAGTCCAACACGTCCAGTTGGCGCGCTGGCGTCTCACACTACCACAATGCGCACTGTCCTACGTTCAACGTTGCTTCTCCTTCCACTCCTGCAATATACATCCGCCCTCCGCTTGGGGGGAGCATCTCCATGCTTCGAAGCCTGTGATGGTGGCAAGAACACCGAAACAAGTGATTTGACATGTGTCGACGCCGAGTATGATCCCGCGTCTGGAACGACCGTTGGAAAGCGGATGCGGGAATGCCTACCATGTCTCCAGGACAGCACTTACACGAATGCCAGCGAGGACGGCGGCGTTGGGAATGATCAGTACTGGTTCATGTGTATGCTCTTGTCCTCCGCCGACCTTGCGCCCCTCCGCCTCACCCTTGAAATCTCTCCTTCGTCCACGAAACAGCCTCGTTCCCTGCCTCCCATGCTGACATAATCTACTGCATAGTTCACCTTAAATACACTCAACAATACTGCCTCTACGACACCGCCGCCGAGACCTCAGGCAACGACATTAAGTCCTGCGACGTCGAGTGTGCGCCTCTGAAACCAGTCCTCACGAACTTATGGGGCGACACTAGTCCACCACAGGCGCTGTATGAGTACTGCGACGAGAACTCGAAGGTGTATCCGAACTATGCACCTGATTGTGCGAGTTGTTTGAGAGCCCGCAAAGGATCTGTGGTGCTGGGCAATTTCATGGACACAATGTCGAACGCCTGCATCGCCAGACCCAATGTCACCACAGACAAAGCCCTGTTCGAGATCAAAGCCAAGAACGACGATCTGTGGAACGCGGATGTTGTTTCGCAGACGACGGAGAGCGCGCCTACTGCTACTGGTATGTTCTGTTCCCTTTTGGTATACCTCGAAAATCGCTGACCAAGAACAAATAGATGCAGGTGCAAGCGTCCCCACAGGAACAAGCACATCCAACAGCAGCAACGCCGAAGCCGAGGGCTCAAATACCTCAAACTCAACGTCCCCCGCCTCCTCCCCCTCTCCATCCTCCCCGTCATCATCATCATCAGACAGCGGCCTCTCCTCAGGCGCCACAATAGGCATAGGCGTCGGCGTCGGCCTCGCCGCCCTCGCCGTTCTTGCAGGCATCCTCTTCTGGTTCTTGCGTCGCAGGCGCTCACGTCGCAACACTACCCAACGCACTTCTGTTTCGGCAGGGAAGGGCGAGAAGCACGAGTTCACACCCCTCCCACAGGGCAGTCCCGGCCAGCATCAACAGCTACCGCGATATCCCTCCGGCGGAGCGCAGGGAGTTGTGAATGGTGGGCAAGGAGAGCAGAAATATCCGTACACGGCGTACTCGCCGGAGCAGAGTGCGGAGTTGGGTGGTGGACGGCATCATCCGGTTGAGATGAGCGGGCAGAGGGTTGTGAGTGAGATGGATGGCGGGCCGTGTGGGAGGTTTGTGGCGGAGCTGGACGGGGCGAACGGGCATGGGAGGAGATGAATAGATGTATGAAATTTCTTTTCGGATGGTCTGTCTGGTCAGGGAGTCTCAAGAAGAGGGCGAGGGACTGACTGGGGACTTCGTGCGAGTAATGCATATACAAAAATAGAGAAGACCGTTCAGGTCGTTCAGATCCTGTCCCGATTATTTCACTGGTGCGACTGACTGACCTGCAAATTCTGCGTAGAACAGGCGCTGAATGATCAGAGAGCTTGGCCTGCCCAGAGATCTCAATGTCCTGCTTGAGATGGTAGGTCAGACGTTGCGAATGGCTCGCATAAGTTACGAGATCAAAGGGTCTGAATACTCGATTGTGATTATTAGGCAAGAGTTCAAGACCAAGCCGTCTATCTTGTTATGCATGCTTTCTTGAATCAATTGGTCTAGCATTCCGCGCGCCCTCGTCCCATGGTGGCATTGTGTGTAATGTAATCCTCTACCACTGGACCATGACCATTTCTAGGCATCCTGATGCAAGGGACTGGCCATCCTGTCGTGGAGTCCTTGGGAAGAGTTGCGAGTAGTGATACGCTTTTGTGGTTCGGATCAACGCGCCCTTCGTGCTAGATGTGCCCTTCAGAATCTTTGATGTGCCCTTCAGAATCTTTCACCGGAGCTCATTTCCGTCGTGGCTGATCATGAGCTGAGCCCACGCTTTGTGTTTCTTGATCCTCCGCAATCGAGTCCGTCGAGGTGGTAGTGGACACGCTGTAAGCGGGCCTGCACCTCGTCTAGCGGAGAGGCGTGCTTGGAGGTGGTTGAGCGTTGACAGCGACAGGAGCGGATGATGGGTTGCCATAGGCACTGCCGTCGACATGACCACTAGCATGGTTTGTAGCAGGATGAACAGTGCCACTGCCGTTGGTACCTCGGTTAAGTACGCCAGCACCGTTGGTCTTGCCCTTCTTACGCTTCTCACTGCGGACGAGAAGTCAGTCATTGCCTCAAATGGCGTCGAAGGGGATTCTCGTATGAACTTACTTCAACTGTTTGAGCTTGTTCTTGATACGTTGGATGAGAGGCACCTTCTTCTTTGGCGATGTAGCTGTGGGAGCAACTCCAGCGCCATTGCTCTCCGTTGGAGCTACTGTGGCAGAAGCGTCGACCATCTTGACTTGAGCTTCTCGTGTCGGTACGAGTGTTCAGTTGTCGCGCGCGCTTCGTGAAGATGAGGTTCAAAATGGACGCCGAGTAGACTGATTGAGAACGGTGAGGTGTGTCTTGCAGTGGATACGAGAATTGTGCTTGAAATTAAGATACCGTTGGAGTCCAAATACTGTTTGGTTACTGTTGTGACGGGTAGTGGTTGGTGAGACGAAACTTGAATCACTTGCCAGCAAAATAAATAGCTCGTCAATTGCACCTTCCTTCTGTTCGATTTTGATCGCTACTTCCGTCTGCAGCTCATGCTGCCATGGCAACTGCAATGACTGCAAAAGAGCTGGCCGGAGTCCTTCCTGCCGGATTGATACTGCTCGCAAGATTCATATCTCAGGAAGCATCACGTTCTCGACTGCAGCGGACACCTACGTTGTTGAGGGGTCGTGTGACGATGCTGCACTCTTCTCCGGTAGCACAGTGACGAATCTGCATGCAGGGAACCTCTGCCAATCTTACCAGCATCGCACATAACGCCAAGATATCCTCCCATGTTTGCAGCAACAGTCCAGGAAATAGATCCCGGTAGGGAGAGCAGCGAACCTCAAAAGGTGGTATCTGGCCATTCCGGACAATCGTGGCCGCCTGGCGAGTGGGGTACGAGGCAACACCTACCCGATTCCTATCGAAGGGCCGCGTGAGGTAGCCATCAGAGGGGACCGTGATGAAGTGGGCATCAAGCTCAGCAGGATTCCGCCAGTGTCGCGGACGAAGTGAGAAGTACATCGATTGGACCCTCTACGCTTTCCGGAAGGTGAAAGCTGCGGCGATGCGATTCGGTTTATGAGACGACAGTATTCACAGCTCATTCGTTCCAAAATCCATATATCAGTGGAAAGGCGCGACCGCACACTGATGGCTACCGAAGTCTCGTCTCGCTACCCTGTGGTGTTCGTGGGCATTGTCCTCGATCTCAAGGCCGCAAACCTCGCACACAAGGAGTGTGGCGATACTTGGCGATTCGTCATATTGCATCCGAGCAATCCATGAAAATGCTTAACTTCAGGCAATGATGATGCCAGTGCTGAAGTCGGATCCTTTGTGCGGCCGATTCCAGAACAAATTTTACTCACATTAACTTGCAACGTCATCCAGAAGGTTTTTGGCGTATCGGCGGAGTAGCAGAGCCGCAGAGCAGGTTATGCATAATCCCCTCCGGGCACGCATAACTCATGTCGATCTTCAGCTAGTGGCCCAGATCGCAGTAACATGGCTCGCGGAGATTCCGGTCTTCTTCTTGTGGCAGACATTCTGGCGCTCAACACCGTTGAGAAGTACTATCGGCGTCGTTGTCAACCACAAGGCTGTGTACACACCGACGCACCCCACAAGGCGGCAATGATGCCATAAGGGACGCTGTGAACTGCCCACTCACTAGGCCGGGAGCAGTAGTAAACGTGTACGTCCCACCAGCGTTCTTCGCAGCGATCAGACATGGTAATGGACACGTCTCACTGCAACCTGAAGCCAACAGCAGAAACGATGAGCATCACGCTGGGACAAGGGAAGGCTGTATAGTATACTGCTACACGATGCCATGAGGGAAGGAACCCTCGCAATCCCGGAGACTTCGAGTCGCACAGTAGAGATGCACCTAGGCGGCATAACGCAAGCCCTAAGGCCGGGGGCCAACTGCGCCGCCTGGGATCATTCTCTTCCAAGCCCTGTGAAGAGCTGAGTCACCAGAGCTCAAGCCTTCCGCCAATATACTCTCACCAATAGGACGGCCAGATGAAGCACATTGGGACCCATATCGGTAGCTCGGCATGATTCGAATGGGCTAACTAAAATAATTGCTTGCCTAACGCCCCAAGCGCGTCGCATCTTTCTGCCAAAATGGCAGACTAACACGGCGTTACGAATTCGAGCGACTAAGTTGTCAAATGGCTGCGTTTCATGAGCAGTGATTGACAGATCAGTCCTTGGCTTCTAGGCGCAGTCAAGCATCCAATCGACCCTGAGATGGACTAGGATACGACGTGGTGGACCTGCGAGCGATGAATTCGTCCGAGCAATGAATGTAAGTTTGTTATGCTCGGGACAACCACATGTCGATTCCGACTTGTGCTGTCAACAAAACTCTCTTCGTACATTCGTATAGACTATGTAAAGTGAATTCAGCCCAAGCGTCCCCTCCTTATCTCAACTTCAGACATTTGTTTGTCTGCTGTTGTCGTTGACGGTCTAGGTCGGAGAACTTGGAACGCGATGTCGACACGTTCTTCACTCTCATCGGACTCGTCGTCCGAGGCGAGCGAGACCCAAGAACGTATCCATGCTATCCAGACACCTGGATTGGATCAAGCACAGCAGGAGTACTTCGGTAACGATGATCGCCATGCCGATATCATTCGGACGTTCACGCGCGATGAAGACCGTCCTGCATTGGCTCACCTGGCATCCCTTCTCACCAGGGGCGAAACCCGGAGGACCCGCGAAAGTGCTACACGACAAGGCACTCTGGAACGCAAGGATACGCTTGCTGGAATAGAGGAGGATGACCCCGTTCTCGACCCCGGGTCCAGCCAATTCGACTTCTACAAATGGGTCAGGATGTTCATGCATCAAATGGAGACAGATGGAATCAAGCACAGGAGAGCCGGCTTCAGCTTCAAGAATCTCACCGTCACTGGCACTGGTTCGTCAATTCATCTTCAGGAAGACTTATCAGATGTGTACATGGCACCTGTCCGCATCTTCGAAAAGAGCGGGAACAAGCAGGAAAAGAAAATTCTCCGAGACTTTAACGGCGTCTTGAAGCACGGAGAAATGCTGATAGTGCTTGGCAAACCTGGCTCAGGCTGTACAACATTCCTCAAGACGATGACTGGCGAAACGAGAGGCTTGAATGTCGCAAAGGAGTCCGTTGTGCACTACAATGGTATTCCTCAGGACATCTACAAGAAAGAGCTCCGAGGCGATGTCACCTACAACGCAGAAACCGATCAACACTTTCCCCACCTTACGGTTGGTGAGACTCTCGAATTTGCAGCGAAGGCGCGCACACCGTCGAACAGAGTTCGCGGGCTTAGTCGGAACGATTTCGCTAAGCATGTCACGCAGGTGGTAATGACAATCTTCGGTCTTAGCCACACATACAACACCAAAGTCGGCAACGACTATGTCAGAGGTGTCAGCGGCGGTGAGCGGAAGCGAGTTTCCATTGCTGAGATGGCGCTGAGCGGTAGCCCGATTTGCTGCTGGGATAATTCGACGAGAGGTCTCGATGCTGCGACAGCGCTTGAGTTCACGAAAGCTCTACGTATCATGGCCAATATTGGAGGCGCTACGCAAGCTGTAGCCATCTATCAGGCCAGTCAAGCCATCTACGATCTGTTCGACAAAGCCATTGTGCTGTATGAAGGCAGGCAGATCTACTACGGTCCTGCTGGCGAGGCGAGGGCTTACTTCGAGGCCATGGGGTACCACTGTCCGGCAAGGCAGACCACGGGGGACTTTCTCACGTCAGTGACGAATCCGTCCGAAAGACGCGCGAAGGAAGGATTCGAGGACAAGGTGCCGCGCACGCCTGATGAATTCGAAAAGTACTGGCGGGCGTCGGAGAATTGCAAACGCGGCTTGGCTGAGATGGAGGAGCATGAAGGTGACTACCCCATTGGTGCCGACGGGACCATCGGAACATTCAGAGATGCTCAACACGAGGCACAAGCAAAGCATGTCAGACGCAAATCACCCTACATGATTTCAATTCCTATGCAAATCAAGCTCTGCACGACTCGCGCTTACCAAAGGTTATGGAACGACAAAACATCGACGATAACGATCATCGGCAGTCAGATCATCATGTCGTTGATCATCGGCTCTATCTTCTACGGCACACCAAACTCGACGGCAGCTTTCTTCTCCAAAGGCTCGATTCTCTTCTTTGCCATTCTCCTTGCTGGTCTCAATGCCATCACTGAGATCAACGGTTTGTATGAGCAGAGACCGATTGTGGAACGCCATGTCAACTTTGCCTTCTACCATGCCTTCTCCGAAGCGATCGCTGGTATAGTCAGCGACATTCCGATCAAGTTCATCACTTCGGTCTTCTTCAACATTATCCTGTATTTCCTCGGTGGTCTCGATTATGACGCAGGGAAGTTCTTCTTCTTCTACCTGATCACATTCATGACCGGTCTTGTCATGTCTGCCATCTTCAGAACTCTGGCAGCCGCAACCAAGAACATCGCCACAGCACTCGCAATAGCAGGCGTTATGATTCTTGCAATCGTTGTGTACACTGGCTTCACGATTCAAAGGAAATACATGCACCCATGGTTCAAGTGGATCTCGTGGATCAACCCGGTGGCGTACGGCTACGAGTGTATCTTGGCGAGCCAAGTCCATGGCGTCCGCTACGATTGCTCGACCCTCGTACCACCATACGGTGTCGATGTCGGACCCAATAACTTCGCATGCGCTGTGCAGGGAGCAGTAGCCGGCGAAACGACCGTATCGGGCGACGCCTGGATGAACACACAATATGGCTACAGCTTCAGTCATGTTTGGCGCAATTTTGGCTTCTTGGTCGCTTTCTTGCTCTTCTTCTGGGCTGTCTACATTGCAGCCACCGAGCTCAACTTTGCTTCGGCGTCAAGTGGAGAATTCTTGATCTTCCGACGTGGACATGTTCCATCGTACTTGACAGACAGCCCAGACGAGGAGAACCCTCAAGCTGTGGAAGCAAAGCAAATCCAGTCGGTCAGCTCAGACGACAAAACAAAGGACGACGAAGCCCTTAACGCCATCCCAGCTCAGAAAGACATTTTCACGTGGCGAGATGTGGTCTACGACATTGAAATAAAGGGTGAGCCGAGGCGACTGCTCGACCACGTCAGCGGCTGGGTGAAGCCGGGCACGCTAACAGCTTTGATGGGTGTCTCTGGTGCGGGCAAGACGACTCTCCTGGATGTACTAGCACAACGGACCACTATGGGTGTCATCACAGGCGATATGCTGGTGAATGGCAAACCACTAGATGCTAGCTTCCAGCGAAAGACCGGATACGTCCAACAGCAGGATCTGCATCTGGAAACGACAACCGTTCGTGAAGCATTGAGATTTTCCGCTATGCTGCGGCAGCCGAAATCGACTCCGAAGGAGGAGAAGCTTGCTTACGTTGAGGATGTGATAAAGATGCTACATATGGAAGACTTCTCCGAGGCAGTGGTGGGCAACCCGGGTTCTGGTCTCAACGTCGAACAGCGGAAGTTGTTGACCATCGGTGTTGAGCTTGCCGCAAAGCCTGCTCTTCTTCTGTGAGTCTTCCCTTCGTCAGATTAAGTATCTGCTAACTATCTGCCAGCTTCCTGGACGAGCCAACATCTGGTCTTGACTCACAGAGCTCTTGGGGCATTGTAGCATTCCTGCGCACTTTGGCAGACAACGGACAAGCAGTGCTGGCCACGATCCATCAGCCGTCAGCCATTCTCTTCCAGGAATTCGACCGCCTTCTCTTCTTGGCCAAGGGAGGCAAGACGGTGTATTTCGGCGATATTGGCCACAACTCAAGAACTCTTCTGGACTACTTCGAGGGCAACGGCGCTCGCTCATGCGGCTCTGAAGAGAATCCTGCCGAATTCATGCTTGAGACTGTAGGGGCTGGTCCTGGAGGCAAACCTACAGCAGACTGGCCTGCGATCTGGAAAGAATCTCCACAGTCAAAGGGTGTTCAAGAAGAATTGGACCGCATCCATGCCGAGAAAGCGAAGGAGCCTCCAGCCGGAGACTCTAACACAAACGCCGAATTTGCCATGCCTCTGAGTGCCCAGATCAAGGAAACTGTCTACCGAGTATTCCAGCAGTATTGGCGAACGCCAGGTTACGGTAAGCTCACTCCTCACACCATCCGCTTCGGCCAGCTAACAAGACATAGTCATGGGCAAGATTATCCTTTGCGTGGCGTCCTCACTCTTCGTCGGCTTCTCCTTCTTTCAGCCAGCAGACTCCTCCACCGGCCTCCAGAACTCTCTCTTCTCCCTCTTCATGCTGGTCACCACCTTCTCAACCCTCGTCCAACAGATTATGCCACGCTTCGTACTCCAGCGATCTCTATACGAAGTCCGCGAGCGCCCTTCGAAAGCCTACTCATGGTCCGCCTTCCTTATCGCCAACATCATCGTCGAAATCCCCTACCAAATCATCGTCGCCATCCTGGTTTGGGCGTGCCTATACTTCCCCGTCTTCGGCACCAACCAATCCTCCGAGCGTCAAGGCCTCTTCCTCCTCTTCTCGATCCAATTCCAGATCTTCACCAGCACCTTCGCCCACATGCTGATCGCCGCCCTCCCGGATGCCGAAACAGCAGGCAACATCGCCACAACTTTGTTCTCGCTCATGCTCACCTTCAACGGCGTCCTTCAACCACCCAGCGCCCTCCCCGGCTTCTGGCTGTTTATGTGGCGCGTTAGTCCCCTGACCTATATCGTCGGCGGCCTCGCCGCCACAACCATCTCCGGGCGCCAGGTGACCTGCTCACAAGACGAACTCGCCATATTCGACGCCCCCAACGGCCAAACCTGCGGACAATACCTGGAACAATACCTCACTCAAGCACCCGGCCAGCTGTACAACCCCGATGCTACCAACGGCTGCGAGTACTGCTCCCTCAGCAACGGCGACCAGTTTCTCGCCGCCAGCAGCATCTACTATGACCAGCGCTGGCGCAACTTCGGGATCGGGTGGGCGTATATCGGCTTCAACATCATGGCGGCGATTGCGCTGTACTGGTTCTTCAGGGTCAGGAAGCGGGGTGGTGGAGGTGGAGCGAAGGCGACATTGGGGAAGGTGTTTTGGTATATTGGGAGGGCAGGGTGGTATGTGAGGCATATGTTTGTGCGGCATGGGGAGGGGTATAAGGAGGATGAGAAGAGGAAAGGGGTTAATGATAAGATCTTTTGATCAGGATCTGGGACATTTGTCCGCAGAAGGGGAGGGTCGGAAGCTAAGGTCAAAGTGGTAGTTTGTCCTGATGTGCGAGCTATAGACTTCTGGCAACTTCATTGCAATTTCTGGTCATGGATCTGTGGTCCAGGTTGATCTTCGAATCCTGACATTTAGTCTTCGCTTTCATACCGGGGTATCAGTTGCTAATCCTCTTCCCGTTGCACGTGATTGCCTTACGCCAAGCAAGCCCAATGGGTCAAAGGGTTGCCTTGCGTCGAGCACTATCTGGGCCCGAATCGCTTTCTACCATTGAGTCGACTCTGGGCTTCGCAGCAGGCAGCACATGGTCAACAGAGCCAGGTCTATTTACATTTTAGTCTGCTCCAGGCCGTTCATATCCCCATCAAGGAATACTTGCGTTCCACAGCTCGCCATGGCCCCCACAACGCGTGTTTCGACGCGTTCAAAGCAGAGCTCAAGCGGCGCAAGTAATGCCGCAGCAAATCCCTCGAATAACAGAGTCACAAAGCCCGCATCTAAACCAAAGAGCAAAGCAGCGAAGGCTATTGCTGCATCATCTTCATCGAAAGCAGCAACAGTAGCCACGCTCAAGCAGGTAAATGCTTCGGGAGCTTATCCTCTGCCCGCATCATCAGAATCTATACCACCTACGGACTCCATCTCAGCCGCCGCGGCCAAGTCACCCGGCTCAGTTCCCGATAACGCCATCCTCTTCCCCGACCCAGCCGCGTTCGACGCCTTTCTCGCCACCAATGCCTCCACCTCGACCGGCATCTGGCTGCACCTCGCCAAGAAGCCCAAATCCGGCACCAAATCCACGACCACACTAACCCTCCCCTTCGCCCTCGACATCGCCCTCACGCACGGCTGGATCGACGGCCAAGCCCGCTTAGCACCAGATCCAACAACGAATACCGTCCTCTCACGCTTCACGCCACGCCGCCCGAAGTCAACCTGGTCGGCCATCAACGTCGCGCATATCGAACGCTTACGCGCTGAGGGCCGCATGCATCGGCGCGGAGAGGAGGAAGTTGCTAAAGCGCAAGCCGATGGGCGGTGGGCGGGTGCGTATGGTGGCAGTGAAAGAATGGAGGGAGTTCTAGACGAGGTCCTGGGCGCGTTGGACGGAATGTGGCCACCTTCGGGCACGACCAAGGCCCGAAACAGGGCAGCGAGGGAAATAATGGAAGGCTGGGGAAAGGGAGAGAGGTATAAGGCGCTTCTAGGGGTTGCGATGGCGGGGACGAATGAGAGTTTGAGGAAGAAGCGGATCGGGGCGGTGCTTGGGAAGGTCTGTGTGAGGGTTGTATAAGGAGAATGATATGGCGGGAGCTGCTCGAGACACACTTCAGGTACCCAGAGACCCTGTACCGCGAGCCGTTTTGAGCTTGATTGGTCACTCAGTCTTCACCACCACTCTCCTTGAACCTTCCTCCCGTCCTGTTCCTTGGTTGCCGTCCAGTCTGATCACAACCAAAAGCCCATCCTACCCTAAGATTCTCCTCCGCATCACTCCACCGCAACCCGTCCCCTCCCCTTCTCCTCCCCCCTGACCAAATCATCAACCTTCTCCGGGTCATACCCCTCATCAAAACTTCCCCCATGTCCCTCACCCTCCAGCCTCTCCTGCTTCTCCTGCCGCTTCTGTCCCCACAAGCACCACGTGTTCACCACACCCAAGAAAGCCGCCATGCACAGCATCGCAATACTGCCGTCATGCCAGTCGGGCGCTTGTGTGGCATTGTAGAAGACAATGCTCCACCACATGTAGATCGCGACGGAGAACATGTTCATCGAGGACATGATGACGGCGCGCTTGGCGTCGTCGTGGCGCGTTAGGTCGTTGGCCCAGGCGAACATTACCTATTGATGAATCGTTAGCCTCGGGTTTGTGCTTGCCAGCAGGTCAGGTGCTGAGGTGGGAAGGAAGGAAACGTACAGTCTGGCCCGCAAACTGAGCACCATTGATGATAAACGCCGCAAATCTGCCCGCCGCGCTAGGTTTGCTCAGCATGAGCGCGCCCGAGATGATCGCTGTGATAGTCAACAGATAGCCGACTTGCCAGCGGTTTCTGCGCGGGTTGTAGTCGGAGTACCATCCCAGCAAGAGCGTGCAGACGATGCCGAAGCCAGGCTGCGAGGTTGGGACGTAGTTGACTTGTTCGATGCTGTAGTCACCTGTGCCGCGCATCCAGAGCTGGTAGTTGCCGTTTGTAGAGAACATTTCTGTGTTGGAGCTGTGCGGAAGCTATTGTCAGCACTGCGTCTGGCGACAGGGTTCAGGATTGGGGAAGGACAACTCACTTTGCGATCCACAGAGTTACGAACGCCCACCAGTGCCAGGTCCCAAGCACTCTCTTGATCAAAGTCAACCCAATCTTACCACGAACAACTTTCACCTCCGGCAGTCTCTCAGTCGCAAGGATCCGCTCCTCAGTCGACAGGTACTTCGCCTGCGTGGACTCTGGCGTGTCGGGAAAGCACAGCCACCCGAAGAACGCCACAGGAATGGTGATTAGCGCATCGATCACAAAAAGCCATCGCCATCCAGCAAAACCATGCCTGCCGTTAAGATTCCGATAGATCGCGCCCTGCATGATGCCGCTGAACATTTGGCCCGCCAGTCCGCTAGAAGTGAAGATTGCAGTACGCTTGCCGATCTCCGAAGGCTTGTACCACGAGCCCAGAATCCACTGTACGCCGACGAAGCAGGACGCTTCGAACACGCCCTGAAAGAATCGAATGACCATGATCTCCCATGGATGGTGGACGAAGGCCGTGCCCAGAGTGAGAAGGCCCCAGCAGAAGCAAGTCATGGGCAGCCAGAGACGAGGGGAGATCTTCTGCATGATCAAGTTGTTGGGAATCTGGCCGAGCAGATAGCCACCGTAGAAACAGGTGTTGATCTGGTTGAGCTGGGTGCCGACGAAGCCCAGATCTTCGCGCATGCCGGAGACATACTGCAAATCGATCAATCAATGCCTGGCCTTGGGTCGCGTGAAGAGCAGACACTTACGGCATTGTTCAAATTCGCTCGGTCAAGGTAGTTGACCCAGTACTGGTCACCCGCATTAGTTTTTGTCCCTGGCCTTCGACACGCGCCGACTTACCATCAAGCAGACGTAGGTGAGAATGAACGCGTCGATCTTCACAATCAGTCTCCTCTCCGCCTTCGTCGCCGCCGGCTCGCCCCAGACCGCTTTGCGGACGTTGTACAGAAACCCCATCCTGTCACGCTTCCCCAGGTGTTGGGTAAAATGACGTCGTTGCTTTCGTTACAAATCTCTTCCTCACCTCTCGAGCACGGCTGTCGTGGTGTACGGGACAGTCGCTATCACCACAAGCTTGTCGTTTGAGCGCAACGGGCCATCCGAAGCGGACTTTGAAGCTATATAGCTGTCGTGAAGGTTGCTATCGCGTTGATAAGGACACAACCCGCTGCCGATATCTGTTGCCCACTCTTCCGCCGAGGCATTGGCGATGCTAGTACCCAAACAGGAAGGCTATCAGTTTCGCTCCGCCTTTCGAAAGGCAACATCAACCCTGAGCCCCAGATCTTCCTTTATCAGCGGAGTACATCCACTCGGCAGGAACAGGCAATTCCAGAAGTTGTAGATACGCGTCGTCCCGATAGATTTGAGATCTACCTTTCGGGCGCTGTCGCGTGGCTTTCAAGCCTCGTGGGTGAAATGACTGCCTGCCGGATCTGGACATTCTGTTGAGCGCTACTACCTACTGTGTACGTATCGACACAGTGCAGGATGGCCTCGTGAGGCAGGTGCGAGGCGGGAAGAGCCCACAAGCTTGTTCGTGCCTTCTGCGACTACTTCAGCTTTCCTCAATTCGAAAGGATTGTGGCAAGCGCGAACTCGAAGCCGGTTCGAGAGGCGTCAACCGGTCTGCGACAAGGCCTCGAAATATAGACGTGAGCCAGAACAGGACACCAGTCTTGGCTGAGCACAACTCAGCAGTCTTGAATGCATGTTACTCGGTTTCGAAGGCAACTTCTCTAGAGAGGGTAAGAATGTCGTGGTCGTCGTTTCATCTACAGATAGGTTGTACTGCTACTCAAGCAGTTTGTCCTTTTCAACCGCACTAGGCACGATCCAAGGACCAATGTGCACCATCAACCCCAGGACAAGACCTGTCGACACGACTGCCAATTCATCAGGACGTGAGTGACCAACCACCACCCATCTTCACTGTCCAACCCTTTACCTGCGACTTCGTGTGAGTTGCTGACAAGCCCTCCACTTGTACCTCCGTTGCCGACAAGTCTTCGAGCTTGGAACCCTTGACCTCGACCTGGTTTGGCCTTATGTCGTTCGGCTCAACCGCTTCCCGCACGACATCCTTCGCAGGTGACTGCTTTGGTGTGATAGCTTGGGGCTCGACCACTTTCGGATCATCCTCCTTCGCCGGCACCTGCCCTGGCTCGACCTCTGGCTCAGTCTCTTCCTCTATCCTGGCTTGACGGCCTCCACTGCTGTCCTTACCTCGCCTTCGACCATGGCTCTTTTTGGGCGTCTTGACAATGCGGTCGTTACTACGCCCTTTCTCACCTTTGCCATCCAGCTTCCCACCTTTCTCCTTCGCCTTCCCCTTGTTCTTCACATTGTCCGGCTCCACGACCTCAACCTCCCCCTAGAAGATATCGTCGCTGACCGACCAATCTCCCTTCTGCCTGCTCTCCCAGTAACTGCCGCCCTCACCACCAAAAGCCCAGTAACTCTCCCCAGTCAACTCATCCCTCTTCTTATTGAACCATTTCGGCTTCCATTCCACACCCTCATTCTCCCTCACCCTTCTCGCCGCTCTTTGCTTCTCCTCAACGCGATTCTTCTCCGTCGCAGCGAAATCATACTCTCCATCCTCCATCGCGCGCTGATCGGGACGGAGGCGCGTGTCCGTGGGCGGGAGTCTCTCCTGAAGCTTCTCCGGCACGGCATTGAGCGTCACTACGAAAGGCGTGAGGTTGAATGGGATCCCCGTCGGGCGATCGTGGGCTTGCCACACCAGCATGGCCTGGTTTGCTCGCGAGCCGCCGACTTCGACATCCTCAAAGCCTTCCGTCTTCCGTGCGTAGATCTTGTCATTCCAGCGTCCCCCGATACTCCATTTCGTCACGCCGGAGGCGTCGGAGACCTTGCCCTGGACGTGGTAGGCGGAGCTGGGCTTCCAGCCGCGAGCTTTGAACTCCAGGACGCAGACCTCGCCCGTCGTCCAGTTCTTGATCTCCATTGGGCCGTAGTTGTCGACAACAGGGTTGCCGGTGATGATGCCCACGACGGAAGAGGTCACTTTCTTCCAGGTGTAGATCTCGGGCTTGCCGGATTTGGGCCGGATGCGTAAGAACCAGGTCCCCAACGGGTTGATGTCGAAGCTCTTACCGTAGAACTTCGACTTCACTGCCGACTCACCCCAGTAGTCCCAGCGTGCTGATTCGGCATATGCAGCACCAATCGGCGGGTGGTGACTAACCTGCTCTACCAGGAAGCGATAGCCCTTGTCGGGTCGCACATACTCGTATGTCTCACCGAGGAGCGGATTGAAGGGCTTCGCGACACGCCCGATTGTGGATGCGTATTCTGATGCCGCAAAAGCTGCGACGTAGACCATGCGTTCTGTGGAATCGATTCGATCGGCGGCCAGATCCAGGAGGTCCGTATACTCCATGTCCTCAGCCACACGCTGGAGTAATGAAGTCGGTTCGTTGAATGTGACTGGCAAGGTCATCTTGGTCATGTCCTTGCCGATCATCGACTTGAGGATTCCCCAAAGGGAGATCTTGGGACGATTGTCGGCATCAAGCTTCAACTTCTTACGTATCGGATCTTCGTAGCCGGCAAAGGACGGCTCAATCGACTTTGCTTTCGTTGTCCGCTCGTCGTCCGTCTCTTCTTTGACTTGCTCGGGTTCCACACTCGTGTCTGATTCGAATCGTTCAATGACCTCGACTTCGTCGGCGTCGACTGCGTCGAAAAACTCCTCGTCATCGCCAGACTCAGAGTCTGACAGATTCGTATATTGCGCAATCACCGACTTCCGCCTATTGCCTTCGCGTATAGTGGTCGACATACGCCTATTCCTGGTCACGGCGGCCTTCTTGGCCTCAGGACGGATCTGCTCCTGGTATGCTTCTGCAAACTCAACCTTTGGCGCTTCTTGACCATGTGTCGATCCGGGACGACTTTCAGGATGGGATTGGCCCTCGAGAGCCTCTTTCAGCGCTCGCTTGGTGCGCTTACGCTTCTCCTCAGACTCGGAAATGAACTTCTTCAGATCTTCGTGCTCATACGCAATTTGAGCCATGCTCTCTTCCCACATCTTTCTGGCGTCCGCATCTCGGTCCAGACGGTATTGCCAGTACGCGTCGCGATCCCGCGATATCTTCAACAAGTCCGCGATCAGACTATTGAGACTACTGACAGCTGTTTCGTATGCGGACAGCGCCGACGCGACGTCTGGATCTGCCAATTTGGTATCCGGCTGTGATGACGATCTACTGACCAGTGCACCCGAAACACGAGACAACAGGTCGAGCTGAAGCTTCGCCGACTGTGCAGTGATGTTAAACGCGTCCTTGCTCCCAGGATGGTGGACTTCATGGCTACTAGCGTCGTCACCGTCCATGTCCTCGTCACCATCAACAGTGGCTGTGCCCGCGTTGGTCGGAACACGCTGGAGATCGTCTCCCATAACACTGTGCTCTTGCGACTCGTAGACCGATGCAGAGTCTCCTTCTGACCTGAAGCTGACCCGTGACACACTAGGCGGCACTCCTAGCTGCTGAGAGCCCTTCGGTCGTGCACTCGTGACGCTAACATTGGACGCCTGGGCCTCAGATGGAGCTTGACGGGCAGCATCGGCATCAGGAGCACGTCTGTGGGCCTCTTCCTTGACCTCATCTTTCGCATACTGAATAGCATTGTTGAGCGACCAAAACCATCTCTTGGCCTCGACAACGTGGTTGGCTTTGAGATGGTATTTGACAGAAGACTTGCCGTGAATTTCGAAACGAGTCTTGTCCTGAGCGTCCATGTGCAATCGAGCGATACGCATGTTGATGGCACCACGACAGGCCGATCCCGCGTCATCCTGATGTTTGTAGTAGCTCATCACGCCGTCTTCGAGCACGAACCAGCGCAGCTTGTATCCACTAGTGTAGTTGGTCCACTTTTTGAGGTAGCCCTTCATTTCTCGAGCATCTTTGCTGGTATCAGCTACGTTGGCCGACCCTGTCCGGTTGTGAGAGGGATGGCTGCCGAGGATAGCTTTTTCCTGGATGCCACGCTGTGCGGCCGCGGCGGCTGGTGACTTCTTCAGTATCGCTCTCGTGCGGTCGTCCTTTGTGACATCTTGAGGTAGTTTTCCCTTTCGATCACGTCTGAATGGATCGGCACCTCGTAGCAGTAGCAATTGGGCGAGTTGAATATCTCTTTTCCTCGCCGCTTCATGGAGCAGGGTACCTCCCGTCTGCACGGTCTGAGGCTCGGTGGGCAATTCGAGTGCATTGACATCCAATGTACCTTCAACCCGAGCCTCACCCAGCAGCTCTTCCAACTGCTTGTAGTCGCCTTTGGCAACATAGTCTTGAACCTGCTTCACGATCTTGTCCAAGAACAGAGAACGTGCTAGTTGTAACTGTCCAAAAATCTCCGGCGTCCTCGCGAGATCAATGGGCAACTTGCCATGTCGATTGACGATTGTATCGTTGACATCGGCCTGGTCTAATAGCTTGACCACGACGGGAGCGCGACCAAGTTGCGCCGCAAGGTGCAGCGGTGTGTTTCCCTCCTTGTCCTGTGCATTTATGTCGAGGTTCTTGCCTTCTTCAATCACCTGCTCCACGATCTGTGGCTCCGCACACTGGATCGCGAGGTGTAGTATCGTCGTGCCTGGAATAGGCTGAGGATGCGAGGCCGATGGCTGGTTGTCTCGGATGGCCTTAGTGACGGCAGCAGGGTCTTTGCCTCGGAGCGTTTCGAACACACGAAAGGTGCGTACAGAATCGTCTATGGACCCGCCGGCGACGGGTGAGATCCCCGCGGGACCTGATCGACATCATCTCCGGCCACGGAGGGTGAAGGTGGAGCACTATCCATGGAAGTCTGGGACGTCCTGGTAACGGCGGGACTCAAGGGCGACAGGCGATCCGGGTCAACGTTGCTGGCAGTCAACAACCCGTTCTCAGACGATACCTCTGCTGCGCCTTCTGTTGAAGCGGCGTCGCCGCGGAGTATATTACGAATCCTCGAGCTCTTGGAGCGTTTATGTGTAAGTCTGTTGTTGTCGTCCATGACTCGTTGTCAGCGAGCCGCAGGCTCAAGATGCCAATGCAGTGAGTGACACGATTGGGTAAGAATATTGAAAAGAGAGAAGATGCATACCAACTCGTGGTTGATGCGGTGAAGATCAATCGATCAAGAGATGCTGAGCTGTTCTTTCCACCCCAACACCCCACCGTGATGCTCTGTCACCGAAAAGTAAACCTTCTCTTCTCCCGCAGTACTCGCAATAAGAAAATTAACTACGACATTGCTCAAAGATGCGACTGCCCCGCTATCAGATGCAAGATGACGACTTGGCTGCCCTAGTGAACTACGGCTAAAGTTCTAGGAAATTTGAGAATGAACCAACACCAGGCACAGGCACAGGTACCCGTGGACAGACAACCGATAAGATGCTTACACTGTACCACTCTAGATCTTGTGCCTCGTCCAACTTCAGACACATCGTCTACGGACGCGATTTAGCTGTTGCTGACACCTTCATCCCGTCCTAAGTCGCAGTCGTTGTATAAGCAGATCGTTCATACCTGTGTCATCATTGAGCGCTGTTCAGCGCTTGGTCTTGCTTGGCCTGAACCAGCAACTCCAACGACTTGGGAGATGGCATGTGCGAACGACTGCCAGCTAACTCGCTGTGCAGTGTGCTGCCTATCATTGTTCTTTCATCCTAGTAGATCATCTAGTCCATTCCCCAAAGGTTTCGAATTCTGCGCAGCGGTATTCGGGGTCGGGTTCGTCGCCCCTGGCCGTTGCTGCAGTGTCGTTGATGCAGCTGGAGCGCCCCAAATGCCTGCATCTGTCTTTGCCTTGGCCATACTTGCAAGATCTGGCCCTTTTGAGGTAGCAGTCTTCTGAACGCCTGCTTTTGAGCCTGCATTGGACCACAGCGAAGCGAAAGCGTCACCGGAGCCGGGCGCTGCACCACCTGGCTTGGCTGTCGATTTGCCCAAGTCGGCCATGGTGGTCTTGGTCGTTTTCGATGAGCTGAAGGAGGATTGATTGGCTGTACTGGCAGTCGGCCGAGCCGCGAATGCAGACGGCGTAGACTGTGTGCTGTTGAGTGATGCATTCACCGATGCGAAGTAGTTCGGGCCAGATGGCTTGTAGGGCTGGGATACTTGCGACTGTGATGATGGCGATGCCAAAGAGGCCACCGACGGCGTCGCGCTTGAAGGTGGTGCGGGTGAAGGTGTGCTCAGAATGCTGCTGATATTTGTCGCTTGCGAAGCTACCATAGGCTTCGGAGCCGCAAACTGCGTGGCAGCCGTGGTTGTCGAGGCTGTTGGTGGTGCAAGTATGCCACCCAACTGCCCGACGCCAGGAGGGGCGCTCACCGCAGGCGAAGTCGCTGATTGAAAGTCATCGAAATCATCATCATCCCCGGTAGCTGCGGGTGAAGACAAATCAGCAAGGCCTCCTGATGTGGTAGCTGGCGCCTTGCCACTGCTTGTGGCTGGTTCGTCATCCCCAAATTCGAACAGATCTGGTTCCGGTTCTTTAGGCTTTGGCGCAGGCTTCCTAGTCGCCGAACTCGAGATGGTAGCCCGAGACGCACTAGGTCGACCACTGGCACCCTCCTCTTCCTCGTCGTACTCCTCAAACTGGTCAGCTCGACGCTGCGTGCCAGAGAAATCAGTCTCCCGTCCGCCGAAGCCACCACCGTCCCCGTAGACCTCGCCTTGATACCCGCCGAAGCCACCGGTCTCGCTGCCGAAGCCACCATATCGTCCACCACTGCCGCTGGAGAAGCCACCGCCCGCACCACCTTCAACCCCACCGTATTTGTTCTTGTTGGAGCGTGCCTTCTTTCGCTCCGATCTTATGGCGTCCACATCCCCGAGTAGCTTCGTCAATTCTGCAGATCGGTTGCGCACGTTGATACCTTGGTCTTTGCCGTTTGGATCGATGTAGTGAAACTGCCGCAGCATCCGCAAGAGGGACAGATGTGACCTGGCGTCGTCGACCACTCTCTCGGAGCCATTCTTGACGAGAAATTCAAGGAGTTGAAGTGCCTGCCTTGGGCGTCAGCTGCCTGAGCAAAGATCGTCCACGTCTGATGTACCTTGTATATCTGTCGCCATTCTTCCGCAGTCTTGTCGGTAAATCGCTTGTATATGATGGGCATGATTTCGTTCAACTGTTGGCTGAGATTTCGTCAGAAGCGTCTACTATGGCAGCGGCTACCATGCTCACTAGTTGTGTGTCCCTCGTGCAATCTCTTGCATCAATGTTGCAGATGCGCCCCATGGATCGCCATTCGTTGCTTCCCGCACCTGGAGGATGGATCAGCTGGATTGGGACCACCCCAGCAGCAGCATGATGCCTACCTTGGCTTCCATTTCTGTGAGGTTCATGACAGCTTCGATAGTCAGTCCAGCTGATTAGATGACAGAGTCGAGTGCTGTATCTCACCATTCTGTACCTTGCGGACGCCGGCCTTGACATCGTACAGTGTCAAATTGCTGACCTGGTTCTTAAGACTTTCGAAATCCATTGTGGCGTTCCAAGTCGATACAATGCGCACAAATACAAAGTTCCGAGGCCTCGGCCCTGGCAGTGATGGTTGACACTATCCGGAGAGCAAAGTGATCCTGAATCTGGAGGAGTGTTCCCGTACTAGTCGACGGGGGACTGGGGAACGTGCGGTGGAGGGCGAGGATCGTTGGGGTTAGGGTTGGTGCTCACTGCACTTTAGACTCTGTACCAGCCGAGACTGTTTGAGCATCCTCAGAGTCCTCCGTGATTCCGTAGCGTCTGTCGCCTTCGAAGATAGCGTAGCGTAGCTTGGGAAAGTAGACACAAAGCACGATGACTACGATCGTGAGTATCATAATGCTGCGAGCCACGTTTCAAGGCGACTTTTGATGAGAAGATGCCAAGCAGTGGTGTGTCCTTTGCCTCACGATATTGCTTGGTGGTTACAAAGAAAGCAAGGACGCGAATGTAGAAATTGTTGGGCGACTCGCGTGTCAAGTGCGAAGGTAACAAAGAAACGTAGCAGCACGACTGGTTGCTATGCCGCCTACTTCGAGCAAGTATTTAGGGAGCCTGCAGTTGCCTTACAGCAAGCATTGACCGCACCTGCCTTCCCAAGTTTTTGTTCAGCCTGCTCCCTCCCGTTCATCTCAATTTAACCCATGAGCTGCGCTAGACCGTCAGGTGGCCATCGGCTCTGCGCAAAGCTAATACATCGCTTTACTGATTGCAACATTTTCCTCGTTACCTCGTCGCTCATGATATGCGCTTGCTTGTCTTGCTCGTGCAGCTTTTCCCGTGCACTTCGTTCGTGGATGCCTACCATCGTCACACCAATTGGCCAAGCAGCTTTCCCAATACTGAGCGTCAGGTATGAGTCGTTGGCCTTAACGTACTGGCGTTTCTGTATGAAGCGTACGATCTCACACAGAGGAGGAATCAGGTCTGCCTCGATCGTGTTGGACTCCATCCGCCGGTACATTGGCGTCAAATCTGATAAGACTATCTTGTAGGAGGCATATGCTGCGCGACCAGATGCTGAAGCTTGAATTGCTTCGTCTCGTTGCGAAAGCATGATTGACCACTCTGTCAGCAGTAATGTGAAGTAAGACGCCAGTTGTCGATACAGGAATTTGACATCATCGATCTTATCCTTGGCCGGCACAGAATCCGGGATAAGCATGTCCCTCTCTGCGACAGGCTCCAATGTGGATGGTATTGGCCCTTTGCTCAGCTGTGGCCTTGACACTTCCTTCTTTACCAGTTTGTAGTATCTATGCAACCGTGCTGAATGTGTTTCAGCGAATACGCTCGCGGGCTGGTGCAGGCCTCTCAGCTTGAGCCGCAGCTCGTCATCGGGAACGTCCTCGAAACCCTCAGGCACTGCGCTTGGATCCTCGGCACCATTTTCAGGCAGCGGCGGCAACCCCAACCGTCGTCTTCTGGCTTGTTCTTCCTCTAGCTCTTTCGCTTCTCGTCGTGCTTTGCTCTCCGCCGCTAGTCGTTGCAGCTTCAACTCACGCTGCGCATTTTGCTCGGCTTCTTCCTCGTCAAGCTTTCGCTTCTTGGACAGTCGCTCCTCCTTTTCTGCTGCAAGTCTCTGCTGATCCTCTACGTAACGTGCTTGTCGCTCGGCTTCAAGTTCTGCGCGGCGTAAGTATTTCGACGATGTATTCTCACCGTTTGCCACAGGTCTCGACTTTGAGATCTGGGCCGACATCAGCTTTTTGAAGTCCATGATCGGTGGCTGCGATCCGCGGCGGATGTAGATACTATCGGAGAAGATGTACAATTGTTGGAGAAGGTGAGAAAGTCGATGGAATGGCTTAAGGCTTTAAGGCTTGGACTGCCGGGGGTTAGCGCCTCAATCTCCGTAGATCAATGTTCATCGAGCACTACGCGACACGATCGCTTAAGCAGATATCAACTTTCATCAATTGCTCTGCTCGGGCAGAAGCTCCTATCTGTTCGAGTATCGACAGCACAAAAAACTTGACCAGGATACACCTGGCGGAGGAGGTGCAGGACCTATTGCGTTCCTAGACGTCGAGCAAGGTTTGACGAGTAACGCTAGTTACGGCAGCGATCAACTTTCTACACCCTCTGGCACATGGCTTGCGATTCATCAACGAGGTCAAGGGTGCTGTGTGCAGCATGCTGCCGAGGGGCACATGCAGCCGCATATCAGAGTGCTATCATGCCGCTGGACTTCACAACCTAGCATCTAGCCACAGCAGCTCTCGCTTGCCAAGAGCAGGAGATGCGGTTGACCCGAGATGTTGGAATCCCCTCGGTAACGCTGAGGGCGCATCTGGAGCATTATGGGCAAGCTCGAAGGGACCGGTTTTGTGTGCTTCAGCGTACAGCGTTGCAACCACCAATGGGGTCTGAGGTCAACCTCCTCAGACCCAAATTTCGCGCTCCAGTGCTTGCATTCGTACGCAAGTCGTCTACTCAGTCCGCTGATGTGGTTGAAAAGGAAACGCCCGGCCCTTCGCCGCCAGAGCTCACGGTGCGAAGAATATCGAGCAGGGGCAGATCCTCTACTTTGCGCAGTGCTGCAAAGAGGAGGACGACCCCAATGCCGGGGTCTTCGCCGCCGAATGACGCTGTGCGAAGCTTGTCACCCGGGTGGCTCGCATTGACGCGCAAAGCGAGGATGTCACCGAAGCGTGGTACAAAACGAAGAACGGACATAATCCGTCTAACTAATCGCACAACCCGAGGATCACCAAGGCTCCAGTACAGAAGCTCAAATACGCCCAGAAGCAGATCAAAACAAGCTCTGTTGCCAGAACAGTCGTCCTCGACTGGTCTGGTCCCTGATGAAGAACCAATATCGCAAGACCAGACGGAAGCCGGGGTACAGCGAACGCAACAGAGGTCAACTCATGACTCCGACGACCTTGTAGGGGGCGGACCGGAGTTCGGTGTTACAGAGTCATGGTTACCCGAAGGATCCCAGGGTACGACTGCTGCAAAGGCCATGACCCGCGAGTCACTCAAGTTCGGAAGGCGTGTAGAGTCACTCAAGACCCCAAGCCATGTAGATCGACTCCGTGTAGATCGAGTCCGAAGATGCTTACTGGCAGAAGGTGGCTCTATCTTTGACGCATGTCGCCAGACTGGTTGTCTTCCGAATGAGGCGATCAAGCTTGCAACTCGTTTCCTCGAGACAGATCTCGAATCTCTATTAATGCAGAGAAAGAAGAAGCACGCCTGGACCCAGGAAGAAGACTACGACCTGAAGCGAATTCAGAAGGATTTGAATTGGTCATCCACGCAAATCGCTTTATATATGCGTCGTGACATATCGCAAGTTGAACAGAAGATACAAGAGCTCACCACCATTGGGAAGCCTGAGAGTCCCGTAGCCGTTGAGGACACCGATGAGCACACGGAGCATGTGCAGCTTGCGTTGTTCCAAACTCGCCTACAGCTCATCTGGGCCGCATTGCTGGGATCCGATATTGCACCTGAGTGGGCTCAGCTATTGGCAACGAAACCAGATGTCGAATGGCTGTCCGATATCTCGGCCTCGATACCGACTGCTGTCAAGAGGCTACTTGGTGCTAAGCAGGCCCCAACGTATGCGCAACTGCAGCATCTGCCACCGGTAAATTCTGACAAGCCTGGGGTCTACGGAGTCCTCTTGTCCAAGCCCTGGGCAGACAGTACGCCCGACAACAATAGATTGCATGTGGGCGTCGCTTTAATATCACTGAATCGGCGGTTAAGAGAACACGCCAGGGGACGAAACTCAAGTCACTATAGATTCGCAGTACGGGATGGCCTGAGTTGGCCTGGACAATCGATTTTACTGTCAGAGCATTCGGGAGCGGTGCCGACAGAAGAGACTGGCTCTACTGCAGTCAGACAAACCCAGGGGCTTGTTGAGGCGATATTGGCAGTCTGGCTGGACTCCTACGTGCAAGGCCGGGCCCCTATCGAGCGCAGAAAGCTCTTTTGGATTACCTGCGCAGAGAAAGACTACAGAGGCGTCAATTATTCCCGGATGCTGTCACGGCTCGATAGCTTTAATTTCGGCCTCGGCCTGCCACCGAGCACCCGACACGCAGCAGAAGAAGCCCCTCACGTCCAGACAGGAGCCATAGACGGAAATGCCCTGACGGGAGATTCGGACAAATTTGGACGCGAGAGAATCAGTGCTGAACGTGCAGCGGAACTAGCACTCGCCGCGGTCTTCGCATCCCATCGAAAAGAGCTTGAGGCAAGAGATAAGTCACATCGCGCCGAGATCAATCAATACCGTGATGCCCTCGAGAAAACGAAGGCCGAGTTGCGAAAGATGCGCCAGCTTCCTTCGCGAGACTTCCCAAAGCAGGACTCCTTGCAGCCTCAGTCAACGGAGTCTCTATTATGGGGGGTGCAGCCAGTTCCAGGAGATGACATGAAGGTCACAGACTACTTAGCGCTCCTACTTCGCAGCGATACGGCCTCCATTGCATCAACTAATGTCAAGTTGAGGAATCACCGAAACTCGCCATCATCAGATTCCCTTTCTCTGACGACCATTGCTAGTCATGTGAGTCTATCGCGAAGCGGCTATAAGCGTAGACTATCACAGGCTCAGCCCAATTGGTCTGGACTTTCGGAGCAACAAATTGGAAAGTGGTTGCCAGGCAGGTATATAGATGTCGCAGGATGCTCCGCACCTCCTACACTTCACACCGATACGGCCGGAATTGCTCATAGATCATCCCAAGTAATTGGGGAAGTGTCTCCGATGAGACAATACAGTACCGAGGATTCGATACTCCTTTCCGGACTTGGGAGTCTGCGGCGAACGATCCTAACCCAGGTCGCCACGCAAAGGATTCTGACAGAACGGATTGGGGTTTATCCAGACCCTGACAAACGTCAAAGCCTCTCCAGCAACGCTTCACAGTATATGCAGACCAAACTACGAGTAGGTGCACCCCACGCAGACTTTCTTGGACTCGCCGAAACAAGTGTGCTGAGCTGTGCGCGCGTAAATGCGCGGCTTGACTACATGAACGAATGGCTAAGACACCATCTACTGGTTGGCATGCGAGATCCCACTTTTGATAACGAGTTCGCTGTTGCCCGGAAATTGGGTCTGGCCATCGCAACCCTGGCCGAGAACATTGATCGAGACCAGACGCAGTTCGACTTATTTGACCTGTTGTTGAGTGCCTGTCAATCTCACATCTTGGACAGATCTGATGCTTCTGACGCTTTACGCACTTATGACAACGAGCAGCTGCATACGTATGCTACCTCGATGTTCAACTGGATCAGGTACCTTACTGCCCAGATTGTACAGCTAGACCAGCGACTATGGAGACTCTCGACTTCACGGGGAGACGCTGCAACAACAAAATTAACTTGGCCGTTGACTACCAATAAGCCACATCAAAACAACGAATCTGACATCGTGCCCACCGTGATCGACGTTGGAGATCGCATGCAAGACGATTCTGTCTCTTCCAAGGCCATGATCGAGCCGCGAGATTCAGACTTAGCTACGTCTGAAGTGTCTCTGCACGAATCATTGTCTGACTCCGCGGTCTTGCATAATGCCGAAGATGCAGAACTTCTACAGCCTATCGAACGCTTGTCGGAAGATTTTCATGAGGCCTCGGCGAACGCCATTCTCCTGAGAGAGTTGCTCGAACCACCGTCGCTGAAGGGAATTCAAGATGGCAGCACAGACTCTGCGGTGCTCGCTTCCATGGTGTACCGCCGTTCGATGCTCAACGGCACAATTAATAAAGTCAACCGCCATGTCGTCCTCTTTACAGCACGAGCAGCCTATGTCACCGAGCTGCTGAAGCACTGTGCTGACAAGTCTGGGTACACCAAGTCCATTGTTCATCCGGAGCTTGCAGCCTTGCCGCACACCATTAACGGGTTGTTGTCCATGTTTAAGAGCCAAACGCGAAAACTTCGAAAAGTACGGGACGCGATGATCGCAAGGTCATCGAGCGCCATGGCTTCAGCTACTGACCTCGAACATCTAGAATGGATGCAGCGAATCGAGGACGTGGAGTGGACGATCATGAGCTTCAACACGGAACTGCAACGTTGGGCACGAAAAGTAGCAGACGTACGAGCAGCACTTCATGCCCGGATCCGGTCGTCCATCTCGGACTCACCTACAAGGTTGGGGCGCCACATAAGTGGCACGTCACCACGAGCTCGCCAGTCGAAGATGGCTCTTCCTGCGGCTGACGACCACCCATTGGCAGACCATGATGCTGAACATAGCGGCGCGTCATACCATGTTCTAGCACCAGAGCCACGAATCTGCCGCAATTGCGGTTCCGAGTTCGCAAGCGGCAATCGTTTGTACGAGCATCTAGAGATGTGTTGGAAATCCGTCGAGTTCGCGGTTAAACGAGTCACGGTCTCTCCACCGGCACTCGCGCCGCAAGTCAATGAGAACCGAGTGAACCCACAATCTATGAACTACACTGCACTGCCCTCGGGCCTCAACCAAGGTACAGATTTTTCCCAGGCCGCCGTCTACCCTGCTCCTTCTCCAGAAGCCTGCGATCCTGATCTGCAGGGCAAAACCTCGGAGCAGGAGTTCGTTCTCACAGAAGATCCCCAAGTACATCGCCCACTACGTCATGGCGTCTACCTGGAAATATGACACAGCTGTCTATTCCCCTGGTGCTCGACAGAGCAACACCACAGATCCGGCTCGCTTGCTTCGCGTCTGCCACACAGCAAGGAGGCGTGGCCCCGATCTATGTTCACAGACGTCTACAAGCGAAATCTGCTGCATACTCTCGATTACCGGGCCCACAGGGGCATGCATGATCTGCGCAGAGCCGATTTGAGACACATCATGTCCACACCATGCGTGTGCTCACTCGAGCCTCTTTTGGATGACACTACGTATATGCACCTTGAATTCCACGGATCGAAGACGCGGAAAGATGAAAGGCAACATCCTGCTGTCACATCTCATAACCACGTAATGATGGATGCTACGGACACCGACCGAACGCAACGCCATCGCCTTGGAGCTCTTCTCGGCTTGACGCATCACTTGCAGCAGTGCTGGCCAACCACCACGCCAACTCAAGCGTACACACCATTGGCCGGGATGCGACTAGACCAAAGCAAATCCATTCCAGTGTCTCACGGTCCTTCTCAAACTCCAAGCAGACATCAACTCACGATACATCCAAGCCCGCTCGCGCGCACACTGTGCGAGTCGCTAGCAGTCGTCCCAGCGGCTGTCTCAAGAGTCTACTCAACGGCAAGAGATGAGCAAAATCGGCTTTTCGGCACCGTCTTCCATTTCCTGTCTTCTGAAACTGTACATTAGCTTAGCCTCCAAAAGTCGTCTTCAGCTTAGATTCCTTGTCGCGTCTTCAATTTGTACCAAATAAGAGAGTTACTTCACGTTACGCTTGCAAATGTAGCTCTGTTCCTCTTGTTTCGCTCGAATTGGACTGTCTGGCGCGTCTATTTACGCTTACGCTGCCTCGTTTTCACGAAGACCCAAGGTAGCAGGCCCTTCAACAGCTTCGAAGCTGTCCACAATCGCTGCTATTCTGCACTCGTTCCAGTCGGACGGGGCATGCGGCACTGTGCTATCAAAAGGAACTTGAGCACAGCATCCTTGGTTCGAAGTACGTACGGCATAAAACCCGACCCCAAGATTTTGTCATCCAGGGCCGTCGTTTACTTCAAACCTCCTTCCTTGGAGACCAAGATTACCAGCAATAGCGTCCCATCCCAGACCTGCTCCCGACAGACCCACCACAAGAACGTCACAATCAAATCAAATCCGTGCCCTATCACACACTCATCTCCTCCACCGTCTTCCCCCTCCACGCCATCCCAGCATGCTCATAAACATCCCCAATGATCCCCAACACCTCCACGCTCTCCTCCAGATCAATCCAATGCGGCGGCTCCAGGCCCCTGACCTTCATGACAAACGCCTCCAGCTGGTAACGGTACGTCGTCCAGTATGTCTCGCCGATAGCCTGCCATTTGGGGCCAAAGTTGTAGTGTTTTTGTTTCGCGGTGATGTTGGTGCGCTTGTCGGTTATGAGGAGGTTGTGCGGGTAGTGGGGGGCGACCCAGCTGTTGGAGGTATGGGAGGTTAATTTTGGGTCGGAAAGGAGAATTTTCGGGAGGGGATTAAGGGGAGGAAAGAATTCGTCAAGAGGGCAGCACGAAGAGGAAGATGCCGAGACGGGATAGTCTTACCCATCCAGCTTCACGGTAGCGTACTCGAACTCGATCTTGAGCCGCGGTGGTTCAATCGTTGGGATGATGCCCAATATTCGTGGTTGCGTGAGGTCCGCGATCGCTTTGCAGTGTATCGCTGGCTCACCATTATCGGGATGGAAGTCAAGGTCAGCTTCCATCTTGTAGTCGACACGCTTGTCGTTGGGGTAGAGCGTCGGTTTAGTTCGTGTGACGACAAATTCTCCCTTGCTGCCAACGAAGTATCGGAGACCGGAGAAGACATATGCTAGGTCAAGGCATGCTTGGGCAGGGTCAGCATTCTGAGACACCGCCGCACACTTGTTGCTCAGCCATCACTTACCACCGCCACCCATTTCGTATTTCAGACGAATGTCGTCAGGCGTGTGAGCAAAGACCGTTCTCATTTCTGTGACGATCGACTGCATCCGTCCGAACTTTCCACTGTCAACCAGAGTCTTCAGCACGTGGTTGACCGGATGGAACTGCCAGTGAAAGGCTTCCAGCACGACCTTGCCAGTTTCTCTTGCAGCTTTCTGGACAGCTCGGGCTTCGTCTTGATTACAACACAGCGATTTCTCGCAGAGTACATGTTTGCCAGCCCTCACAGCCTTGATCGTCCACTCAGCGTGGTGCGCGATTGGCAGCGGGATGTAGACAGCGTCGATGTCTGGCTGGTCGAGAA
Source organism: Cyphellophora attinorum (assembly GCF_001299255.1). Classification (NCBI taxonomy): domain Eukaryota; kingdom Fungi; phylum Ascomycota; class Eurotiomycetes; order Chaetothyriales; family Cyphellophoraceae; genus Cyphellophora; species Cyphellophora attinorum. The sequence continues at coordinate 918,984 of NW_017253238.1, read as the reverse complement.
CCTCCTGGTAGGAGCCAAAGGCGAGCGGAATGTTCCATTTCGAGGCTTGTGCTTGTGCTTTGGCAAGGCTGCGTGCTCCAATTGCAACGACGAGGACATCGGGATGCGTGGATGCAGGATCGAAGAGGCCCACAGGACTGAAGTCTGCCGCTCCAAGGACGCCAAAGCGCAATGGATTTGTGTTCTTAGGAACAGACAGACCAAGGGTTCCGTTTATGTATCGTTGTGTCCATATCATCCACTTGAGCAGTAGTAAGTAAGGCAGACAGCGAGTCCCAAGAGTGAGTGACCTACGTCGTAGAAGCCCATCGTGCGCGTTTATCGGATGGCTCGGTCTATCACCTTGACACTGGGAGGGGAGGTGTCCAAATAGTGAATACGGCTCTCGAATCCAACGATGTCTATGCAATAAGAGCCTGAGCCCGGGCCAAGTCAGTGTATTCGCGGTACTGTCGCGTCCAGTCGCTTCGCTTGAGGCACAGAGCTTTCGTCGGCAGACGTCCGAGCATCAATCTATACCAAGAGTACCTGGGAGTCAGCTGAACGATGCGAAATAGGCAATTGGGCAGAAACGCGTCACTTCGCAAGCTCACGCTCACGTCCCTTTGTGCTTTGAGCCGCCATGAGCAGGCGGACCTAGACAGCCCGCATTTGGTGCAGCTCCATAAGCAGCACACAATGCATTTCGATGTTGAGCGCGATACGGCGTGCTACGCCCAACTTTATCGGCGTTCGGGGACGACATGGATGTCAGTCGATGAAACGGCGTTGGAACATACAGCGCCGGCTGAAAAGGTGTTCGGGTGGGGGCCGAACATCAAACTTGTCAACATCAACAAAGCCTCACATTCGGCGATGAATTTCTCTACAGCGCACTTCGATTGTGAGGAAGCGTAAGTCACAATAGTAATACTCAGACTAGAACCTCTACTCTAAGCGGTCTTGTATAATAGTAATCATCAGGTAGAGATAAATCAAAAAGAGGTACTTGATCTGAGCCCGATCAACACAAAGAGCTTGCTATCTCCTGCTACTCCCGGGCATGTCTGTTTAGGCATGCAAGCCTACAAGGGCGCCTAGACTTGGAGATTTTGAGATTCAGAACTTTTTGTTATTCGGCCCCCACCCGAACACCTTTTCAGCCGACGCTGTAGAATGAAGACAGGTTGTACGAGGTATGCCGTGCAAAAAGGCGCGCAAGGCATCTTGGCAAGCTCGGCGGGGAATCAGCATTGCTTGTAACACGTCCTTTATATTGCCCTAAAATGCGAAAATCCAAATGCCCAAAAGCCTTGACCTGATTATGGTATCAAACTCGAAGTCCTCCCAGTGGTGTCAGTGCCGTCAGCCCAACCACGCAAGCACAACCATGCTGTGGCGGGCAGCAGATAAATCGAACTTGCCACCCGATGAGTGCTGTTCTCCCTGATGTTCCCATTTATCCGGTGCTTCACGCAGACCGTCCAACGACAGGGCAGACCGCGTCCTTAGCCGCTCCCTCCACGCTCGGGTGCTGGGTTATCTTGTCCTTATGGTCACCAAGCTTCGCGTTCGTGACTGGGCAGACATCACTGTCATTCTTTCCCGACAGGCTTGGATGATCCGGTGGCAGGACACTCGTGGCAGTTCCGATGACCGGGCAGATTCCCTCGTCCATAGCCTTCTGATCAGGTTTGCTCACGATCTTCTGTAGCGCAGGGCACTCCTCCGCATTGCTGCTATCAGCCGGTATGCCCGGATGCTTCTCGAGGTTATGATGGTGGTCAGTCTTGGCTTTGGTGACGGGGCAGACTAGTCCATCCTTCGAGAGATCGACTGAGGGGTGGGACGGAGGTAGCATCGTGTTGGTCGTGCCAACGACAGGACAGACTGCTGCGGCGGCCATGTTTGCGTCGAGAGATAGGACTGCCTGGCGATTTACTGGAGTACTAGGTGTGATGTTCAGGTGACGGCAGCTGTTGATATGCTGATTGCTAATACCGTCAAGAAGTCTGCAACGACAAGTTCCAGGCTACAGCTGAAGTACATCCAGCATCAACATACAGCCGCAGGTCACGAGGTCCGCGCTGAGCCTTGCTCTGGTAACGCGCCCCTCCCCCCGCGACGGGGTGATTTATGCCTCGCAGCCAATCAGCGTAAGCCTATTACCACGAATGATGTAACCATTCACATCGGTGGTGATTTGCTGTTTGCCGACCACATCTCCCCACACCGCGGTGTCGGGTATCGTACTTGGATCAACAGTACGTTGCGCGCTAACGTGCGCCGGTCAAACACGTGCTTGCCGTTCGAACACTCACTTGTGCTGCTCAACAACAAATCCTGCCAAACTCTGACAAGACTAAGTTGCAAGAGGCAGGACGTTACCACTAGGTCCAACTTGACCCTACCTCAAGCATTCAGCGTACAATGCCATTGGCTGTGGCCATGCTTTTTCTTGTTGACGGCGAGCTTGTGGAAAGCTTGCGTCCATGTCCATGGTGCGAGATGCATTTCCGCGATACATTGCGAGCATTGCGAGCGGTCAGTCTGAGAGGTACAGGGCCGTGGCCACATCTATAAAGGCCGCCGGACAGGCAAGACTGTCCGCACTGGTAAGTCGGAATCTGTTCCTGCCTCATCTGCAAACATCATGAAGCTTGCTCTACCTCTCAGCTGTCTGGCGGCTCCGGCCCTAGCGAGCTTTGGTGCCAATTTGAACTATCGCTCCCCATCCCTTCATCACCCTGGACTAGGCATATCTGTGCGCAAAGTCGTGAAGAGAAATGACCCAGCCTCTGCCTTCGACCCCAGCCAGCTCAACTTCACTCATGGAGTTGCGTCCGGAGATCCCTACCCAAACAGTGTGATCTTGTGGACCCGCTGCTCGCCGACCTTCGACGACGTGGACGACAACAGCACGGTTTCTGGCCTTGTCCCCAACTTTAACCCCGTGCCCATCTACAATGACACAGATGAGAACCGACCACCCTCCAATGCTCCTGTCTGTGTCAGCTGGGCGGTCGCGAACGACGTCAACTTCACGCAAGTCGTCAGCCAGGGTACAGCTTACACCAGTTCAGATGTCGACTATACAGTCAAGGTCGAAGCTACTGGTCTCCAGCCGTTCACTCGCTACTACTACCAGTTCAGCATCTGTGGTTCTGACAAGAAGAGCATCATCGGCAGGACGAAAACCACTCCAAATCCCACGGATGACACAACAAATGTCGGAATCGCAGTATACTCATGCAGCAACTACCCATTCGGCTTCTTCAACGCCTATGGCAACCCCGTTCGCAAGGACTCCGTTGACTATGTCATCCATCTCGGGGACTATATTTACGAATACGCTGAAGGTGAATACGGGTATGGCTACTCAATTGACCGAATCCCGTTGCCTGATCGTCAAATTTATACACTCTATGATTACCGCAAAAGGCATGCCACCTATCGGACCGATCAGGATCTTGTTCTGTCGCATTCTCAGTTCCCCTGGATCGCAGTATGGGATGATCACGAGACGGCAGACAACTCGTACAGAGACGGCTCTTCGGAACTCAACAACACCGAAGCATCCTTCATCGAGGATGGCGGTGTGTCTGTTGACCAGCGCAAGATGAACGCCGTTCGGGCATATTTCGAATGGATGCCTATCCGGCAGGTCGAAATGGACGACTCCCTTCGGATTTGGAGGTCGTTCGCTATCGGCAACCTGATTGATCTCGTCATGCTTGACACACGCAACTACGATCGCTCGATCACCGATCTCTATTGGAACACAGACTACATCCACGCTATTAGTAATGATGCTGGCCGTAGCATGATGGGCCCCAGACAGGAGTACTGGTTTTACAAGTCTCTGGTCGAGTCTGCCAACCGTGGCGCAACGTGGCGTTTGATCGGCTCGCAGACGGTCTTCAGCCGCGTCAACGAGTCAGAGGCGTATGGTAATGTCAACCCTCTGGACTACGATGCTTGGGATGGCTACCAAGCCAACCGCAATCGTACTTTCCAGACGCTATATGAGCACAACATTGGAAACAACATTGTCGTAAGTACTAGTACCACCCACACATCTAAGACACACACACATCGAGGTCTTCTCACGGCACGTAGACCCTATGCTGACAGACACTAGATCGCAGGTGACTCCCACGCAAACTGGGTCTCCGACCTCGTCTGGCTCGACTCCGACACTCACGCCCCCTACAACCCATCAACAGGCGCCGGCTCCATCGGCGTCGAATTCGCCGGCACCGCTGTCTCCTCTCCATCCCCGCGCGGCCAGAACGTCTCCCTCGCTGCCGCGAACAACCACTCCTCCCTCCTCGTCGCCGCCAATCGTGAGCTCCAGTGGTCAGAAGTCTACTACCGAGGCTACTTCGAGCTGCATTTCAGCAAGGAGAAGGTCGACGCGAAGTACTTCGGAATGCCGACGATCGTGGATCGTAATGACGGGGAGATATCGCTGGCTAACTTCAGTGTGTACAATGGAGCGAATTGTTTGGGGAGATGGGCGAATGGCAGCACGGCCATTGGTGCAGTGGTCGAGAATGGATATGTGAGGAATGGTCAGGTTGTGCAAACGAATCTGACGAATTCGACGACCGAGGGGAAGTGGTACATTGCCATGAATGGGACGGAGGACATCTGAGTTTCACCTTGATGGGAGAGAATTTCCAGTTATACTCGAGGCTATAGTAATAAACAGTCTTTCCCTTATCGAGAGTCATCGCCCGAACAGAAGCGCGCTGTTGCTGTTCCGCCGAGCAACGACAACGATGCCTGTGTACCCGTGACCATCCACTTCGCATTCGTGCTTAAACTTCGTTCTTAGCTTTTGCCAAATCGCGATCCACAACATCGGTCAAGACAGTCAGATCATCCTTCTGTGCCTTGACGCGCAATCTTTTCAACCGACGAGTATCTGCTTCCGTCTTCCTTGTGACCCACCAAGTCACCAACGTCACACACGTACATGCTCCCACCAAAGCCATCGCGCTGGCAAAACTTTCTCGGTACCTCGGAGCGTACTGCTGGCGGAAGATCTGGGGCCCAACTGCTCCGCCGATCTGGCCGTAGCTATTGACGAAGCCGATGCCGAAGGCAGAACCTGTGGCCCGACTCGTCGTTTGGACACGCCATGGCCACATCAGTGGGAAGAAAGCCGATGTGCAGGCATTGCCGATCAGAGTCGCGGTGTATACTGCCCCGTTTGAGGGGTATACGACTAAGACAGCGTAGCAGGCAATGATGATTGCAAACATGCTGAGAGGATAAAGTGGACGAGGCAGTCTTCCATTGTCGGCCACAAGTCCAGTCGCGCCGATGACAACCAGCGAGAGGATTGAGATTGGCAGGTTGAGCAACTGGGCCTTTGCAATTGTTGTGAACCCAAGGTTGGCAATGACCGTCGCTGGTAGAAGCGCACGCCAGATGTCCCGACGGTGAACGTGGCCCAGATTAGTGTGAACAGCCACAAACGACGATCCTTTAGTGTATTGACGATTTCACGGAAGCTGAAGTCCTCTTCGGCAGCGCGTGGAGCGTTTGGAGGCAGTCGGGCCTGGATAAACGTCTTCTCCCTTTCGGTCAGCCACTTCGCTGTAGGCGGGACTGTCATGGATTAGCTTGAGTCGAATGAAATGAGGGCCACGTACAGTCAGGGAGGATGAAGTTGACTGCCACACCAAAGACGACCGTCACAAGCCCTTCGCTCAAGAACAGCCACTGCCAACCTGAAAGGCCTCCGTAGCCAGAGATCGTGTCAAAAGCAAAAGCCAACAGGCCGCTGAAGATGCCCGAAAGGTTGCCGAGCATGTCTGCAACGGTCAGTCTGAGCGGCTCGTGCATTCAATGGGACTTACAGAAGTACAGGAGCCGTACCGACATCTCATCTGGCCGGTACCAATAAGTCATCTGTAGGATCACACCAGGAAACATCCCAGCCTCTGCAAGACCAAGCAAGAATCTCGTGCCGTATATGCCACCTTTGTTCGAGACTGGAACATGACACAGTAATGCAATACCCCACGATATCATGATGCGGGACTGCCATGTGCTCGGCGAAAACTTCTTTAACACCAAGTTGGACGGGGCCTCGAAGACGATGTATGGGACCTAACAAAGTCAGCTCCTGCCGTGCTTAACATCGGTGCGACTCACATAATATAACACAGTCAGCAAGTTGTACTGATCGGCAGTCATCTTAAGCTCGGTCATGATGTTCTGAGAGGTACCGCGATTCATGATCCGAGCATTTGAAATGTTGTCCGCGTCGATGTTCTTGAGCAAGAACAGTATCGAACAAATGGTCATCATACGCCAATCCACGCGTCTCATGAGTGCCTTTTCTTCCTCCGCTGTCAGAAGAGCCCTTCCGCGCATTCTCTCAGCGTCGAACCCATCTGCATCTTGACCAGCAGCATCGTCAATCACCTCACCACGGCGCGCGAAGGTCACATCGGCATCCTTGGTTCGCACGTCCTCTCTGCTTGCGGTCTCACTGCTCAGGCCCGAGTCGAGAACAGCGTTGGTCAGGGCGACATCTGTCTGTTTATCCGCCATAATGTGTTTGGGGCGCGGTTGCTATGGTCATTTCCAGTTCAGAGGGCCGCCTTCTGAGGTCTTTCTTATACTCACTTTCGCAGGCCCGGTCTTTGCGCATCGGTCGACTAGTGAATATTTTCTTCGGCTCGCAGTACCGATGTTGAGCGGAATGGCACACTCTTAGCATGATATTGCGTGCTGCAATTGTTCTCGCCCTGCATGAAAGAGGGTTGGAAACGATGACAAGCCTCCACGAGAAACCGAAAGAACGCCGTACGCACGCTGATCGCAACACTCAATGAGCGGCCTTGAACCGAAGTCGACATTAGCTTCATGCCATAACAATGAAAGAGTGGCTTAAACGAAAGGCGTCAAGCTTCGCATAGTCGATTTGCTGCAGGGCTCCAATCTGTCGCTGCGGATAGACAGCACGCCATAGTGTATGCCCACGCAAGGGTGGACCAGACATCCTGCAGATGTGAACATCCTCGAGTCCGCCCCGCGCGCAATGAGGTCTTGATTGTCAGTAACGTAGCGCACGACAGAGAGCTGAGTTTCCGAGTGCTGCCAGTAGTCCCTAGAGCACAGACCGTGCGCGTGCGACTTTGACTGTGTGTGCAGCGGCTATACCGTCTGTTATGGACTACCACACGTGGTCGCACAAAGTATGGTGGCACATGTCGATGATGGGACTTTTGTAAATGAAGTCGTGATGGTGGCTCCAAATGGCGACATATTCTTGTGGGTCACACTCCTCTCACGTGGGACACCGGGATCCGGCATTCGGCCGCTCCAGGAAGTCCTGCCAAGCATCAGACCCTCTTTGAATGCTTCAAGCATTCATATACACCTGCAGACACAGAGTAGGGAGGATCAGATAACAGCAAAGACGTGATTTTCGTGGTTGCTTCGACATCATTGTCAGATCACCATGGCTGCCGCAGTGCTTTCACCTCCCTCGGTGCACCAGCAAAACGTCTTGCAAGCCTATGAACAGGTACCTGAAACCAAATACGATCGTGAGCGATGAATGCCAGTCTGAGACAGTGTAGCTGTAGCTGACCCTTTCCAGTCGAATGGGCGGATCTAGTGACACTCGACCTGTCTAAATTTGATGCCCCTGGCGGAAAAGAGGCATTGGCCAAGCAGCTTTTTGATGCCATCCAGAACATCGGATTCTTCTATATTGTCAACTTTGGACTGACTCAAGAAGAGGTCGATCGCCAATTTGGTATCGGCAAACAGCTCTTCGAGCTGCCAACTTCAGAAAAGCTGAAGTATCGCGCTGACCTAGAGCACGGTGGTTACAACGGCTATAAGCCCCTAGGACTCCGCGTAAGTAGTTCTTAACAAGGAACAGGATGTTGGCTGAGACCCTCCACAGGAAGTAAGACCAGGCATTTTCGACAACACCGAGATCTACAACATACCAAAGTTCATCCCAGAGCTCGAACGCTCCCATCCTTCGATCGTCAACTCCAACAAGGATGAAATCGAGTACTTCGCTCGACACATCCACTCAGAGATCGTGTTGAAGCTCTTAACGCTATTCGCGATCATTCTCGAGCTCCCTGAGGACTATTTCACCGCTCGACACAGATACGACGAGGCGGTCTCTGATTGCCATCTGCGATACATGAAGTATCATCACCGAGACGCTGCCACAAACGCGAAGCTGGACGACATCTGGGTAAAGGGGCATACCGATTTCGGGAGTCTCACTCTGCTGTTCCGCCAGCCCGTCGCCGCTCTGCAAGTACGCGGACCCGATGGAGGCTGGAAATGGGTCAAGCCCCATGATGGCAGCATCACAGTGAACATTGCAGATGCGCTACAGTTCCTGACGAATGGCTTTCTCAAGAGCTCGATTCATCGGGTCGTCGCGCCTCCCGCTGATCAGGCGAACATCGACCGCCTAGGAGTCCTATATTTTGTTCGTCCTGAGAACGACCTGGAATTGAAGCCGGTGCAGAGTAGTGTGCTCGATAAGCTTGGATACAAACCCGATGAGGAGAACCAACTTGCGGAAGGTATCACTGCTGGCGAGTGGGTCAAGGCCCGCGTAAAGGCAGGAGTCAATAAAAGCCAGTCCGCCCGCAGTGAGATCAAAGAGCAGGAGATCTTGAAGGGAGTGAAAGCCAAGTACTACGATTAGTTCATACTTGTGCTGGAACCTCGGCGAATTAGATCCTCAACGCAATCTATTGTGCGTCTCGCCAGCAAGCTCGTGTTCGGGAGTCTGGCCTCGAAAGGTGTGTCCGGTTCCGGGTCTAGGTGAGTCCTGTCGAAAGAGATCGCTGCATACCTAGGGCCACTTCCACACGTCGATGGACACCATGGCGCAAACAAATAGCCTCGACGCGCTGCGATCCTCCAGGATTGGCGTTCTGCGTAATAGATGATAAAAGGAACGCGATTTTTTTATGAACACGCGTGAACAACGTTACTGCAGGTACGATCGTTTGCTCTCACCGTTATGGTGACGATTTTCAGGCCTTCCTCTCCACTTGGTTTACGTAAGCACCCTCGGCCGAGGCATCGATACTGTAAGACATCGACCACAAGCTCTCACTCATTACAAGGCATAAACTTCTGATAGAGAATCTCAGGCAATCCAATCCATCTCTCTGTCAAGCGAACAATCATCACGACCACTGGGGACAGGATTGCGGCCTCGTTCACAGAGTGCCGGTTAACTATCTGCATCTACTGATCACTGTGTACTAGCATCGTTCTCATTGGCCCATCCAATGCAATAGAAACGCAGCAGCAAACCGAGAACGGGTCCTCAGGGCGTTGAAGATGGCAGGTGTAAAGAGCAGAGCCCTTGTGGTGCTCTTTGGCTATGACTGTGCGTTCGTCCTTTAGTCTGCCCTGAAGCTCGCAGATCTGATGCTTCGTAGCATCTGCCTTCACGCAGAAGATGCGCCTGGTTCTGGCAACGAGGCAGATTCCCTACAGTAAGTTCAAGGACCTTGAAACCCGACCGAGGCCACGACCGCGAGAGAAATGCCCCCGTTATCATGGCTAACGCGAGAAACACCACAAGCATTTGTCGTCGTCCCCTCCATGATGCCACGCCCTGTTCTACGCGATTACTTCAACATCACCTACCGGAAGATCCCGATCCTTATGCTTGGTAGGGAGGTCAGTCCCCTCTAAACGCCCTTTCGATAAGATGCTCCGAACGTTCCCGTGCTGAAAAGTCCATTCAGGCCTACATTGACACCTCACTACAAACCACCGCTCTCGAGCACTACCTCCCACCGTCACCGCAACACCCAACGCTCTATCCCTACAAGGGCGGCAGGACAACTTCTCGTCTTTTGACATCTTACTTCACTGACCGTCCCTTTTTCCGCGCCGTGTGCGGTCTGATGCCTGCCTCTGTGTGGCGCTCGCAATTCGGCAGGGATCGCGCCTCGTTGATCGGCCACACACTCGATCCGGAGAAGCTGGATCGGAAGATCCCAGAGATGATGAGCAGTCTTGACTTGCATCTGAGTATGCTTGAGAGTTTGTTGCTGGACCGGCAGGGTATCGTGGATGGGATACACCGAGCCAAACCGCTGTGGATGTCCTCCACACGACAGGATCACCGACCTGGAATGCTAGATATCAGTGTCTTCTACATGTTACGGTGGGGGCGAGAGACTGCACTTGGATACAATGTCTTCGATCTGACGGCGGGAGAAGTTCCTGACGGGGGCGAGCCGGGGGCCGAGGCATTGTTTGAGCGATACCCTATGGTCAATGCATGGTTTGATCGGATGCAGACGTACTTTGACAGGCTGCCATCAACAGAAACGCGAATTGAGAAAGACGATATCAAGGGTCTGGAGACAGTCGTTGATCAGCTGCGTGCTACGAACTACGAGCATGAAGTTCCGGTCCTACCAACGCCTGCTGGCCGCAATGTGACTCTGGACGAGCAAAGAGGCTTAGTGATGGGGGCGAATATCAGCGTATGGCCAAGCGATACAGGCATGAATCACCCAAGTGTCGGCAAGCTGCTCGCAAGCACTCCGGAAGAAATTGTGATTGAGCCAGACGTACTTGCGGATGGTGATGCGGCCAAGACGGTAAAGCTGAGGCTACATTTCCCGAGGGTCGAGTTTCGTGTCAAGGCCACGGGCAGGATAGATCGGGGCGAGAGCAAGCTGTAGATCCATCTATGGCATTGCCGTTGAGCGACTGTCATGTGGCAACAAAGACCTGCATTGGTATCGACAACTTCATCTCTGGTCTTACTCAAGCTCTGGCGAGACCGGTTGACTAGAAAGCCCGATAACCGGATGACCGGATGACTGGAAAGTTCTTCAGCGCATCTGGTCGAAGCTGTCAGCAGCAAAGTCCTCTAGAACGGTGCTGTGCGTGCTGAACTCCCTCGAGGCAGATCTGTGCTCCCGTTGCACGTGCAGAGATGTAACAAAATTAGATTCTCGTCGTCAAGCCCATTGGACATGAGTGTGGTATGAGAATATAACTACACTTGAAGAGGACGTAGGGATCTTCATAGTCGGCGAAGAACTTGTCGAGGTTGCTGGTTCTGAGCATTGTGCAAGTCTCAACTGGCAGCCGCACTTCCGTTCCCTGAGTCGCCCACGATCATTCAAGCCCGGTCTTGGATCTGCAGCCTCCAGATACCGTAAGTACGGAGATCGCACTGCAGCGCGCAACACTTGGCGGCTCCCAATTTCCATCGTACTCCTACTCATTCCAGACGAATCGGCGTTCTACCAGGCCACACAAGCCATACTCCGACAAGCACAATCTTGCCAGCCGCTACGACCCACAAAGCTATGGCTGTAGAACCGCTGCGGGTCAAAAAGGCTCCAAGGGCCGCACCTGCCAACATTGTCACCGCCGAGAGTGCTCGACGGTTGCGCTCGACGTCCTGTGTGATCGGCGCAAAGAAGAGCATCGGATCCATGAAAAGGTCGCAGTAAGCATTGGTCAAGACCAGGGTCGGTATCTCGGTGTAGGCCAGGAATCGGCTGATAACGATTTGTCCCGCGCTCTGGAACGACAACAGGCTCAACGGGGCGAGTACGATGCAATTCTTTGGCAGCATCTCACCCGCGCCGCGAGGCACAACGTCCGTTTGTACCATGATCGCTGCGCCAATGCATATGATAGCTTGGACACCAAGCGAGCAGCATATCGTGCTGCGCTTCAGCTCGCCGAGTCGCCGTGATACGAACGAGAAGCAGTACACTCCGAGACAAAAGCCCAGAATTGCTATGCCTGATTTTGCCCATCGGTACGGTCTGTTGAGAGTCTCTCCCGCAGCAGCCAAGCCAACGTAGATGGTGTTTCCGGTCTGCATGCTGACGAAACAATCCCATTCCTTGAACACCGCGCTGTCAACTATTCCAGTGAGAAAGCAGAGCATGAGAAGCGTTAGATCTGTCACGATTCTTTGTCAGCCTAACTCCACAAATGTGAAAGTTCGTAGACTTGGGACATCCGGAGCACTTGATGATGGGGCTTCTCATGGGCTCGTACTGACCTGCCCAAGCCGGATCGATCTCTTGCAACAGATGATCCAAGAGACGGCGCTTCTTGCTGTAGTCGGTGCCGTCACCAAGACTGGCGTGGTCGTCCATGTCTGCGTACCGCTGAGCGACTGTGATCGACAGCCTGCCTAGTCAATAGCGCGGTTGTCAGCTTTTGTGACGATGTCGCGGCCAGATTCCCAGGTGTGTGCACCGCTCGTCGCTCCAAAACGAGCAGGTACACGTCTCCGTAGCCACTGCCATCTTTGCACGGCCATGAGCCTTACGCCGACGTTTCCGCGCCAATGGCTGCGTAAGCTGCTTGTGTCTCCAGGCACGGAAAGGACGAGGTGTCGCGTCGCGCGAAAGGCTAAACAAGGTTCATGATGATGACGTCCGAGTCGGCTCGGTTGCTCAAGCTGAGGTACTCCACATCTATACAATCACGACACACTGCTTGAACAGACTGCACTCGACTACGAGATACATAAGCTCTGGGACGTAGCCGACCTCCATCATCGGGAGTCCTCCACACCAAATATGACGCGGCAAACAGTCAGCGTTCTCGACTGGCGCCGCGACCCGGCCTTCCCAGCCAATGTCAAGGTGCCCTCGCCAAGTCGAAGCGATGGGAAGGGCAGCGACATCCTGGGACCCCAGAACCCGGATCGTCAGAGGCAGGAGCCTGATACAATATGCCCTCCGATCACGGACAGGTAAGCAAGACACCATCTGAAGCCCGCCCTGACTGGTCGCTGAGATACATAGCGGCAAAATGCCGAACATGAAGTGGTCATTCACGGATTCGCATATGCGCTTGGAAGAAGGCGGATGGGCAAGAGAGACGACAGTACGCGAGCTACCGACATCCAAAGAAATCGCTGGTGTGAACATGCGCCTCGAAGCCGGGGTGTACAGAGAGCTGCACTGGCACAACGAAGCTGAATGGGCGTACATCATCAAAGGGCAGTGTCGTATCACTGTGCTTGACACTGAAGGTGGCTCCTTTATCGATGACTTAGAAGAAGGCGATCTATGGTGTGTTTTCTCAGTCGCTCGTAGGCAGGTACTGACGTGCAATAGGTACTTCCCAACGGGGTATCCCCATTCCATCCAAGGTCTCGGAAAGGAAGGCACAGAGTTTTTACTGATTTTCGACGATGGCAACTTCTCCGAAGACTCGACGTTTTTGCTCACAGATTACCTGGCAAGAACACCCAAGGAGGTCCTCAGCAAGAATTTTCGGGTCGATGAGAGAGTCTTCAATTCGCTCAGTCAGCGCGAAAAGTATATTTTCCAAGGCACAATGGTATGTTTTGATTTGCTTGACGTAGCAGGCGTCTTGAAACCACATTGAGGCCGGCCTTGTAACGTTGATCGACTTCTCACGTGCCCCTGCTGACCACAATGTGACTAGCCTGGACCACTTGACCAGGACAGGAAGAAGGTCAATCCTTCGAAGCATAAATCACGCATAGAATGCTGAAGCAGAAACCTCTCAAATTCCCCGGAGGTGAAGTGCGTATCACAGACAGCACCAACTTCACAATCTCAAAGACTATCGCCGCAGCCCACGTCTTGATCAATCCGCATGCGCTGAGAGAGATGCACTGGGTAAGTTGCTAGTCCCCCGTGGTCAGATCTTGCTGACAGACTAGCACCCTAACGCCGACGAATGGTCCTTCTTCCTGCGAGGAAAAGCTCGAGTGACCATCTTCGCTGCTAACGGCGTTGCAAGAACTTTCAACTATCAGGCTGGAGACGTGGGCATCGTGCCCAAGAACAATGCTCATTTCGTCGAGAACATCGGCGACGAGCCAGTTGAGATGCTTGAAATGTTTCGGGCACCAAAGTTTGAGGACTTTTCCCTAGAGCAGTGGCTTGCCCAGACTCCGGCAACTATGTGAGTTCTGTTACAAACATTCCGCAGGCTGGTCTGACCGGGAGTAGGGTTGCGGAGCACCTGAACTTGACCGGCTCCAGGCGAGAGGAGTTCTTGAACTCCCTGTCGAAGGACAAGACAGCTGTGAAACCACCGCTAAGGAAGAACAAGTCTATGTCCGATTTGTGAAACAACTTGTCGGTGCATGGCGTTCAGTCATGACGTGCGAATATGATGCACGAGGTTATCATAATCCTTTGAAAGCCAATTTCAAGCAGTCCATGGCTCAATGAGTCCAAAGTATTGTTCACAGCTACTGTTACCGTCTTCATGTACTACACAAAAGTCTCGAGAGCTGTCAGGTAGGTTCCTCATGTGGGTGAGACGAACTTACGACTTTGATAGCCTCGACAACCGCTGGCATGTTGGTGTATGTGATGACCAACGTCTTACCACTCGGATCGAAGTATGGATGGGGCGTTGCAGCATATATACACCCATCAGATCTATGACGTATCGCCTTGTATAACGTCTGAGCCTCCGTCCATGGGCCCTCCGGGCACTTTGCCGTGCGAATCTTGGAGCAAATCAGCAAGGTAAACCACGGAACACGGTTCATGACGACCTACCAGCACCTGATCCGTCCACCAAGCATCACAGTACACGAAGCAAAGACAGCCGTGGTACTCCGACCAGAAGATCTGACCTTGACCAGTCTGCCACATAATACTCTCTTTCTCCCCGAGCGCGCCGATCAGTCTCTCACGCTGCCAGCCTGTACCGTTCCAATACTCGTATGCCTCAAGATTAAAGGCTTCTCGTTCCGGAACTCTGGCAACGTAGACCCAAGGGTTCTCGTTCTTATGACCGAGAGCGTACACGAACCCGTTGAAGCGCACGCTACAACAATCGCCATACCATGGCTCTGTCTTGCCATCCCACCACCATCGGCAGAGGCGTGTAGCTCGTGGTACAGGCTGGCCGGAATGTTGGTCGACGTCTACATAAACCTCTGCGACGCCAGCGCCCTGGATATCGGACTCGACGTGTTCACGGTAATTGAGCAGGAAGTACAGAAGCCCTGAACTTGTTAGCGCATACATGAACAGGCCGAGCGTGGTATGTCTACTCACCCCGGCCATCCTCAAGCTCGACTACGTTAGTGATACCCAGAGAATGGTGAGTCTCTCCATACTCTTTACTCGGTTCAAGAAGATGCTTCGGAAATCCACGATCGTCCAACAACGGATCATACACAGAGATAGGGTTGGGAGTTGCAATGGCCACCGAGTTGCACGTCATGCCAATGAAGTTGTCGCTCCAATTCTCGTCCCGAAACATCGTGTCGCCATATGTAATAAGGACGTGATCACCTAGTCGACCCTGGAATCCTAGATCCCGCTCGACGCGAGTCGTGCTGGACTTGACGACGCCGAGCTCTTCGACATGTGCGACCTCGACCTTGCGAGGATCGCTGCTAGGATGGCGTACAGGTGCTGGACTACCTGGCGGGCGGCGCTGTGGGAAGAAGTAGGGACCAGGGTTGTGTCTGTAAGGCGCCGGTGCATTTTGCTGGTGAATTGGTTGTTGGTAAGGATATGGTGAATCATGACTGCTTGAGTCGTTGTTGAAGAATTCGGAGACATGTTTGTTGAGTGAGTCCTCGAGACGCTTCGAGAACTTGGAGGCAAGGCCGCTGACTGAGGGCATGGTGGATTGTCACGTACAATGCGTGGGAAGAGGAGTGGAGGTACAAGTCCGGATCAGAGCGTAAGAGTCTATATAGAGTGGTTTCGAGTGAGGATCGTACACGTGCACTGCCACGAACGTGATGATGCCACAGCTGCGTTTGCTGTAGAGGATGCAGCCAATACCGAGAGTGGCTTGAACACCCAGAGGTGCGGGTGATGCCAGGGATCTGCAGCAGGGCCACTCATCTACAGTATATACCTCTTGGGCCGCTTTACCTCCACGTGTGCCCCGCGGCTCGCCTACTGCCTACGTTCATTCAAGTCTATCTGCCTGCCGTACCTAATTATGATATTGTGACTGCCAGCATTGCGCAGGACGCCCCGTTCTAGTGTTCAACATAGCCCAAGATCCTGTACCAGATCAGCCGCAAGCACATCCATGGCTCCCGACCGAGTGTCTTCTATGCCAAACGACAACATCATCTTATCGTCAAGGTATCCATGGTACTTCTGTCCATGTGACATCCAACTCATACTGACTATGTAGAAGAACTCTGTGTGCCCCTCAGGAATCCATTCCTCGCGATCCTTGAATTGCATGGAACCACTCTGACTGGTAAGAGCAGCCCTGCCATGAATCCAGAAGGGTCGCGTTGAAATGGCATAGAGCTCGAAAGGAGCTCTTCGGCGGAAGAGCATGATATAAGGCTCATATACGCCGTGAAAGTCATAATAGGTCTTGTGGTGGAATATGTGCATGATGAAGGTGTTGTCATCAGTAGCAGTGCAGCCAGGATCTTTGCGGCGGCACAGCGTGATGGATATCGAGTTCGTTGCCTGGTGTATGGACTCTAGCTTCGATGCCACCTCGGGCATGTATCTGGCCATGCAGATCAGATCATTGGCTTCCGCGGCCGGGGCGAGGTCAGCACCAGCGACCGACCCATCTGCGTCTATCTGAGCAAAGCTGCGAAGAGGCCACAGATCGTAGTGCGCGTATGCCTTGCCGTCAGCGTCCCAAAAGATGAAGAAGTTCTTCTCGATGGCCTTCCAGGGCAACGGCCGTTGGATTTCGGTGGCTTGCTTGAAGAACTCGACAAGGACATGTCGTTCGAGCTTGAACTCCTCGAGAAGCATGCGTGTATCTTGTAACCATAATCCAAGGCAGGTGTGACCCGATTGAGAGCCATAAACGATGTATGGCGCAGTCGGTCCCATGAACATTCGGGCGTCTCGTGGACCATGCCGAAAATTGATGTAAGCCAGGTCGCCATCGCAGTGGCCTGTGACTGACTTGGCTATGGGCAGAACCGTCGGCTCATCGGCGCAGAGCAGTACCCCGTTCAGGAACCCAGCAGTACAAGTCAGTTGTTGAGATGATTCAATGTCTTCATACGTCTGTTCATGTTGTGCGACAACGATCCACATCTCATGCTTGGTTGGGTGAGGGATGATGTTTGGATTGTATGCCGTCTCGGAACCGAAATGGATAGGAAAGTATTTCCTGTCGCGCGTGGTTCTTGAGAATAGCTCACGGTAATCGTAGAGCCGCGGCTTGTCAGGCACTTTTTCCTTCCACCGACTCTTCGCATCTTCGGCGGTCTCCTCCTCCCCTTCTGGCTCGTCGGCAGGTGCTTCTTCGCTTTCGCTCAACGCAAGGTCAAGAGGACTACTTGTGTTCAGAGGGACTTGGTCTCTAGGTTGGGCGAATCGCCTCGCTGTGGTTTGGACCACGTATGAACCGAATGTGGTAACGCGTAGGGCAAAGAATGTGAAAGAGACCAGCGGCACCAGCAGCAGCAATACCTGCCGTATAGAAACTCGACGAAATCTCATCTTCGCCATCTGGCCACCCTTAATGTCCCCGTGATGGCAGAACTCGCAAATGAACACAGGACTGCGAGGATGCGAACAGCCTGCACTGTTGAGGCTCGGTGGCATGCTTCAGAACAGTGCTGTCCACTGATCGAGCCACAGTGAAAGAAAATGCGTGACATGAGGGTGTCCAGCGCACGCGGGTGCCGAAGCCTTGTGCAAGCCGCCATCTTCGCCATATCTGCTCGGGCTATCAGACAATCGGCGAAGATCTAGAGCTGACAAGCTGAGCTGAGTGACAGTACCAACCGCACCTGGTCAACGCTCGGAGTGGCCGCGGTTGGGGAGCCACGCGATAAGTGGTCGCTGCATGTCTTAAACTGTGACATGAGAAAGAATGGTCCGATCAGCAAATGCAAGTACGCTTCCCATACAACAGCAGCAACTTCCTGGTGAATACAGCGGTATTGAAAACGTGCTTCAAATGACCGGGTCTTTCGTCTTCCGGGGTTGAGGTGGAGTCGGGTAGAAATCCAGGAACCGAGCCCAGACGAGGCACGAGTGTCCTGGCAGATATCTGCTTCGGGCGGCGAGCAAATGACTTACGCAAGCCACTCCAGTGTTATCAGTGTTCGATAGAACCTTAAGCTAGGGTTGACAACAAGCATGCGATGCGATGCACAGCCCTGGTGACACAGCTGGCGTGACTGCCACCTCACCAAAAAGGCCAGAAAAAACGACCGGGGACAGAGCTCCAGGACCGGTTGAGTGCATTGTTGTCTCACTTACTGCAGCTTTGAAGCCCAACCCACGGGGAAAGAGCCCCTGTATTCGTGCAACAATGTAGTGATAGTAAACCTCGACATCGAAGGAAGGAAGGAAGGAAAAGCCGGATCAGCTATTTTCGAGAGGGTGTGCAGGTTCCGAGAAGCAACAATGATTTTCGATCCAGACCAAGCTACATTAAGCTTACGCTAGGGAGGACTCGCCTTGTTTTCTTTGCCGTCTATATCATTTAAGAATAACTAGCTAGACTTTCGTCTGCAAACGCTGAGTTGAATTGAAGTTTCGCGATATCGACAAGGAACATTCTTCCGTCTATGCCCCGGCATCCTGGTATAGAGCTCCCCACCTAAACTCCGTGCTTATACCTAGAAGTCCAAACATCGAAGAAATAGAGTTCGAGCGAACCCCGACGCGTTACTCTGATGATAGCTGCACAGATTCCATCCGCGTGAAGAAACACCGTAGTCTACAAGACTTCCTTGGGCGCATTGTCAGACTCTGAGGAGGCTTTATCGGATGCTCCGCCGCCTGACTCGACGTGACTAGCTGCGTCTGCGTCGCCTTCGGTCGACACGTGCTGAACAGCTGCGGCTCCGTCTCCTCCACTCGACACATCCTGAACAGCTGCGTCTGGCGGGCTTTCAGTGCTTGAGTCGCCTTCCGCAGCAAGTGGCGTCTCGGCCACGTTCTCTTGGGGACCTGCAAGGGCAAGTCCAGGCGTCAAGGCTGGGATAGAGCCGGTTCCAGCGTCTGCTAGAGCATCTGGAAGAACCAGTGGTGCATCTGCTGGGGGCGACTCGAGGAATTGAGACTTCAGGTTGGGATCGTCTTCGAGGGCTTGAAGTGCGATCAGCTTGTGCTGGTCCTTGATCGGCAACGTGTTGAAGTACGCTGTGTTTTCATCCCACAATCTAACGCATTCTTTGTCCCAGTTGCACTTTTCGACCTCTCCGTAGATAGGGTGCTTTAGTCGTGGATGAGATTTTGTCCACGATGACGCGTGAAAGTGATGCTTTACCATTGCACCCTTCCCACCGTGATTGCCCGATTTTGAGTGCCCAGTGCCAGCTGCAAAGGCTTCAGAGGGCAGCACCAGTACCCGACCGACGACCTTTGATTCGTCCAGGTTGTGGAACTCGTTCCATGTGACGTTCCTCCGCTCAGACCTAGCCATCTGAGCGAGGACAGCGTCTGTGAATGCAGACGGGCCAGTGCCAGTCAAGACCTCGTCGAAGTCGAGCTCGATAGAGCCGATTGGTTTGCCTTCCTTCTCGGAAATTCCTTGCAACCACACAAGGATATGTTCGATCAGCGAGAGCATGACAGGAAGCTGTGGCTTGCAGGCAAAGGTCCACTGGACAAAGGACTGCGCCTTTGACCCCAGAGTAGGGTGGTCTTTGAAGCCCGGCTCGTCGGTCTCGATGCCGATGATCATGTCAACATCCGTCTCGTGGTATTTGGCTGGTATCCAATTGCCGAACGGCTGTAGAGCTTCGACATCGATGTCCGCCCATATGCCTCCTTCGGCATACATAATGATGTAACGTAATAGGTCCGCCTGAATGATTCTTGCATTGAGCGATTTGTAGACGTGGACGATATCAGGCCTGTTGAAGCCCGACCTTCCAAATACTTCCTCAACGTAGGCTTCGCCGTTACCGTCTGTGAGGACCTCGTACCGCAGGTCAGGATTCAAAGCTATCCATGATCGCACGCGCTCAGCATCGCGATCCTCGAAATTGGTTGGGTCGACTTTCCACGATTGCCATATCTTGCGAGGGAAGGTCGGGGATCTAGTCGGGCTGAGTGGGTGATGCTGTGTCTTGCCGAATGCTTGATACAACGTGAAGAACACGATCAGCGCTGTGACCAGGACGGCCATTTGGCGAACTTCGTTAGCGACTTTATGCCAAAGAGCATGTCGTCGCTCCTTCGGTGCGGCGCCATCGAGGAAAAGATCTGCTTTTGATTGCAGAGACTTGAGATACATCTCTGGTTGACGTGGCAGTGGCAGTTGTGTAGACCTGAACCTGAGGCACACCAGGAAGGAGTTTGGGTTGCTAGATTGTACAAGAGCGACACAATAGTATCGTGTACGTCAGCGTGGCTGTATCATGTAGGAAGAGGGTCGATTTGCTCTGATCACTTCATCGAGCAGGAGCTGCTCCTTGACCATTGATTTGCGCAGGGTATAAGTCAGATAGCACACGGTATAAGCCAGATAGCACAGGTCGATACGCACTCAGCTGGGTGCCAATAGGGCAGCAGCAGACCTATGAGGATCTAGGCTGCTAGTCCGTGAAGGTCCCAAGTGGGATGCGATCCCTCGTCCGTACGCTGAGAGCGATGAAACCCGAAAGGCCATGTTTGTCAAGATCTAATGACATGCCGACAATACAAGACACCAGACGGTCTGACGATCAGAGATCCGGGCTATGAACCACTGTTCGAGGGAGAATGAGTGCTCCACACCACCAATTCATTTGTACAACTGATAGGACTGTGAGAAGCCCAATTCGGTGATGCAGGTACCCTTGTCAGTCCGAATTTGATAGATACCGCCAGGCTTGTACCACGTAAACAGTAGACATCGCCTGAGCGTCGGTCAGTATGCCAATGTGATATAGCGCTGTTCCAGGCGCTGCTGAAATAAAATGCCAGCGTTGACCCAGATCGATTGGCAGCGACGGAGGCGGGTATCCGCAATCACGAATATGGCTTTTGTGCTTGCAGATGCTGAACTGTGTATTTGCCATCGCTTGCATGTACAAGCTTCGACGCGATCAGCCACCAACATGAAAGGGTGTCATGAAGAAGATAAGGACCGTTGTGTGCCTGAGTCAGATGTCGCAATTGGCCGTTGAGAAACACGGCAAAAACGTGGGCACCGGGACTCCGGAACTTTTGCGTAGCCCGCGCTTTCCCCGAACCTTACCTGAAGTCGACTCAGCCTTGCAGGCTTCCCTGGTGAAGCTTAATTCGATGACTGCTCACCACTGGCGAGTTTGACTCGTTTGAAGCTCTGAAGGCCCGGGTAGCTTTTTTGCTACTAGAGTATCTGCCACTATCTGTCGGTATTCTGCAGCATGGATGAGGCTCTCGACTCATCGCGTCGGTGGCTTGTGTATAGGGGGACTCGCCCGGCTATCGTCTGATGAACCGCGCAATTTGCTTTCCAGATCTCGTTGAGTTGCGGACCGGAATCCCGAAGCCAGATGGGTGAGCTACAAGTTCCGGCAGATCTGAAAAGTCACTCTATTGTATAGCTCACACCCACAGTCCACAGGTTCGGGTCGCACCAATAGGCTGGTACGAGACATCGTGTGGACCAATCGACTCGTCGTTGAATTGCGAGCCAATGAAGTCCTCGTCCGTCTCCCAACTCCTATGACACGATCTACACGGCCAAATTGATAAACCCCTGGTTGTCATTACTCTTTCCGGCTCTGCGCTATACTCAGTTGCCACGATATACTGCCTATCCTGGTTCTCGGGGCAGGCTCGACTTCTGGGCGCTTTCAACAAATGCATAAGAGCCGCCTTATCTTTTCGATCGGCGTATCGTAGCCTCGAAGCCAGGCGATGGCTTGACTATACAATGCATGTCTCAGACAGAATCTATCCGAACAACCCTGTGGTATTCTCCCATGGGGTCCATGGAAGTTCATAGCAGCCAGCCATGACAACGAAGACGTACGTGTGCCTGATACTTTCACCAGGATCTGAATGGCTCGCCGATGAAGGTCTGAGACCAATGTCTTTCCCACTGTCAATTCGGCTGTCTGGTTCGATTTCCAAAGGGACTATCGTCGGAATCGACTCTATACTGACTGAGAAGGCTGCTAGACAGTCGTGACGAGTCTGATCCATTGGGATCAGCACAATGGCCGGCACTTTTCTCTCGAGCTCCTATGAGGCAGAGCTGTCGGTCCAACCACGTTTGGCATGTGCTACTCATAAAAGAGACTAAAGCACGTTGACATTCGTACCTGCACCTGTCGACGCAAGAGGCTTACGTCGAACACTGCTGCATTGACCGGTTGGAAGTGGCGGTCGACGCTCATTGCACCTTCCCAAAGTGCCTGGGCTCAGCCCAACAAAATCAGCTCGGCAAGCCACGAGCCCGTTGTTCATCGCGCCTGCCAGTGGTAGGCTTCTCATGAAGCTGGTAGCAGGTACGACCGGGACAGGAGCTACTGCATCTGAGTCACGAATCCAATCTGAAAGGTCTCGCTGAAAGGTTGCTGCCCATGTTCTCGGTTGTCTCTATGCCAGTCCGGTTGCAAATTACAGGTAGATTATGAACCTTCAGTAACGCCCCCGACACAAAAATAGTCTATGTCACAAATTTCCAAAGGCACCTCATCAATCATACCATGCTGTATGATGCGGATCGTGCGGCTTCGTCGGGAAATGAGGACCATCCGGCTTCGTTGGGTTGTGAGGAGGTTTTGGTGGTTGCCACCCTCCACCATTGTGAGGCGGTTGCCCTTGACCAGGCTGTGGCTTCCAAGGCCACTTGTTGCCAGGCTTCCATGGCGTCTTGTCCCCTGGCTGCGGCTTCCATGGCCACCTGCTGCCAGACTGTCCGCCACGGAAACCACCCTTCCACCATGATGGCGGGTTGTTGTTGGCCTCGGGCGCTGCGTCGCGCTTCTCTACACCTCCAACCGCTTCACAGAAGCTCTCGATCTTCTTGAAGAGAGCTGTTCTCCGTTAGTGGTCGTAGGTAGATTTAAAAAAGATGAGCTCACTCTCGGGATCCTCTGACGAGCACGATTCTCCAAGGCAGTCGGTGAATTTGGCTGCGAACACTTCTGAGCTGCAAATGCAGTACGAATCTCTCACAGAACAATCAGTCTTGGCGAAAGCCCCCGTGAAGCAAGTATCCTGAATCAGCAGTGTCAATGTAGATCCTCATAGTTCTGATCATTTGGTTCCTTACGCTGCAAGTGCTGATGACCGTAGACGAAGTAAAAACAAAAAGCGAGAGGACAACAGCAACCGCGAACAACATGTTGTCCGAGCAACGAGAGACCAGATCCCAGCGAGCGTAGTTGGCGTATAAAGAGGCTGGAAAGATGAAGCTCTAGCGAAGGCCATCGATATAAGAGAGCACCTGGGTCCCCATGCTCGGCAAGAAAGGCCACATGGCAGAGCGAAGTTCAACCAGCTCAGTACATTTCGTGGCGTTTTTGGTGCAGAGGTACCTACACACCCTCTTCACAAGCGACGTGATATGGGCGAGGTGCTGCAGCAGCAAGTGGGCCATGTGGCATGGGTTGTCATAGGCCGATGTCGGTCAGACAAGCCTTCCCTCCCCAGTGAGCAGAGACATGCCGATCGGGCTTAAAATGGTGACATTTGTCCCACCGTTTACTCAATGTGTACATCCGTTTGTGGGAAGGTCAATTCGGATCTGGCAAAGCCCCATGCATCATGCAGCAAGTAGCATACACGAGACTTTCAGCTTGAGTATGAAGCCCAACGAGGTATCGGGCAGATCCATCCTTCAGCATCAATACGGGCAGGTACTGTACTGTATCTTGGCAGAGATGATAAGCCTTCTGGTGGAGAGACTCTGCGTGTTCTGGACGAGCAAAAGATCGGGATCTCGACTCGACCACCATAGGTAAGCTTCAGCTACGCACAGAGAGCGCTCCAGCTCAACATAACTTGGAAGGCTTGTAGAGCCTGGAGTAGGAGCCTCTTCATAGGTAGTCCGATCGGAGTCCCGACTCAGAGCAAGCCGTGCAGGCTGCATTGGGCTACTGTACAGTGCTCGGAGCGAACAGAACCCAAGGTATGGTCAGCGTTGGGCTACAGATAGCTGGGCGCCCTGAAAATATTGCTCAGCTCAGCCATGAGATAGCTCTCCCTCCAGCGATTCGAGCGCTAAAGACTTGTGCGTGCTGTCAAATCATCACGGCGAATCTCAAGCACCCTCAGCTTAGAACCATGCAGCGCCTCGAACTCATTTCTAACCCTAATCATGCTATGAGGCGTTGCGAGTTACTCCGTGCAAGAGCGCAGATGCCTTCTTTTCTCCCGTGCCGGCTCCACCGCCGGCAAAGCCGAAGCTGATGAGCTGGCGCGCTTGAGAAGGTACTGAGAGAATTTCACACTTGGCTCATCGATCGCTCGGGTGACCAGATCTGCGAGCCAGATCGTGAACGGCAGAAGAATGAGCTGAGCCGCCAGATAGTTGACCTCCAGACCAAACGGTCCCCAATCAGAGAATGGTGCCAGATTGATCCAGCCGGGTGTTGCGCTTGCATGACCCTCACGCACACATCCGACTGCTGCGTAGACTCGGTCGCCCAGACTCCATAGCACAGGGCCATGGACAAGGTAGAGACCAAATGAGATCTTCCCCAGGTACTGACAGAACCTCGTCTCGAAGAAGGCCTTGATCCAGGGCAAATTGGGGATGGACACCATAGCCAGGATAGCAGCGATGACGCGGTAGAACCACCGAAAGTCGTAGACAGCCTGTGGCTTGAGGAATGATAAGAGCCACCATCCTGGTGATCTTCGGAGATGCGGAAGATCGTTACTGATGGACGGCACGCCTGCAAGATAAATGGCGGCAGTGAAGAGGATATAGAAGATCCAGCGTCGCGTCGGTCGAAGTCTCTCGAGCAGTCTCGGCAGTTCACCGCCCTTCGCAAGGAGATTCAAGTCGCAGAAGAGCATGCCGACCATGAAGAGACAGCAGAACCAGCCGTCGACAATGTAGAGGAAGTACCATACGAGTCCTGCCTCACATAGCAGACGGCTATTCGTTGAAAGTTCTGTGAAGGCCAAACAAGCGGTGTACACAACGATAGAGCCGCGAAACTCCATGGGAATGGACCAAGTGTGATCATTGTATGCGTTCGCCGGTTCGCCTGTGAAGACGAAACTGAAGTTCTTGAAGTCGCAATACCACTTCCACAGTTCATCAAGATAATTGCTTTGCGGAGGGTCCGCAATGGGGTTGTTGTTCTTAATCCCGAACATGTGCCACGTAGTCATCCACACGAAAGTTGTTGCGAGAACCGGAAGAAAGAGTCGAACCCATCTTCTGAACAGCGCTGATCCCAGCCTCCTGGCCAAGCCGGACTGGTCCTGGGCATGAAGCGCTCGCAAAGGTCCCAAGGACAAGACATAGCCGGAGATCACGAAGAAGATGGCGACCGCAAAGTGACCGCCAGAAAATAGGAGGCGTATGCCAGGGAGACAGACGAAGTAGTACTGTCCCTCCCATCCGAATACATTCTCAAGGATTAGCTCGCCCTGAACTCCAGAATGTCCCCAGACTTGGTGGTGTAATGAGTATACCAGGAGGGCAGCAAAGCCTCGTAGACCGTCCAGGTAGGCAGTATCATGCTTGCCCTTTGCGGGTTGTTTCATCTCTTTGATCTCGACAACTGACACTGTTGGCGCAAGCTTTATCTCGTCAGTACATGCGCTGATGTCCTGGAGCACAAGCTCACACACCTTGTCTGACTTCTCCGACTTGTCACCTCTTTCGCCTTTACGTTCAAGCATGGCTTCGATATCGTCGAACACACTTTCGGCGTGAGGTTTGCCATTTACGCGGACCAATTCTGGTGATGCCGTGACGAGTCGCAGAGCCATATTGTTGGTATGCTCTCGAGAGGGGGGCGACAGCGAAGGTGAACCTGATGAGCACTGTCTAAAATGTTGCGGGGGACTCGACTCCAAGCAGTCCCAGCTCTAGGTCAGAGGGATATAGCGCACGGCCAGGCCTCGACGCCCAACGTCTAGGCTTTCGATCGTGCCCGTAAGCGCTGAGATGGGCAGAAATTGGTCTGGACTAGCTCAGCGAGCTCACAGAGAGCGTCCGGCTTACGAGTGGCTGGCGCAGCACTGACACATCTAGTTCATCACCGAAGTCCTTGATGTGAGACTTTGCTTCGCCGAGTCACATCTGGCCGCTGTCGGGAGTAGACGGCTCCCAATCAATAATATCTGGACCTCGAATGGGCAATGCGGCACGCTGGGGGCAGACCGGGCCTTGCTGATTGTGCTGAATTCTGCTCTCGACCGAAGTGACTTGCCTATCAGAACCAGAGATAATGCAACAAGGCGAATGCGGGAATAAGGTTTCGGAATTGGTCGCACAAGTCAGGTACAGACAGGCACATGGATGCAGTGTCTCACTGTGAAGTCAATTGTAGCTGGTGCATGGCACCCCACGTCCCACGCATGATCACGAACAGTGTATCCGATTGCTTCTGAGGTTCCACAGAGGAAAGGTACCTCAGGGTCGGGTACAGTCCCTTGTATGATGTCGTTACCTGACGTATTAGACAGTATTGTGTGTATTATTGTAATGACTGCGTATTGAGGCTCCCAAGGTTCCAACCTTGGAAGGTTCTCTCAACAAACGGCCGATATGCAAGCTCATCGCAAGAGGCCAGATGGCAATTCTAGCCGCAGCCAGACGCTAGCCGGATATTGAGGTCCTCAGGCACAATGCGCCGACTTGTACCGCAGCTCCAAAGGCAAAGGTTCTCTTATCGGCCTCTCAGCAGCGTCTCCTGATCCACACAACACCAACACTCCTCTGAGCGAGCGTCGTGGGTCCAATGTGCAGGCAGTCCAATGCGATGCGCGTTCCGAAGCCGGTGGCTGCGATATCGCACATTCGAGCGTCGATGGCAAGTAGCTTTGCATTTCGCTAAGCTGTACTGTCTCAGCGACAACAGATCATCGCTTCCACCAAAGAACCGCCAGCACATCAGCTCGTGGAGGCATAGCTGCAGCTAAAGGCCATATTTGGCGCCTCGTTCATGCACAATCTGGTCGTCTTGATGTAGATCCCTGTCTTGGTTCCAGAGAGTCATCATGTCCGAAAAAGGAAGCGAATCCCTGTAGCAGCAGCCGATTCGGGCAGACCGCAAGCTAGATCTAGACTGTTCTTGCCATCTTCTGCAAAGCGGATCGTTGGGTCGTGGTCAGGCAAGCACAGCTGCCCATTCTAGCAGCCAGGCAAGTCCATCGCAGCGAGTTGCCTTGACCTGGGGGATTCATCGCCTCCGCGGGTTTACATTGCCCCTGACCCTCATGCAAAGGATATGGCGAGCGGAGCAGACCTGCCACATACCACAGGGTAAGGCTCGAGTCTGAGAGACTTTCAAGGCACACGGGACGAGAAGCAGCAACGCTACGCCTGTGCGGCCTTTTGACGCTAGGTTGTCGGTGAAGGCGGGCGACAGAAAAATCTCAATCGACCGCCAATTGTGCCGGTGAACGCCTCGCTTGTCGCCTCGCTTGTTGCCTCGCCTATCACCGATAAAACATTATCCGGGCACGGCTGTCGCTCTCTTGTGTTCGCAAGCGATGTGAGCGGATCCAACGAGTCATCATGCGCTGCTGTGTCTCTGGTCGTGTTGTCATGAGATTGTTGGCCTTTGCCACGCTGCTGTTGCTCTATCAGCAGCATGAGAGCTGGCTGGTGTAGGAATTTTGGGAAGTCCAAAGTGGAACTACGCCCGATCCGTTAAGCGACCAACTAGTGTACCCAACTCTTTTAAGCGAAACATCTAGCTCATCCAGACCTTTGTGGTTACAGCTAGCCACGTCGTCCATATCGGCTTACCGAGAAGCGCAACTGAACTGCCGCACTCGGTTTGGGAAGGCTCTTACGACGTACTGATGCTGGTGGCATGCGACTTAGCCTATTGCGTTCCATTCAGCTCCCACCCGTACCGGCTTGCAGATCTGGTTCATTCTGCAGCCACCGACATGCATGAACGGGCATCTGAGCTCCAGGAACAAGTGCGCGTGGTACATGTCTTCCTCGTCCGTCCATTGACGCAGAAGAGCCTTATCATGACGGCTCAGTCTATGCATGAGCCGCTTCCACGCGAATTTGTCTCATACCACCAGTATGCTCATTTCAACCCGTACGCGATCGCGACTGCCTCAAGTCGATGTGCATTGATTCACAATGAGCGATTGTCGCGGACACAGGTCTGGCTGCTGCTACTGATGCGAGCCAGCCTGCCATTGCGATGGAGAGGCAACGTGTATTTCCCATTGTAGACCGCGCGGATATGTTGAAGGTACATTTCGGATTGTCCATCATCACGGGCAGTAGGATCCCGCTGCGTTGGGCACAGGCTCTTCAAGCTGAATCTAATCGAGGCTGGAATCCGGGACTGCGCGCGTCTGCTGGAAGACAGGCGTAAGAGTCTTGTCCACACACAAAGCAGAAGGCGCTTTGTTCGAAGAAGCGAGGGGTCTCTGCAGAGGGTTGCTCACTAGTGCTGAGCCTCATATACTGAGCCACGTCCGCTGAGCCACTTCTACAACTCTCCGGAACATGGTCGCAGGCTCCTGCACTCAGGCCTGTGCAAACACCTCGGAGGCGATGAGGCCGCAATGATCCTTTCGAGCACTCCATCGGCTGGCGACCTATGCTCGCTATATCCAACATTTGCTTCAGCATTACTTGACTGTTCGTCTTCGTTGCAGGACCGAGCTGTACGTTGGCAGACCTCAGTCTAGCGACTGAGCAGTCTCATCCAGTACATCAAGTCCGACTTTCCCGTCCTCCGGTAACCTCACGGTCGGCAGTATGTGCCTCCCAACGAGCTTAGCAGCGTCGATGGTGTTCTTGTAGAGGTTCCTCATGCCGCCATGATTGGGAGCCGACTTATTCCATCCGGTGGAAAAAGGCTGTAGCGGTTCATGATACTGTGACTGCGGTCATGAGTTTCATCTGCGGTCACCTTGCACGGCAACGTTGTTGATCTCTGCTTCTAGGGAGCTAGAGCCTTCGATGTGCGCACAAGCCATACACGCTCCCTTGGGCCCGCTGTGCGTCGCCCGGAGCCTGATCGCCTCGCCCACGATCTCGGCAGTCGGCAGTGCCATTGTCGATCGACTTCATCGCGTACTGCAGCAATCGAGATGAACAGCAACATGAAGCCAGCTTCGCACTCGTTTCAAGAACGGGCACGCGTCCCACTGGCAAGCACCAAGAGAAGCCCGACGTCATAAAGCCAGCCCTCAGGCTGCAAGGCAACTCTTCCGAGATGCGCCAAGCGTAGAAAGCTAGCGTGCCCCTGATCTCCGACATCCAAGTTTGGGAGGCTGAGGCTTCCCGAGGTCTTCAAATTGCCCAACGCGTTCCACACCCACGGGTTTGTTTTGCTCAGACTGCGGGCGCGACGATGCGACGCCGGGATGAGTGTTGAGTGTTTATGATGGCACAGCGATGTTCTATGGGCGCCTGCTCCCGCTGGCGGGAGCAAACAACTCCAATCAGCGCTTACCTGATCGACCATCTTCGTTTCATCTTAAACTTGATCTCACCAATAGTTGCCTCGGACCATTCAACGGCAGACGTCAAGTTAATTTCCCAGGCTTCCGTTCGAGGACCACCCAGTCTCTGCGCCGCGGTCGCTAAGTCTCACTTCACGGCATGATGAGCATCTTGGTTTGTCCATCCTGTCTGTTGCTGTCATGATGCACTTGTGTTTAAGCGACTCTCAGTGTCTTTGTGTCTACATATTGTAGGCAAGCTGGCCCGCTCCTTTTCTCCAGAGGGCCCGTCGCAGCCTCCGTTGCGTTCGCTACACATCTTTACACCATAGTCCTGAATATACACCGCACTCGTTCGACATGAGGCAGGCTTTTGTTGTATTGCTTTCTTTTCTTCTGTTTTCCGCAGTGCGGGCCATTCCATTCGGCGTTTCCATCGTACAGGAGCGCCATATTATCACGGAGAATACGCGACTATATAAGCGGCAATTGCTTGATGCTCTAGACTCGATCGCGAACGACATCTCGAGCGCGTTCGATCCTGACCCTGAACCAACACCACCACCGCCACCAACGCCACCAACACCAGATAAGGATGAACCGGCAGCCACAAAGACGCCTAAGAAAGACGATGACGACGAGGACGACGATGAAACAACTACTGCACGGTCGACTGCCACCAAGACATCGAGCAAGGAGAATACCAAAACAAAGACGAGCGCCTCGGCTCGGTCAACCTCCACCGAGACAAGCTCCGAGACATCTGTGACATCGGAGTCAACGAGCGAGAGCACAACTTCTGCCACCTCAACAAGCGCTACGTCGGCTTCGACAGCTGCAGCTTCTGCGACGCCCGAACCTACCAGTGCTAGCAAAGGCGGCGTCAACACAGCAGCCGTAGCGGGAGGAATTGCAGCAGCCATTGTGGTCATTGCAGCGCTTGTCATTATCCTTTTCTGGGGCTGCGGACCGCTTAAGAGGTGGAAGGAAAACAGAGAATACCAACAAATGGTAGATCGCACCTACCGACCTGCGCTGGACGACAAGGTTTTCTTCGCAGACAAACCTCGGAGTGATGTGGGGCTTTACCCTACGAGTGTGCCGACGAGTGTTGTTGGAGGTGCCAGCGTCGTCGGAGCATATCGTGGTGCTGGTCCAGCGCAACCGTCGCCCGTCGCTGGGCACCAGCGTCCATTCTCATTCAACGAGGAGTCGAGAATGCAGCAAGGCATTCGTCGGAAGCCACTTCCAACCATTGGTACAGGTGGTGCCACAGAGGGCGCATCTCCATTGACTGGAGCATCGACGCCGACGACTACAGGGCATGACAGGGCCGAGCCGTGGTTGCCGGGTGGCGGCACGCATCGGTGATTGTTCAGGACGCTGACATCGAAGGCATAGATCTGGAAGATCATGTGCAGCTAGGGTATACCATGACTACTCGGAGACAGCTCTCCTTGACACATCCCGTATTGTAGAGAATGATGACCATCATAAATCTGACATTTGCTCCTTTTCAGTGCTTGCACAGAACCAACGTAAGCTCGAGGGCTGTCATGCTATTTGTACTGGGTCGATGTGTAGAATCTCAGACCTGTGGTTCACGAAGGGTTGACGCGACTGACATAACACAAATACTAACTCAACATGTGTTGCAGAAGGCCCTCGGAACACACTTCGAGCCTCCTCTCCATGTGGTTTCAAGATCGTCCTTGGCAATCCTGGCCCGAGTCATACGTTGTAAAATGGTACATGAGCCATCAGAAGGCTCTCCTGGCCAAAAACAATGACTGTGCCGCAGGTGCTTTAGTCATAGAGCTTTACAGCGATATGATGCTGCCTTCCGGACAGGATTTACTCTTTCTACAGCACTCATCGAGGTAGCCACGAGAGTCCCACGATGGATCGTTCCTTCCGCGAGACAAGATACGCAAGACTTCTTGGCAGTCACGACCCCTTCGTTTCATCTTCTTCTCCAAGATCTCCTTTCCACCACTCCCTCCTTGACCAACTTTCCTCCTTCCGCCGAGGGCGGCAAATATGAAACGGCCTTCGTATCGTCCCTCCCTGTCTTGCATTGCTCCGTCGTCGCATCTCCTCCTAGGCTGTGCATTCATGCTGCCTCCGGCTGCACCTGACGAAGCTTGTGGAGAGTATGATGCATCGCTAAGTCGCCGCTACGACTCTGTCCACTGCCACATGACTGAATCTGCTGGCCCGGAGCACCTGCCCGGCAGACCCTTTCCGCTGTCTATCGAGTGCCCCACTATTCTACCGGATCGACAGCAGGCCAAACAAAGACAACACAAGACTCTCGCTAAGGTTGTGCCTGAGACGGCTTGGGCATTTCGTTGATAATGTCTGGGGAGCCAGAGCTGTCGTGTGCTCTTTCTTTCTTGGTCTCTTCTTGGTAGGTTGCTGGACGACCCCAAAGTATCGTCTTCTTCTTCTTGTGCTGTGCGCTGTGCTTGGTGGCGTGACCTTTCTACTGTTCAGCTTTCCAACGCCTGCTGTCCCTTCTATTATGCTCAACTGGATTGATGGACTAGTCGATTACAGGAAAAGCTATCTCGGTCATCAGACCAAACATCTGGTGCAAAGAGGTCATCGTCCCAGCGAAGTAATAAAATCATCAAAGATGTCCAGGTCAAAAACGTTGGCACAGCGGCAAATGGAGGTACGCTCAACATCAACAACAAGTGGGCTGGAGAGGGCAGACCCTTTTACGTACTCGTCTAGACTGATGTGGACTCACGACTCGTCATCGACAAAGGTCAAACGACAGGAGCAGATGAGATCGAAGAGTACGATGCTGCCGACGACGAAGAAGAGGACGACAACGATGGCGCAGATGGAGGAGAGGATGACGAAGATGACAGCGAAGGCAGCGATGAAGATGGCACTAGTGGCGATGATACCTCCGACGGGCCCGGTGAGACATCCGAAGAAGAGGACCTCATTGAGGGTGAGCCGGCCACTACCACTGGACCTCAACAGAAGGCTATCTCGCAGCCGCCCTCAATGTCAGGCTGGCAAATACTGGGTCCACTTCCAACAGTACAACCAGAATTGCTTCAGGCTCAGCCACGCAACACACGTCGACGTATGCGTCTTGACAAGATCAAGCGCCATCCCAAACGCTCCCACATTCAGCGACAAGTCTCGGCGCCACCTCCGCGACCTCCCCCACCCGCCGCCACTCTCTCGCCACCGATCGAGCTCGAAACAGAAGGATCATCTGAGTCCGGCATCGAGTCTGATGGTTTTAGCAGCAATACCGAGGATGAGGATGCAACCACTCTGCCATCTCCGACCTCGAACACCACCTCCAGTGCCACAGGTACGATCGGTGCCGCCGGCGTCGCAACTGTCAATGACCGACCGACCACGATCTCGTCACCGACTGCCACAAAGTCGACTCTGATCATCGAAGCCACTCCCTCCGGCCCGAATCAAGCAGCCGCGTCCGCCTTCCCGACCGGGGTCGCTGATTCTGCTGGCATATCAGCCGGACCAGCTCCAGAAGAACGCATTGCCATCATTGCCGGCTGTACCGTGCTGGGCGTCGCTCTCCTCGTCGCAGGTCTGTACTGCCTCTTCCGCTTCTGTGTGCCCGTTCGGACATGGTACTCTGACCGCCGACGACACTACCGTGACAAGCGGTCCGAGCGACTGGGCACAAGTCCACAGGACTGGAAGTGGCCGTTGCAGTTCATCTTCGGTAGTGATCGGCCTGCACCGCCGCGCCGCAAGATTACAGATCCATGGAAGGGTGATGATATGGAGAGCAATCCGACGGCTAGCGCGACTATGGTAGCAGACGGGTTCCGGCCCATGTCAGGACAGGGAGCGGCTTACAAGCTTCATCACCAAAAGATAACGTGAATACGGCGGGATGGGTGGCGAATGGTGGCTTCTACAATCCATTTACACGCCTCTCGGAACGGCTGTCTTCCTGGCCCAGACGCAGCGGCACGGCAAAGTGGTTCTTTGGCGCTGGTGGCGGCAGCAACAAAGAGTCGTCCCGCTGGAGCGATTCCGAGGCCTCTGAAGTGGCTGGCCATGCGGCAAGGACGACGTACAGCGAGAACACCTTCATCAACTTATATGGCAAAGGGAGCTCGTCGCCGCCAACCACAATTCTCGACGAGAAGGCCGGCTTCGCTGGAGGTGCAGTGCAAATCAGTCAAGTCGAGCTCGCCCCTCCGCTGCCAGTCAAGCAGAACTTCAACACGAACAGCAAGCCCAATCCCAACCCGGTCACTGTCACCTCCCGCAATCTCCCGCCACCTATCCCGGCGCTGCCATCAAAATCCAACCGAGCCTCAACGGCAACAACAGCCACAAACTTCACTGCCGGCGAAATAGGCACTGCGGTCGCTATGCCCATCTCGACATCCCCTCCGCCAACCCGCTCCAACACCGTCACCACCAACCTGTCATCACTGGCACCGCCGCAGCCACTCTACTTGGGCGCACAAACGAGTCATTTCTCCGCCTCCACCCTCGATCCAGCAACGCCACGCACGTTCATTTGCAGCCAGAATAAATTTGAGCTGCCGGATATCCCCTCCAGTCTTGTACGGCCAGATAGTATGGGCAGTGTGAGCTCAGTGGATACCGTCGACGTCCTCGGCGGTGGATTGGGGAAGGTGGGGAGTCGGGACAGTGCTGCGAGCGCGAGCAGTGCAGCACAGGGGCCGAAGCGTGGCGCAAGTATGCGCGGGAATGGGATCAAGAGTGTGGGTGACGGTAAGCTGCCGCAGAAGCGGGCGGCGAGTCCGGGCAAGGTGGGACTGCCTGGGGCGGTGAGGAGGGTTGCAGATGGCGGCGTGCTTTAGTCGAGATGGGGGCTACCGAAGCTGGGTGCTGGGTACAAGGAGCTCGCAGAGATCTGCAATGGAGAGGAAGTTGAGAGATCCAGTATAGAATAACCTTAGAACATCCTTCCACTAAAGTACGACAACGAAATCAAGAACTCTGAAGTCAACCGTTCGTGAATGCTCTTGCTGCTTCCCACTCTGTTTGTACCAAACCACACAGTCGGTTTTGCACATGTCCAAAATCCTCGGTTTTTGCAATTTGCTTCGAGTGTACTGACGCCCAGCGCGACTGGATGCAAAGCAGATAGGAACATTCTCGTGCTCCTGCTTCTACTTCTACCGCTGCTATTGCTCCTGCTCTTGGTCCTGCTCTTGCTCCTGCTCTTTCTCGCCTCCACGGTCGTCAATCCTCACATCAACATTGTCACATTAAACACGATGACACGCAGAAGCGAGTGGTAGCCCTCCGACCGGGAGACAAGCCGCACGAAGCGCCGAGGCACGATGAGATGGGGAATCGTTGAAGACGTGGTACATACATACATGACTAAAAAGAATACATAACGTCGCTGAAAGAAGACGCCAAAAGCGGCTGCGCACGAAGAAGCCACCAACGTAGGCCGAACGAATTCGTCGCGCTGAGCACTCAACGCCAGCTCGATCCTGGGAGCGTGAAATCGACGTGTAGAGTGGAGATGATTTGCTGGCAAGTTGAGCTGATTACACCTTTTTGGAGGCCATAGAATGATAGAGTCGACTCGTCTTTCGTGATCGTGATCGTGACCCTTTCAGCCTTCTGCCTCCCGCCTCGCCAGCGCATCCTCCTGCTGCTGCCTCACCCTGTCCATCTCTCTCGCCACTCCTCCGCTAGCGCGCCACCACAAGTCGCCGCTCCATCGAATGGCTCTTTCCGCAGCGGCGGTGGGCGTGTCCAGCGCAGGTCTGATATCGAGGTAGAAGACTGGCTCGCCTGTCTCTTGCACGCCTCCGCCGTAGTAGTCGATTACATAACGCACCTGTTTCTCGGTGCCATCCGGACCTCGGCGGGAGACGTACCAGTCGTGCCTGTCAAAAGGCGGCTCTGAGCCAAACGTTGCTGGGAATGCCATGCCCAGTAGACTCAATATTCGTGCTTTTGGTGTAGGCTCCTTCGGCCGGCCCTGAAAGCGCACCAACTTTGGTTCTGCTGCTACCTCTGTCGAACTCTGCTCCGGGAGACCTAGACTTAGCCTTCTCTCCGCCATCTGTTCCCTCTTCGCGCGATGAAAGGCGATGAAGCCCTCTCCTCTCGCACAATTCTGCCAGCCTGCGGAGAGGCCTTGCGAGAAGAGGCTTTCCCATTCGACGATCTCAGCCCAGGCGCCTTCGTTCAAAAAGTTGTGCACGGCGACCATAGACTCAACGGCATCGATAGGTGTGTCTGTGTAGCCTTTCCGGAGCATGGCGTTGTACATCTGTTGTGGCGAGGGATACTCCCAGTTGGCATTTGTGTCGGAGCGAGGGATGGAGGAGCTTCACGGTCGAGGGGGAGCGCTCGGGTTTGGGACTCGGAGCGGGTGTTCGTGAGGCCAGTGGGGATGAGGTTGAGAGGGTTATATTTGGAGAGGAGGGAGGGTTGGGATTGTGATTGTGAGGGTGGCGTTGATGTGGACTGGGGTTGTTTGGGTGTGTTGAGTAGAGGGTGATTTGTCGGGTCTTTGACTGGACATGCTGACGGTCTCGCGGGTTCAGATGTGCGGTTGAAGGGTGAAGATTTTGAGTCCGACTTGTGCATTGGACATGATGGAGGCGGACTTGCGGCTGTCGGTTGTGGTGGTGCAGGGCTCGGTCGAGGTGCGCTCGGGTTTGTGTCTGACCAGAACCAGCCCATAGTGACTGTCGATCCCGAAGTATTTGTTCTGTATGCCTAAAGGACTCCCGGCTGGAAGTTGTGGTGCTCGTGTGAACGGGATCAAGAGGCGGCGAAGGTGTATGATGGCATTGAACTCTGATCACATGTGCAGTCGCGATTTCCAATCTGGAATGTTAGCCGAAGAGCATAAGTTTCCCATACAAAACTTCAGCTCCCTGGCCCCGATGCACTTCTCACTGCCCCGAGGTTCCCCTGCGTCAAGTGTGGTGCCGTAAGATAATCTCTCGTTTGCGCAGGATTTTCATGCCGGGGGCGGCAGAAGGGAGAGCAGGAAATCGAATTTTGTGCCTTAGGGGCCCAGGATGGACGGATGAAAGTTGAAAAGGGAAGGCAGACTTCCTCTTTCGATAAGCCGTGCTTTGTCATCCGGTCTTGTGAAATGCCTGATTTACCTCACGTCTTCTCCAAGTTCTGAAGCGGTCCAGGTCAACACCGAAACATTCGCTCCTACTCAATCGAGTGAACGTGATATGCCTCTCTGGTAACCAGCAGCCTCCCTGTTCCCTTCAGTCATGGCGTCTGGTGACAAGCAGTTCAAGCAGGACTTGATTGTCTCTGCCCGCTACAAGAATGACCTCCCTCCACCACCGATGCCCCCAAAATTCCTGGACATCGACACGGGTGGCATCGAGAACTACCTCACGACCAGCTATGCCTCGGGTCTCGTGCGCCGAGAGGAGCCCAACATTGAGGTCGACGCCGAAGGAGGTATGCCCATCGATATGATCGGTGTGCCGGGCTATTTTCTCGGCGACGAGTCTGCCATCATGGCACCTGAGCGACCACCTCTGCTCGATCCAGCCGACGCCGAGCTCCTGCTCTCAGTCGACCAGATCAAAGCGCAAAACACGTCGAGAAATGTTTCCTTCCTCCGCAAGACCCAGATTCTCTCCACCTCCAACAGCAAATCCGTCGACCTCTTCACAAAATCCTCCCGCCCAAGACAACCACTCAATCGCAAGGAAGAACCGCCAGTCGATCGCGACGACAAAGAGAACGTCAAGCGCAATGTGCAAAAGGGCTTCGACCTCGCCTATCCTGACACCATCCCCTACAATCACGAGTCTGTCCGCTCTCTACCTCGAACAGCCGCCGAGCGAGAAGCCTGGGACAAGCCCAAGCATCCCTCTGGCGCTCGCGACATCTACCCCGTCGACTTCTACCCCGTCCTCCACGACTTCGAAGCCACAAACGACCAAGGCGGTCTCTGGCAGCGCATCAAATTCGACAAGCCTCCACTCCCCGCCGACCACGGCCGCCGCGACGACCGCATCGACGTCGCGACCTTCCAGACCATCCCCAACGAATCCCTCCTACCAGAATGGAAAGCCAAAAAGGACGCCTTCGACGCAGACCCCGCCAACTATGACGACCCCGGCCCCGAGCCCAACATCTGGGTCATGGCCACCCCAACCTCCCACGACGTCTCCTCCATTCGCAAACACCTCTACGATGGTCATCCGGACCGGGACTCACCTGCCCTCGTGGAACCCTTACTCACCAAATCTGCCTCCTCTCAAATGCGCGTCGAGTTCGAGCGCAAACGTGTCTTTCACAGCGTCACTCAGCAACTCGTTGATCCCCGTCGGTTATGGGCTATAGGCTTGTACAATCCGCAGTCAGACAAGAACATTATGCCGCCCACGGCGCAAAAGCTCAAACAAGGCAAAGCCGCCTACGTCTACCCAATAGCAGACAACGTGCGCTTCAGGGCCGATCGGAGCAAGATCAACAATCCACATGCCAGTCAGGCAAACCGAGAAGATGACGAGAACATCGAGGCCGCGGATATGTATATGTACCGGCCCCGGGAGCTTGATCCACGAGAAACATACGATCGCGTTCAGCGAAGAGGAGAGTACGACTACGCATTCAAGGACGAATATGCGCAGATAGAGAGGGATGCTATTGCGTTCGAAGAGGCACAAGAAGCGGCACGTATACAAGAGGAGCAAGGAGCGTTGGAGGGTGGTGAGGCTGATGTGGATATGGTCGAGGTGGAAGCCGCAGAGGACGCGGAGGTGGCATTGGATACTAGCAATGGGACGAGACCGATGCGGGACGATGATGACGGGGAAGAAAGAGTGGTCAATGGGCATGGAGACGATGCACTGAATGCGGCGGTAGCGGCCATGGGTGATAGTGACGAAGAATTACTGGATGATTGATCTGGCGCTGACCCCTGGAGAGACCACTGCGGGACGCCAGCGCATAGCCGGACATTATAGAGTGCGGAGTTCAAGCAATAGAACAGCCTCAAAAGTGGAAGCGCACAGGCAGGTCACTTAGCCAGCACTTACGCGAGGTCAAACCTTGCAATGCCGTCCTGGAGATCAATCAATGCAGTCCCAGCAGCTTCACTCATCTGACGCTCTCAACTTTGCCCCCAACAAGCACCCTAATGTCACGCAAGGGTCCCCCTCAACGAAGCCACGCCGTCACCACACGCCATGGCCCAAGGGCTCGAGATCAGAGCAGCAAGTCGATACAGTGCGACTCGAGTCCATCAATACGGTAAGACAGATCTCTCCGTTGACTGTACATGTAGCACTGGCGATCCTAGGAGGCTCCGAGGCTTTCCACTTCAGTCGACACCCATGAGCACGATAGACTTAGCCGAGACCGGTTGACAGCCAAGCTCCAAAACCGGTTGACCAGGGGATCTCAAGACCGGTTGACAACTTCTCGCGACTGCCTTGCCAGGCACCTTGTGCTGCGGAGCGACCAGCTGACTGCACTCGCACCTGCCTCTCCAGATACCTTTCAGCGGAAGGAGCGTCCAGCCAGCGAGATCCGCACCTGCCTTGCCTGACGTTTCATGGTAGCACGGCAGGAGCGATCGACTGAAGGCGGTCGCACCTGCCTCAATCGATATCTGCTACAGCACGACAGGAGCGATCGACTGGCGGCCTTCGTACCTGCCTCACTCACCATCCTCCATAGCAATGCAGGAGCGATCCGCTGAGGACAATCGCACCTGTCTCGCGGGACGATTGCTGCAGACTGCAGGAGCGGTCGATTGATGGCATTCGCACCTGCCTCGCCAGATCCACTTCGCAATGAGGCAGGAGCAATCAACTGAGGGCATCCGTACCTGCCCTCTTCAGATACCTTCCTGCGGCAGGAGCGTCCCTCGGATAGTACTCGCACCTGCCTTACCCAACACTTTCAGCAGCAAGAGCGCCCGGCTCATGGAAATCCGCCCCTGCCTTGCTGGACACCTTCTGCAGCACTGCAGGGACGATCGATTGGCGACATTCGCACCTGCCTTCCCAAACGCTGTCTGTGGCAGGTACGTCCGGCAGGATCCGCGCCTGCCTCTCCTGCTACTTTCAGCAGCAGCAAGAGCGAGTGGCTGATGGTATTCGCACCTGCCTTCCGGAGGATTTCTGCGGCAAGAGCGACCAGCTGACCGTACTCGCACCTGCCGCTGCATACGCTATCCGCGGCAGGAGGATCCAGCCAGCCGGGGTCGCACCTGCCTCTCCGAGAAGCTCTCCGGGGCAGGAGCTTCCAGCTGACGGCATTCGCACCTACCTCACTCTACATATGCAGCAGCAGTAGCGTCCGACGGCGTTCGCGCCTTCCTTAGCAGTCACCCTTTGCGGCAGGCGTGATTCATGAGGATGACCTTCCAGCGATGCACAGCGATGGCTAATGGCTGGAGCGATGTGTCGAAGACGCTGCTGGGGGGCGGAGTATGAGACGGGGATGGAGAATGAGGATCTGCGTGACTGGCATCGCAGGACATACCGAGTGGCAGGGTAGTTCAGGACCGGATGACAACGGTATTTGGGAAGCCGGTTGACAAGCAGGCTCATACGAGACCGGATGACCGAAATGCTGATGAGACTTATCTATCGCCGGATGACAAATTGTTCTTGCTGAGACCGGCTGACAAAGAGTTATCACAGCGACGGGATGACTGACATTCTACCGCCCTGAAAGTTAGGACAGGGATACTGCGAGTGAAGCAATAGCTAGATGCGTGAAGACGTTGCTGTGGTGTGATATATCACCTTCGTACGTGTATGTAGAGTTCATTGGAACATGAGGTCGAGTGGTCTTGGTTACATTTATATCCCCTCTACTGTTGATACCGCTTAGACGAGTCCACTTGATAATGGGCAGCAAGTGACCGATTCTAGGAGCCGTTGTGATCATCTAGGATTCTGCTAGCATGCTAGCAATAGATCCGTGATGACGATGGTCGTGCGAAGAATTTGCTGGAGGACATGGCTCTCGCACCGGTGCTCCGGTACCTCACTGTCTTCGCAACGGCGCTGGCACGGCTAGATCCATGATGGACCTTCGGATGCGCATGAGACCTTTCGCTGGACGCCGGTCGCGAGTGAGACTTCAGCACACTTTCTCTTCTCGCGTGTCTTTCTCAGCACGACACAATCAGCTCTAATCCCAAGACACCACCCTTGTAGCGATGACGTACGCCACGAAGCCGCCAACGAGATACCATTTCCACCGACCGATCCATCCTTCGCCTGCTTCTCTCGCTGCTTGTCCTAGGCTTGTGCCGCCTGCGCCGCCGCCAAGTATTCCTCGTAACCGTGCAACTTCAGGACTGCATTCGGGTACTGAATTTGCTTGACCGGCTGTATTCTGACCTCCCTGTTCCGTGGTCGCTGTAGGCGGAGGCGCCACCTTGCCTGTCGTCGGATCGATTCCCACTTCCTCCATCCACTTCCAGTTCTCCGCATCAAGCTCCTCGAACTCCTCACGGAACCGCCTCCCACCGTCGCCGGCCTTAATGTTGGCGTTGCCACTGCTTTTCGTCGTCGAGATGTTATTCCCGGGCCGTGTCTTGGTTCCGCAACTCCCACCTCCTGTGCTGTTCCACCACCGACTCCTCGCGGCTAGCCAACTCCGCTCTCGCTTGCTACTGCTCAAACTACCCGCTGTCATCTCCTCCGAGTTCATGAAACTGAGCAGTCCAATCAGTATCGTGCTCACTGACCACGCTGGATTGAAGCTCTTGGGGTGGAAGTCTGATATCGACAGGCATAATCTCGTGGAGGTCTGGAAGCGGCCGCTTGGGGTGTGCATGCGGATGGCGGGTGGAGCGAAGGGGTAGTCTGACGGGAAGACTAGTGTGCCCCAGTATTGACCGCGCGGTAGGGTGTGTCGGGCGCGCCGGTAAGGATGTAGTGCCATTCCAGGATGTTGGACTCGGAGGGATGTGCTTCGATGTAGGGCGGAGGGTTGGCTTGTATGGCGGCGTATTCGCGCGTGAGGCGCTTGTGAGCGGCTTTGGTTGCCATTGCTGAGGTGGGTCGAGTTCGCGATGTAGAAACTGGCTGCACTGCGATAGGTACGCTTCTAATGTTGAGTAGTGTAGACGGAGGATCGGAGAAGCGCAAATGCGGAGCGAGATGGTTGTCGTGTGAGGATAGCAGGGAGGGAACAGAAGAAGCCTCTGCTGATAGCGACTATCTTGAATGTTGAGTGTTGCCCGGGAAAGAATGGAGTGTTAAAGACTTTTTGTTTGTGATGGCAGTAACAATTGTCATGGATGGGCTGCTTTGTAGGATGAAGTCACCGACCACTGGCAGGCAGGCACGATCGGCGGAAAGTTATCGTCACGTGCCGTCATTAGACTCTGAAGCCTGTCATTTAACGTCAGCCTTAAATGCTACTCCATGTCCTCATCAAGACAGCTCAAGGTCCTTCGGCCGCTTGCAAAATGACGGGTGCTCAGGGCTGCAACCCTGAACGGCAGCCTATAATGATGATCAGCGAAGTGTTATGTCCACTGCTATGTCTCATGTGCATTGAGTCGTATTCATGAATAATCTGTATGTACAGAGAAGGGGTTCTGCTGCCTACGGTAGACATGTTGCAGCCTGGATGTCGCGGACTTGACAGCGCACAGACCGCGACCATCATAAAGTGGTAAGGTATATGAATGGTTGTCCCGCTCCCCTGATCAAACAGCAGCTCAAAAGTAACAGAAACAACCCTAAATTATCATGGCCGAAGAACCAACTACTGGCGCAACTTCCTTGCAAGCCCTCAACACCCAAGCAGTGCTAATACAACTCCCTATCGAAGAAGCGAAACAAAGCTTCACAGGTCTCCCACCAGTAGCCCAAACAAACCTCTTTGGAGATCTGCTCAGCCAACACCGCGAGCTGCAGCAGAAAGAGGAAAACCTTCAGCAATCCATCGCTCGCTTGCCTGCGGCAGACCGTCATGTCGCCCTGAACCACTGTCACCGTCTCGAGGAGGGCACTGACTACGTGCATGATCCCTGCGAGGCCGCGGAGGCTTTCCGTCAGGCCTGGCAGTACAGTGACACCTATGTACGCGAAGAGATTCCGAGGAGTTTCCTGGGAGGGGTCGACTGGCAGGGTGGGCCCGATATCATCCGCTTCAGTGAGGATGAGCCGTATCGCCATATGTTCTTTGACGAAATGTCTGCGCGATTCGATGTCGTTAAGAAACTGCCGTTGCGCTTCAACAATGGTATCTCAAGCCAGCTACTGCTTTATCGCCTGTGCGCTACTTTCGGAGCGCTGCCACTAAGCTGCGAGGCGACCGAGCGCTACAAGTCGTGCTGGGACTTGAATTTGGTCTACAAGAAGGAAGCTGACGCGGCGGCGACCACCACTGGGGACGGCGCCTCTGAGGATGCGCCTCCATCCTGGCTCCTTTTCCAGGACTTCAAGGGGTGGTGTAGCGTTTTCTTTGGTGGGTCTCAGGAAGCTTCGGAGAACGCGCTAGAGCTGGTCAATTATTTGGTCGGTCCTAAGTGTGCGCACACCTACGATGGTGTACTGGCTGGTTGCTCGGCTTGACCAGGAAGTCACAAACCCATGTCTCCTATATCAAATAATATCGCACACCTTTCTCGAAAAGAATTTTTTATAGACTTAGAT
The DNA here is from genome assembly GCF_001299255.1 of Cyphellophora attinorum. Taxonomy (NCBI): domain Eukaryota; kingdom Fungi; phylum Ascomycota; class Eurotiomycetes; order Chaetothyriales; family Cyphellophoraceae; genus Cyphellophora; species Cyphellophora attinorum. The sequence continues at coordinate 875,873 of NW_017253238.1, read as the reverse complement.
CTGATAATTTCACTAACAAGCCGTTGAACATTATCCCGAAACAGTGCGCGAAGAGAGCTGTGTCGCGGACGCGCAGCTGACTCCCTGCGACCAAGTATGCTTGCCTCCATTCACGACTTCTCCGCCGTGGCTTCTCAAAGACTGAGTATGTGCTAGAGTATGTTGTCAGTCCTGCGAAGAACAAGCAGTCAATGTCTCCTCGCACTCATGGACACACTCGTCGCTGAGAAGGTAGTTGACCAATTCAACCGCCTTGTCCGAAACCTCGACAGTGCCATCGAAGTACACATAGCATTTTCCCCTGTAATCGTAAAAGTGGAGCCTGCCAGAAGGATGAGATCCCTCATCTGCTTGTCTGAGACTGGGCGTGTAAAGCAGACATAGCTGCCACTCACGGCCTGACTGATCGCCGTCAATGCCAAGGTCACTGTCGTCCCAAGGACCGAACGCAGCACGCAGGCGATAGAACAAGAGCGGACTTGAGATAGCATTCCTGAAGTGCAGGCTGCAGTCGTGACTGCCTTTGTACCGCTCCTGCCGCTCGGACTCTGGTATGTAGCGGAACGGTTGGTCCTTATTCGACCGGGAAAAGTCCATGTCGTCAGAATTCCAGTGAAGCGTGCCACGTTGATGGGGGAAGTCTTCGGTGTAATCAGCCGGGCCGCCAAACGACCAAGACTTGCGGAAGGCTTGGGCGCCTTCGAATGCACTGGGTCCGGGCACGTCGCGATGAGGTCGATCAACGACGAGGTGACGATCGACCAACGGCATCTGTCGGAAGCTATGTAGCTGGCTCAGGAGTCCCTTGAACACAGTAGCTTGGGCTCCTGGTGGCAGGGCAGAGAAGTCTTGGAAGGCTTGCTGGGCTGACAGTTGGAGCAGCGCTCGTGAGGCCATGGTTTGCACGGCAGGAGCCCCGGCTGTCGGGATATTTGCCATGATGATAGGCAAGCGGTCTTCGTTGTGGTTGCAGTGTGATGACTTGATGAGGACAGAAGGTTGTGCTGTCGAACTGTGGTTCATAGACCATCATGGATGTTCGACCACTCTTTTATGTCCCATCAATTTCGTAGAGACCTTGGGATATGACATGTCACTTTTGTGACATCCAGGCAGCAGCACCGCTCTTGCATGTGGTAAAGAGCTGTTGCCGTCGTTACTGATTGTTGCTCGCGGCAACCGCAGGGGATTTTGAGACATCAAGGTCGGCTATCGGTTGAAACCGCGGATCCATATGCATTCCAGGAGGCCTGCAGATTGAGGAAAGTTGCTTATTGCTCTACAGACCTTGCTTGGCGTTACAGATCGGCCTGGAAGCGAATCGCAGCCTGTCTGTTACGAACAGGACTAGTTAGTCATTGGGGCGTTTCGCGTTCGCGTCGCGTTATCATATTGACGTGTAGTGTCAATATAGCCCGATTAGGACTGGGGAACCTGATCCTGGTCTCCAACCAGATGCTTTTCTTTATCTCGCTCACGACTTAACCCGCAGGCAGGTGCCACATGCCGCACATATGGCGCGAGGATTAGCCAGCAAAAGATGAGGATCACCTATCAGTGTCCTGCTTGACAGCCCAATCGTAGAACAAACTTGGACATTGCCATACCTACAATCCCGTGGTAAACAGCCGATGACTAGATGCTCAAGCTATGATCGCAATACAGTAAGACCTACCATTCGCCAGTAGCAGGAGCTATCTGACAGCAGAAAGCATGTGGGTCATGCTTCGATCCCTTCAGCGTAGCTGCCAGTGAGCTCTTCGCAGGAGACTTTGACGCAGGAGGAATTTCGTAGTTTGTTGAGGCTGCGGCCCAGGATCCCACAGCCACCGATGCAAGCCATCTGAGTACGGCGAAGCAGTCGCTCGTCTCTGTGTACTGTGCAGTTGACGCAGCAGACGAGAGTGTGCCATGGCAGCAGCGTCGACAGAGATACACAAGCGCCAAGCTTTCTGGCCTTCAGGCTCGGCACGAAGCACACCAAAACATTTTTGCTCGCCACTTTTTCGACTCGATGACGGTTCGACCTGGAGCTTAGGGGCATACAGCAGTCACTGGAGCCCAGCGCAACTCAAATCGCGGGTAGCAATCGCCAAAGAAGCAAAAAGAAAACTCCCCCAGGAAGGCTCGAACTTCCAACCTCCTGATTAACACTGTAGGATATCGTTAGGAAAGGACGACTTGCTGTGTGTATTGGTGAGTACTCACGTCAGACGCGCTAGCCAATTGCGCCATGGAGGATGCTGAGCATCGTGTTGAATGATTCAACCATGGCATAATTCGTTGCGTTTCCGCGATGAATTGTGAGCAAAAAATTGGTGGATGAAAATATATAGCTAAAATCTGATCAGCCCCGCGACCCACTCTTCCTCAACAGCTTCGAGAGCTTTTTTTCACTTCCTCTGTCCCTTTGAACGTGTCGTTCAGCCGAATTTAAGCCCAAAATTGTTCTATTGCAAAATTGACAGTCGTCCTACGCAGGCATGGGACAGGCTGCAGCGGTAGCATGCGTGCTCTCACCTGCCTATGGCGGTCCCTGGCAGCTTCCTCAGCGTTGGTAGCTGAGCCAGGGGCAATAACGGAACTAGCTTTTGTGTTCAGGAGGGAAAGAGCGGGAAACGAAATCAGTTTCCTGGGCTGCACCTGCGCTTGCTATGTATCGAGTAAGTATTCGAAATGATAAGGAGCATTTGTTCGACGGCTCGATGACAGCCACTACCACGCACAAGGTAAGATCAAGCCAGCAGCTTTCGTCAGCGCAGATACACAACCTTGGAATTTATTGAGTTTGGGACCGTGCAGGATGACAATGAGGTACTATTCGCGAGTCCCTACAGGCTACAAGCTCCATTGAGAGATCTCACACCACAACAACCATCTTCCCACCAGCACTCCCCTCCTCCATATGCCTATGAGCCTCCCCAATCTCCTCAAAACTGAACACCTCACTCGGCTTCGCATCCCACTTCCCCTTCGCAACATCCCTCACAATGCCCGCCAGTGGCACGTCACTCAACGGAAACCACTGCATCCCATAGACAAAACTCCCGAAAAAGGACAGGTGCACACCGCTTGGCATATCCGAGAATGGGTTGACTTCGATCCGGCCCAGTCCGCCCAGAAGCCCAGCTTGGCAGACACGACCGCCGCGGCGCGGGATCTCGAGCGAGTCCAGGAGTACGCTGTTGTCGATGAGGTCGAGGACCCCATCGAACACCACGCCCTTCTCCTTGGGGCGAGCGGACGGGCCTGGACCTTCCAATATAGCTCCTTCTGCTCCAAGATCTAGCAGAGCCTGCAAGCGCGCTTTCTACCTCGTGGTCCCCCAGACCTGCGCACCAATGCTCTTCGCAGCGAGGCTGAGAGTCACTGTGCCGACCGCGGTGCTGACTCCCCGGACGAAATCCCTATCGCCAGCTTTGACCTCGAGATTTTGGCTAACCACACTCCACGCCGTAGCATGATTCTTCGGGATCGCCGCCACCTCCGCCCAGCTCAACCCTCCCACGCCCTCCTCATTGATCCCGTTTCCCGCCTCCTCCAATAAAACCACATTCCCATCCGGCACATTCACCTTCTCTGCGCAGCCCCCCTGAATGGTCTCCCCAAGCCACCCATGATGCCCGCCACCTTTGCCCAACAGGAAACTTCCTTGAAGGGCATGCAGACACAATGCCGACACACTCAATGCCTGGCACCTCACGCGACTCAGGCCATTGGCCCAGACACATGTACTATTCGGCGTGATTGATCCCAAAAGCCTTGATTGAAACGGTGGTGGAGTTTGGCGTTGGCTCAGGATCCGGATAGGATGTCTCAATGGCTAGGTATAAGGGTGAGCAGGGACGGTGTGGGATTGTGATGGTCTCCATGGCTACAGAGCAGGGAATCCAAGGTTTTGTCCTGTCTTCCATAACGGCGATCGAAAGGTGCAATGTTCATCAGCGTTACTGCGCCGTCGGTACGATCAGGGGTACAATGCAATGCATCTCTCCACATTAGACAGCAGCGGACTAAGTAGAGTGCAGGCTCTCTTTCGAGGTCCAATGTAGCAAGGACATTTCCCAGCATTTACTGTGATTGCGCACAGAGCATCGGGAAGACTCTACCTCGAATGCCATATACGGAACACCTCGTTCGTCCCCGCCCTCGGATACGCGCGTGAACTTGAGAAGCAGCGCTTGGGGATACGACGTTCTCAGACTCAGCAGGATCGACATCAGTCGGTCGACAGTAAGGGAGGACAGGTCATCTGAAGGGTCTGATCGCATACCGCTGTTGCAGGAAAAGGCTATGCTTGCTTGCCCGCTTGTTGCTCTCAATACCACTACATGCTGCGCAACGCTCGCTTGATGCTCCCATTGCTTGCCGACCGCCGCTGCTCACCAGGCTTGGAAGTGCTCTGACCAACTCAGACACATATGGCCAAAATGTTGATAGAATTGCCAGAACGATGTCCCTGGGTCCCCTAAGCCCCTCCCAAACCCTCCAAGTCTCCATCCTCGTTATCAGAGCCATCCCAATCACTCCCACCTTCCAGCATCGCTTCCAGCTCCCGCTGCTCTTCGTCATCACTATCACTTTCCACTTCCTGCTCATGCCTATCTCGTGCTTCTGCTGCCTCCTGGTCTTCGGCTATGCGGTCGTTTTCGAGACGATCTTCATCTCCCGAAGCTGGTGAGGACGTGCCAGGATTCGCCGCTGATGCCGTCGTCGTAGCCGAACTTTCATTCAACACGCTCGGGCTGGGATGATTCGGCGTCGAAGCAACCTTCAACCTCGATCCACCGACCCCATTTGTCGACGAATTACTCGTGACAACCTCTTCGTCCTCACCGACCCTCCGCCGCTTCCGACTCCGTACACTCAACTCACTCCTCACGCTCTCCGTATCACTCTCTCCACTCTCCATATCACTGCCCATGAAGTCCCTCAACTCCTCCTGGATTTTATCATACTCCTCCTGGTTGAGCGTCGGCGGGGTGTACTCTTCCAGATCCTCGTCGTCCAACCCCAGATCTTCCGTCTCGAGCTTAAGACGCTTCCTCGGTCGAGACAATCCACGGGATCCGTCCTCATCATCTTCTGACCCGCTGCTCAGATCCGTGTTCTCGGAGTCGCTGAGCAGAAAGTCATTCGCGAATGGTATCCCATGATGGCCCGCTTCTCCATTCTCTGACGGCGGAGCGGCGACTGGACTGCTGGCGGGTATACTCTCAGGCTTGCTTGCGCCCTCAAGCAGGTACGGTCGCTCATCGAGCTTGCGCCACTGCTGCATACTCTCCAACAACCATCGTTCACTGACTACTTTGATGCCGCGGCGATTCGCCTTCTTCACTTTCGCCGTGCCATTCTTTCTTGCGACGAGATGCGTCACTTCACGCTGATGTCGTCGCGGATGGTTGCGCCGAAGCTCCTCGCCCAATTGGAGATGTCCGCAGTTTGGATGTCGAAGCCTAATTGAATAACGCCAGAAAAGACGATAGTGACGCCACGCAGGACAGGCAGCTTCATCGGTGGCAGGATACGCTTGATATCCGGGACGAGGGCGAGATTTTCCTCTTCTGCAGCGGGCTCAGGTAGCGGAGGCTTTCGACCCCCAGCCAGCGCAGCGACACGTCCGCCCTTACTGTGCCGTTTGCGGTCCCACTCCTTGTAGAACGCGCTGTGCACCCTAGCAAGAGCGGCCTCAAGATGTATAAGCTCTTCGTCGTTGTCTTTGAGGATGGAGTGCCGTTGCTTCTTGGGCGTTCCTCCTGATTCGGAGTCCGTCGGAGTTGGTTCTCGATCGCCCGGTGACTCGGCCGCCTCGCCCGTGGACTCTTGCGCCACTCCGAGTAGTGCTTCGCCATCACCGTTCTCAGCTGCTGCGTCCTTCTCGTCCTGCTCACGCTGCATCTTCTCCAGAGGCTTCTCAACGAGTTGTGCCTCGATCGTCTTCTCCTGCAAGCTGGTCTGTTCTTGAAGGACTGCGGCATCGTTGCTGCCACTCATGGCCAGCAGCGTGCCCAAAGTAGACGTACCGTTCTGTACCGTTGACGTCCCGTCCTCTGCGACACCGTTCGGCTGCTGACCACGGCCCTCTCCATCTGGTTGCACCACCGCCGCTGTCTCCGCTGCTGGCAGAGATTGCCCGTCCCCAACAGGCGCGCCCACCCTCTTTGGCAGGAAGCTCGCGTTGATGTCCCCTTGCCCCGGGAAGAACTGAAACTCTGTGACCCGTACCAAATTTGCGCTGTACTTCCACACATCCCCTCTGTCATCAATGATCACCACCATCTTTGTATCAATCGGAAACAACCGCTCGAGATGCTTTGAAGTGGCGCTCCCACTCTCGTCCCTGCTGAGAATCCTATCACCAAAGAGCTTCCCAGTCGGATCCACAATCTTCGCGATCTGTATCGCATACTGCTTCGTGCCCGCGGTGTAGATATGCATCTCATACATTTTCGCGATAGTCTCCAAGAAGTCCTCCAGCCCCGGGCGGAGCTTGATATAGTACCAGTCGGCTCGGGCATTGTCGAACAGCTGGAAACTTCTCACGTTCTTGACAGCCTCATGGTTCGGATCCTCGGGGTCTTGCTGCCACTTCCCAATTGTCGGATCCACTGCGGCATGAATGATTGTCTGATCTAGATCGACCACCAGACTCAACTTCTTCTCCGCCAACAGTCTCCGCTTACTCTCCACATCAATCGCTCTTGCCGCATCCTGACTGATCGTCAAACCTGTAGTATCATGGTCGAACACTATCGGCGCCCGTGCCTCAATGCCACTACTCGCACCACCCGTTGGGGACGCCTCCTGCGTAAGGTCCTTCCCGCAGTTTATGCACAGCCCGTTAAACTGCACTTCATGCGTACAATCTTCTTCGACTTTGGCAACATCTCGTGGGAAGGCTATTGTGTCCCCATTCCAGACATGCCATGCGGTAATGGTGCCTTCGAGTGTGCTGGAGAAGTGGGCAGGGAATTCGCGCTCGACTAATTGGTCTTCCTCTTCGCCGCGCCGCCCCTCGGTTACTTTGGTGCGGTATGTGTAGCTGAAGAGCCGATCGCCGAGGACTATGGACTCGCCGACGCGCTTGTGAATCTCGGTGATGCGGATTGGGTAGTGTAGGCTTGTGGGGAGGCGGAGGAGCATTGTGATCTCGAACGGTGGAGGGTCAATGTGGAGCGCATTGGGTTGTGTGAGGCCGTTGCGAAGAGGTTGCGGAGTCTTTCGCGGCTATCAGAGTGCTTCGTCGAGGCACTCTGTAAAAATGTAGCAGGAAGATCGCGATGCACGCGTGCAAAGCGTAACGACTCAAATGCTTCGCTCGAAGTGTAGAAAGTCACTCCAAGTATGCGAAAAGCGCAGCGACCGCGTCGCGTAGGAGGTTCGGAACGAGACTCGTGGCAAACAAGGGCGAGCAAGTGACTGCTCCCAACAATAGGTCACCTACTATGCAACTTCCTCAGTCGTCACTTGCGGAGGAAAGAGGTACAAAATATTTGGAGAAGTCGCGGTTCACGAACCGCCTGCAATTAAGCTCCCCTTCCGAACTGGGGGCATGGAAGCATTTATACAACGAACAAGATGATCTGCTGCAGGGGTAGCGTCGCGATCAACCCCACCTTTCCAACAACAGGTACAATCCCACTAGCAGTAAAAGCTCGGGCGATAACTCCCTTTGTCCAAACTGATGAGTGTGCACGAGGTACAGTCACCGTGCCTATGGTCTGAGCTTCATTTCGTATCCGGCGTCAGTTGCCGCGGTCGCCGTCATTATGCAGTCCGTCAACCTTGCAGTGAGTTGGCCGCAATCCATGAGCTCACGTGACAGCTATTGAAGCTCACGAGCCTCTTTTAATGAGGTCAAGGATCAGCAGAATGTGCGGTTCATTGACACAGCGCCCTCCCTGGCCTGCAAATACTCCCGGGTGAGCTGCTAGTCAATATTGCTCAAGCGACCGACGAAAAGGCCGACTTCAACCCAGCTTTGACTCTCAAATACTAGTCATTCGGGGGCCTGTGGAGCTAGCCCTGACACTCAGGTGATAGGTATGGGAGGCGATGTCAAGCTAGCTATGGACACTCAATGCAGCGGCTAGTCCTGAACCGCGTACACAGCACGTCTTGTTATTGATAGACACAACTCGAACTATCCATAAATACAGTCTTGTGCCCCAACCATAATACTTGGGAGGAGGAGCGTCACATGGTAGGCATAATTGATCGTGCCCGCCCCCGTCAGAGAGGGCGCTGCTGGTCCAAGATTGGGGTGCTATCAATACTCAATGGGCAGGCTTGGGATGAGCGTCACCCAAGCGTCACTCCGTAGGAACAGAATCATGATGGAAGACTTGGCCAGGGAGGGCGCTGTCTAAGCGCCCTTACCAGCGATACTGAATGAATATGCTGTACAATTTTCATCCTTGCAGTCCAATTCATTCTTTACACAGAGCCCTCCCTGGCACAGAGAAATCGAGCTGTGATTTTCGGTCAGTGACGCCGAAGTGACAGTCAAGTAAGAGACAAGTAGAAGCGGACTTTTGGCCTGGCAATTCGATCTTATGATACAGAGGCCTCCCTGGAGGTGATTCTAAGACTGTTAATCGTCCTCAACATCATTGACATCAACTTCCTCCACAAACCCCACAGAGTCCTTCCCAGCCAGATTCGCAACTCTTTAAGCCGCGCGAGCGAGGGCAACGGAGTCGCTGCCGAGGTCGTAGACGCTGTACCAAGGGCGGAGGAACGTATCTCCGAGAATAGCGAGTGGTCCTGCAAGATTGGTTAGCAATGATTCCATGACAATCGACTTTTCGACCAGCGTCCGCCCTGGCATGAAAAATTTGAGGCACAGATCTTGCGCGGTGACGCTCAAGTGAGGCTCGTCTCAGAAACCCTTCTCAATTGCCAAACATCATCAGGCTCTACAGCGCCCTCCCTGGCCCGAAAAATGACTTACCAACTGGTTCTGGCAAATCGATGCCCATGAAAGCGGAAATGCAGGAGCCCTGCACATCCATGATGTAGTCCTTAGCGGTGATGGAGAAGTTGTAGCCGGAGAGAGTGAAGGTCATATCTGGCGCGCTGTCGCGCTTGCTGCAGTCGACCGTGTACTGTCCGTTGAAGCCCTTCTTAGCGCCAATCTTGGCGTTCAACAGGTCGGCAAGAGTGCTGGGCAGGGCGATGAGGGACGTGCCCGTGTCGAGGATAGCGCCGGTGTTCTCCAGGTCGGCGCTGTCTTCCCCAAAGGTAATGGCGTCAAGGTTGACTTCCCAGTAGGCCTTGCGACGGAGAGGGATCTTGGTGAGCTTGCCAGTGTAGTGGCTCTTATCCACGCCGCCGAAGGTCACAGCGGACTCCTCGCCAGAGTTGGTGTCGCCGAGATAGAACGCAAAGACAGGCTCGTCCAGCAGCTTCTGGTTGACCATCTCGTAGAATGGAGGCGGAACCTTGTTGACCGCGATCGTGTCGTAGCCCAGCCCGAGAATGCCATCGAATCGGCCGAAGGCAAATGCAAGACCTGGCTCGTTGGTGACTTCGCCGAACAGCTGGTCCTTAACCTTCAGATCGCCTATCTGCATTGTATCGCGCGAGATGAAGCCCGACACCTCTCCTGACCCGTATCTAATGCCGAATTCGGAGCCGTTCTTCTTGAATGTCGACGAAGAGGATGAATCATACTTCTGATGCAGGTAGCACGCGATGCTGCCGCACTCGGAGCTTGGGACCCAGAGGTTGCTGCTTCCGGTGTCGAGGATGACCTTGAACTCTTGTGCGGGAGTTCCGAGGGCGATGGTAGAGAAGTCTATAGGAGTGGGTTAGCATTGCTTACCACGTCGGGGAGGGCTCTGAAGCTTACATTGAGCATTCAGGAAGTTCTCGATAGGTACTTCGTGCGGCCCTTTCTCCAGATCGATCGCTGTGTGGCGGAAGATGTCCTCAGAAGGGCCGCCGAGGAGCTTCTGGGTGTACTTATGGCGCAGAGCGTTGACGTGGTCATTGATGCTAGCAGCTGAGAGCTGCTGCTCGAGAGGGACCTTTTCGAGCTTCATCTTGTGCACGCCGGCAGCGGCGGTGCCGACGAGGGCTGCGAGCGCGGTGGTTGTCTTCATTTTGGGCGACTGGATTTTTCGATGCAGAGGCCTCCCTGGGGGTAATTTTGAAAGAGGTAGAGTAGATGGAGGTGATGAATATGTGATGAAATGGATGCGATCGGAAAGCGGTTGCCTATTGCTACGGGGCGGGCGCTATGACGAATCGGAGAGGTTGGCCTGGGTAAGCCCCCACATCACTGGCAGCTCTCGATTTGAAACACGTCATATCTTGGCAGCTTTTTTCCTACAGCGCCCTCCCTGGCCAGAAAATCTACGAGATACCTATCTTTTGCACTGACGCTCGAATGAGCCTCGCTTCAATCCTATCACCTCTGCCAGATTAAAGCCATCCAGAGACTCATGAGCTATGCCCTCTCGCTCGCCTTGCTACCTGTCCACAGCCGCTGAATAGTGGAGGAAAGTGTTTTCTATGTATGACGCCCACATTTACAAAGTGGCCAAAATGATCATAGGCTGTCGTATAAACTCATTTTGTACAATGCTCTCATCGTTATAGATCGTCCTGAGTCGACGATGTTCCATGGCGCTCCGCTGCATACTGTACACAAGAATTCTAGGTCCTGTTTGACTTCGAGCTTCAGTCATCTTCTCAAGTTTCTCACCCGTCATGGGTTGCGCAAGAGACGATTTCCTCTGGGCGCTTTGGCAGCCATCAGTACTCTTCACTCTCTGCTCCCGCTCTAGTCTCATCTCTGCTCATCCCCGTGGGGGAGACATCGCTGCCTCAAGGCGGGTCATTTGTCCCCGCCCCTTGGTCCTCGTTGGCAATGAGTCGCCCCTTCGGGTGGCATCCGTCCTTCTCATTGTTTGTTGCGCCCCCTCAAGCCAGGCCGGCTCTTCGGGGGCTGCGCTATTGATCACCGCGTTTTGTCGGTCTAGGGCTGGCAGTTCCTGCTTCTGACTTGCCATGAGCTTTCCAAGAAACGACTCCTTGTAGACATCCTCGGCCGACTTTTGGGTCGCTTTTTGTTGCTTTATCTCCGCTTTGGCACGGGCCCGAGACATGCCTTCGACGCGGCGGTCGGCAAGCATAATCTCATGCGCTTCAGCATCTGCCGAAAGTACGTCGAGAAACCCTTGTACCACAGCGTCCCGGAGTGCGTTCTCGCCTGCAAACATACTGACTGGCACAACGACGCTAGCCTTGTAGTATTTGTCTTCCAGGACAGCCTGATCCAACGTGGCCCAAGCAAGATGCAGGAAGCGCTCGATCATTTTACGATACTCGTGCAGTAGCATCGTTTTCTGAGACGGCGTCAGAGCGGATGAGTCTTGTAGGAAGTCCAGCTTCACTTTGATCGTCTCATCAATGACCATCGACGCGTCCTCAGTGGAAACGGACACATTCTGGCAAGTAAGGAGCGCGGCCATATGAGTCATCATGCTCGTCTGCATCATGTTCGTGAAGTCTGCGCCCTTATTACTCGCGTACGAGTAGCTTGCCAGATCACCTTGCTCGTACACGCGCCCCTCATTTTCAAGCAGCTCCGAGTTGCCCCCGGGAAAGTTTACCCCTGTTCTATGTGGCACAACGAAGCCTTGCCTGCCAACGTATTTGGATTTCGTCACGCACACTGCAGTCTCCGGTTCGATGGTGAATCCAAGCAAAGCCTTGATAAGCGGAATGCTGTGCGCGTTGACACTGAGCTCCGGCGGCAGCGAAGGGAAAGCACCAGCATGGGGCATAGGGAACCTGGGAAGCAATCCCATGCGAGTGAGCGTATTGCAAAGTGCCTGTACCTCGGCATTCAGGTCAAAGATTGCACGTCGCCCCAATCCGAACACGTCTTCGACGGTCTTATCCTCGCGGCATTTCTTGACCGCGTTGATAATCGAGATGGTGTCGCTGTCAGACGTGGCAGCATAACCCCTTCGTGCTGTGCGCGCTTCTCTGGCAGTTCCTTCTTTGTTTTGTATCAGATGTGGTTGACTCATAGCAGCAGCAGCGATCAGCATGGGCTCAAAGCACCGGAACAGTATGCCCAACAACAAGGCCTTGGCGGCGCGTGGGGCAACCGGTAGTTGCGACAGTACGCGGCCCAATGGCGTTAGCTTATCGTCGTTTGACAGAGCCCCCAATCGCTTCATCTCATGGATTGCCTCTTGCACATTCCGTGCGGGCGGCGGATCAGGAGCCATAGAAAGCAATTCTTCAATGCCATGCGTACTACCGTTCAACTTCAACCTGAGCAAGACATCCGTCAAATCCCGCCGGTGTAGTTCTGGTTGGGGATACTCGGGGAGACTTTCGCTCTTGGATTTGGTATACAACGCGTAAAAGTTGCCTGGGCTAGTGCGACCTGCTCTTCCACGACGTTGCCGCTGACTTTGCTGATCAATCCAGGTGCACAACAACGATTCACTGCCATTGCTATGATCCAGTATAAGGTCTTTGCTTGTTCCGGTATCGATAACATGTCTCACTCCGGGCAGCGTGATCGACGTTTCTGCGATATTAGTTGAAAGGATGACACGTCGCTCGCCCGAAGGCACATCGTTGAAAACATCGCCGTTGGTGTCGCTGAGAAGTGAGTGCAGCTTAAATATCTTGAATCCGAGAAGGGATGAAGTCGCGGGCCCATCGACGGACTGAGGCCGCTCAAGGATCTCTACCGTTTCCTCTATGTCAGCCATGCCTGGAAGAAAGACCAAAATGTCACCGGTCGTAGTCGTTTCGAGAAGATGTACAACTGCAGCAGCGACGAGGGCAGGCGGCACTGTAACATATTCTGAATCTTCGTCTTCGGCTTCCCCAGAATGCTCGTGGCCCAGCGACGTTCGGAGGTTTGCGACTGGCGCCGAACCTTCCTGCATTGCCGGACAAGGCTTCTCTGCGGAGTCCACTGTGTTGGCCTGGCTGTCACCTAGTCCCACGGCAGTGAAGTAGTCCTTGCAAGCATTACTCGAAAGGAGCGGCATGGCTGGCTTGGTTTTCTTCAGGCTGGCAACATATCCTCGAGATACTGCGAGACAACTGGATATGTTCGGCCGGGCACGTAGTAAACGCTCGTACGAAACGAGGCGCTCTCATTGCCAGGCACGGTGAAATAGTCCACAAACTTCTGCGTATCGATTGTCGCCGACATTAGAATCAGCTTCGGGCACGGCTGACCAGCTGCGCGCCGTTTGAAAAGTTCATTCCTCAGGGTCAGGAGCAATATGTCCATCTCAGCAGTCCTCATGTGGACTTCGTCAAGGATGACATGCGTGTAGTTGTCGTAAAATGACTCGTTCTGATATGTCAGTGTATTCCACAAGACACCAGTGGTGCAGAAGAGAATGCTGCCGACGCCATAAGACCGCGGCGCCTCTCTGTCAAATCGAACTTGATGACCGACTCGGTCCCCAACTTCCTCGTTTCGTTCGAAAGCTACTCGAGCTGCAATGGACTTGGCTGAAAGACGTCGAGGCTGAGCACTGATGACGTTTGTAAAGCCCGCGCGACCGCGTTCTGTAGCCCAGTCGAGGATTATCTGTGGTACCTGGGTGGATTTGCCTGACCCTGTTTCGCCAGGGATGATGAGAACATCGGCTTTGGTCAGAGCTGCCATGATCTCTCTGTCGCGACTCGCGGCCATTATTGGCAGCTTGCGGCGCGCTTCGCGTTTGGCGAGATACTTTGGATGTGTCTGTTGCCAGGCCCATTCTCGACTAGCTCTCATAGAAGCTCCCTCTTTGAGCCGCCGTACACTGAATTTGTTTATTGGGACTGGAGCAGCTCTTTCGTCTGCCGAGACTTTCTCACTCTCGCCCACAAGTCCACCCGTCTGATCAGGCAAGCCCTGTACTCTTGCAGAGCGGATGGCTCGCACAATCTGGGGAAATACATTGGGAGGGATGACCCCGGTATAGGTTTTGTTCTGAGCTTCAGTCACACGTTGAGCGTGGCTTTTCGGTGGAGGTCCTGACGCAGTAGACTGGCGGGGATCCGATCCGCTAGGAGCACGTTTTCGGTCCAGGGCTAGTTCTAGCAGTTTATACGAATCGAGGTCTCTGGGTGGTCGCACTCCATCTCTTTCGGGATCCTGCTCGTACCCGCCTTCATCTTCGGCTACGCGCTCGACCTCGACAGCCTGTGTCGCGATTGACCTGATGTGAAAGGAATTTGCCCGTAGAGTCGGAAGCAGTTGCGAATTTCGACGGCTTGGTATACGCCACTGTAGTCCCTGGGCGGATGAAGCGCTACGAGTAAATGTACTTCCGTTGCGTTGAATTTGCCGGCGCTTTAGCCCACGCGACGTCCAGGAGGCGTTGACAACAGGTCGACCGCTGCATCTGAGAGTTGTGGCACGAAGCCGTCCACCACGCATGCTGTGGCAAGGACGAGTTCGACATTTTCAGAGAAACAAAGTCATGGCGAAGGGAAGAGATTGTGTGCCCAATGTGAGGAGGAAAGAGCCGTACTTGTGCTAGATTGAAGCAGGAGTAGTCAGTTACAGGAGCAATCGTGTTGAGGACTGTTCGGGTGGATGATGATCGTACGATAGATGCAAGACTCATGCCCATCGGATGTTGAATGTTGCAAAACTTTCTCCAACTGCAGGAGCACGTGGAAATTACCTCCCAAGACTGCTCTCCAGGGCTTTCTACTCTGGAGTGGGGAAATACGCGCCTAGGATTCCATTCTTCGATCGTTCGGCATCGATTCACATTGCCTAGGTCTGAATCTACCTTGATATACAGCGTTAAGAGCCTCAGCAGTTCTTCCCCCAGTTATCCACTATCCACTCCGATAGTAGCTTTGTAAAACTCGTGCCCTTCAGGTAGGTCTTGGTATCACCGTCCTCATAAATTTGGCCCACGAAGCGGAGTGCTAGCAGCAGATAAGGCTGGATGAACTCGTTGAAGACAACATCCACTGTGTCCTCGTCAGAAAGAGGGTTGCTGGTGCTGTTAACAAAGCTTTGGATAACATTTGGCACGCGATAAAAGTCGATTGTCGAATGGATAGTGTCATCGCCGTCCTTGCCGGCGTCATCGCTTGTGGTGTAACCAGGCTGAAGCGTGACGGAGGATGTCAAAGCACTAGTGTCAGCATGCCCAATAAGAACGCGTTGTACCTCGTTCGACTGGACGATCTGCGAGGCTCTAGTCGAATCGCTGGTCGAGTCAACGGTGTGCTGGCTAGCAGGAGCAAGGTCGCGAAGATCGAGCTTTTTGTCCGTGACCTGCGAAAAGATCTGGCCAGCTGAATTGAGAATCTTGATGAGCTGTTTGGCTTTTCCATACGGCACGTCCGGTAAGACTCGCAACGAGCTTGTGAACGGAGAAACAATGAAGGTTGAATCTCTGGTGAATGGACCTTTGAAAATGTCGAATCGAATGGCTCCTGTGTTCAGGAGCACGAAGCGCGCCTTGTGACTGCGCGAGGTCTCATTGGCAATCACCGGCAGGACTTGCTCTTCGAGCCAGCTGAAAATACTAGAGTTGCTTGGGTACGGGCTTCGGCTCATCCAAAGGTCATCGGTGGCACATCCGTACACGTGATCGAGGTCAAGAGCAGACCTTGACTTTTGTATAAGTTTGGATACATGCCGACCTTTCTTAGAATGAAAGGTGCTTGCATTGTGTCCCGAATGGTGATAGAAAGAGTACAAGTTGTTGTCAATATAGCGTCTGGAGAAGGTTGGGGTTCTTTGCCGTTCGAAATCATTCGTTGACAAGCCGTTGATACTCTGGAATCCTATGGTCTCCATAAATCGACCAGAAGCTAGACCGTAGGCAGCAGCATCGAATTTCTTGTAGTCGCGGATATGAAAATGGCCGCCAAAGAATTGGATGGGTGTATCCCAACGTGCGGACCGGATCTCTTTATAGATGGCGCTGAACTCGTCTGACCGGACTGCGGCGTGGCCAATGACGATGAACAGGTCAACCTCTTCATCACGGATAGCGTCCTGAAACCAGGTCTCCCTCAGGGTGTCCTCAACGGGTTGAACACGGGTATTGTTGGAGTTTCGTGTGAAATCGTAGATAAACCCGAAGGACATGACTCGAATGCCCTGCTTCTTTGTGGCGAACTTCTTCCATTTAGCTGCCAGCGGCACGAAGGCACCTGTCTCGGGATCCAGGATATCCAGATTGGAAGCCAAATAGGCATCATTGAAATCTGGAACAGTGATATGATGCTCGTCGAGGGCGGACGACGCTTTATACAGCTCATGGTTACCTGAACATATCAGGTCTATCTGCTGCTCCTTGAAGATGTCAAATGTGTACTTGCCCCTAGGAGATGAAGCATCGTATAGACCGTTGCCCTCTATCCGATCACCAGTATCGATGAGGAGTAGATCCTTGGCATCGTCCTCCAGACGCTCCCTTAAGCGATCGGCAAAATCCACATAGTCGCCCCAGTCAGCGCTGTATGACTTCTCCAGCAAATGTCCGGCGTGCCAGCCATGGGTATCTGTTGTGTGGAGGAAATTGAGCTGGCCGAACGTTAGATCCCTGAGTGGCGCCTCATACGGGTCAGGAGCGGTTGGCTGTCCTGCAGACACCACTCCTAACAGTAGCACTACCGCGGCGAGGTTGACTTTACACATATCATCTCTCAGAGAATAATAGTCAAGACCGAAGGAGAGCAGAACAGAGACAAAGAACATGGGCTTGTAGGCATTGTAGAGACAAAGGAGCGTGCTTGTTGATGAGGGTTAGGGTTGGTCGCGAACCTTGGATTTGGAGCTCTCCCAACCAAAAAGTGTAGAGACAGCAGATCCCGACACAGACATAGCCAACACTCATCCTCCTTCCTCCGCCGCCAGTCACTCTTTCCTTCTCTTAGGTGCCGGAACTTCGCTGTAGCTGACGCCGTCCGTCACTGTTGCTTGACGCCTTGCAGACCATTTGGACTTCATCGCTGCGACCTCCTAATCGCCCTGCCTTAATCACGACATCCCAATATGTCCGCAGCCAGACTCTTGCGGCCTGCCTCAAGGCTCGTCTCTCAGCCTACCTTTCCTCGCACAGTGTCTCGGTCAGTCCGCAGGGCTGCCCTTTCAGCGTCTTCCTCGATACGGAGCTATGCCAGCCAGACACAAACCGTCACTGTCCGTGATGCGCTCAACGAAGCATTAGCGGAGGAGCTCGAGTCCAACGACAAGGTCTTCATACTGGGAGAGGAGGTAGCGCAGTATAACGGGGCATACAAAGTCACAAAGGGCCTACTAGATAAGTTCGGTCCCAAGCGGGTTATCGACACTCCCATCACCGAGTCCGGGTTCTGCGGCTTAGCAGTTGGTGCTGCCCTCGCCGGACTACATCCTATCTGCGAGTAAGCACTCTGAAGTCACGCACACGAGGAGTCACCACTAACCAGGATCGTTAGGTTCATGACGTTCAACTTTGCCATGCAAGCGATTGATCAAGTCATCAACTCGGCGGCAAAGACGCACTACATGTCTGGAGGCATTCAGCCCTGCAATATCACATTCCGAGGTCCCAATGGCTTTGCTGCCGGTGTGGCGGCTCAGCACTCTCAAGACTACTCAGCGTGGTACGGCTCGATCCCAGGTCTCAAGGTTGTGGCGCCTTGGAGTGCCGAGGATGCCAAAGGGCTACTAAAGGCAGCTATCCGTGACCCCAACCCGGTCGTTGTGCTTGAAAATGAGTGAGTGACTGCGCTGGCATCCATGGATAAATCTACTAACACATCAGACTGCTATACGGTCAAGCCTTCCCGATGAGTGAGGAAGCTCTTAAGAGCGATTTCGTCCTGCCCTTCGGCAAAGCCAAGGTTGAGCGTGCCGGCAGCGATCTGACCATCGTAACGCTATCCCGATGCGTCGGTCAGGCACTGGAAGCTGCCGATCAATTGAAACAGAAATACGGCGTCGAGGCTGAAGTCATCAACCTTCGGTCCGTGAAGCCACTCGACGTGGAGGCTATCGTTAAGTCGGTCAAGAAGACCGGTCACTTGATGGCTGTCGAATCAGGTTTCCCTGCCTTCGGTGTTGCCTCCGAAATTCTTGCCTTGACCATGGAGTATGCTTTCGATTATCTCAAGGCGCCAGCAGTCCGGGTCACGGGTGCAGAGGTACCTACGCCGTATGCTCAGAAATTGGAAGAAATGAGTTTCCCACAGATCGATACCATAACTGGATACGCCGCCAAGCTTATGCGGGTCTAAATCGTTGAATATCCCAGGCATTGACAAACGGTGTGCACGGTCGTTCTTGGGAGGACTCTGGCTTGGGAGGACTTTGGTCTGACTTTAAAAGCGAGCTTCTGTATCTATACTTGCAACGAGCGGAAGGAGCTGCATGGCGTGCTGAACAGCATTGAGAATATCAGAACTGAGCGCTTTCCATCAAAATGTCTTCCCGACCAAGATATCCGGCGTCGCGTGTCGTATTGCTCCTGAGGCGGACTTCATGTCTCGGACGACTCCGATGAGGTATTCTGCGCTTAATGAGCCATCCATGCTAACCCTGGAAGGAAGCCATGGACCTACCGATCATGAAGGTGGCACTTTCCTTGCCGAACGCCTCGCCACGAAACACTGACCATCGCTGCGAGCTGGGCTTGCCCTTCGACCTCATTGCTCTCGAGTAAGTCAGGTGCGACACCCGTACAGTACATTCCTGTCGATGTGGCGCCAAAAGCTGTCAGTAGCTGCTGCTGTGTTGGGTAGCGACGCCAGAATCGCTGCTTTCCATCGATTCCACGTGGCCTAGAACCTTGCATTGCTCGTTTCCTCAGCCAGTTTCGGATACCTTCACAAGAAACAGAACATTGGATTGGTTGAGAGACATTCGCCACGTGTCAGAACCCTGTCACTTGGGCGCAGGCTAAATCTGACAGCTCGTATATCATGCATTTCACGTGGCTAGATGTCAACCTCGACGATCGCGGGTCCATCCCTACGGCTGCCGTCTATGTAGCAGCACTGACCAGCATGGCTTCCAGTTCTCTCGCCTATCGCTGCGCCGGACAGTTGACCTCGAGTCGGGCAGCAGTGCAGAACGCATGCTCGCTGGCGACTTCTAAGGTACGGCGTACGAGTTGCTTTTGCCTTGTTCAAACAATGCAAATCACAGTGCTGCTCAGCACAAACAGCTGCAGTATCCGATATTCTGGGTCCGACCTTTACCACTCGCTTACCAGCCCTGCAGGATGTTGGCGCTAGCCACGATCTACGCAACGCGCCGCCGTTCGCAGAGACATGCTCCCTCACTCAATTAATCCTGGCACGAAGGACATGCATGCGGCTATTGGCTCATCATTATCGATGCATCCACACAACGTACGCCTCCGGCCTCATCAGGCTGGCACTCTGTCCTTTCGTAGGATCGACAGCGGACATTGGAGCGCCCCTTCAAAGCCACGTGCGTAGCTGGAATGGCATACATACGAGGTCATGGCGACCACATGGATCGATCACGTTCCAAATATGCTCAAGTGTACTTAATTCGGAAAGTTCGTCCGACTTTCCAGCCATATTGCGAAGACAGGATAAAGCCACCAACTCGTATGCGTCAGGGACAGAGGTTCTTTGGTCCGCTTGCGGTTGCTGCTGGGCCATGCTGAGGAGAGGCTGCCCGGTCGTCTGCCGTTCGGCCCTGTCACACCTGCGTGGGTGGCTTCGCAGGAGACAGTAAGTCCTCATGGATCGAGGAATGATTCCAGCTCCGCTGAGAAAACACGTTCTTGCCGCCGAAAGCCCAGGCGATCACAGCTGCCGTCTGAGGTTCAGTCGGCAGCAATTGGCTGGAATCTCAGACACAATTCATATTTTCACCAGCCGCAACCTCATGATCTATATGTATGATGAGGATCATATATCGTCCGACTGCGAGCCCTCGCCCGGTTACCGCGGGCCAGTTTTGTCGATCCACCAATTCCACGATACACCACGATGCAATCCCAGGTCTACACCATGACAGAGCTTGCTTGTTCACGGCCTCGCTCGATCAGTCTCACTGGTGCTGCTTGGCAGTTCATGGGCCTTCCATCGGAGGTCCGTCAGCAAATATTCCAGGAAGTAGCATCACTTTCCAGAAACGACCATCTGAGCTTCTTTGCACCTGCCGAGCAGTATACAAGGAGGCTATTGCATCCTTCATGGCTCGACCAATTGCGTTTCGGTCTCAGAAAAGACTGGTCCAATTCATCGCGCGCTGTCCACATGAGCAGCTCACCCCGATTTAACACCCTGGTACTCGCTCTCACAGATCTCGACCCGGACTCTATGCGTCCTTTTCTTACAAGGCTTCTCCTCACCGGTCATACTAAGAACGTGGCCGATCCGTACACAACAGAAATACAACGCCTCGACAAAGCTCTCTCGCAGCTTCAAGCCTTAGCCTCAATAACACTGGCCAGACCGTACGAGCCATTGGCCAATAGTGCGCCTTTACTGCTGGCGGAAGGCGTGCTGGACTCCATCGTCAACTTACCCAACATAATACAACTCTCGCTAAACATCGACAACTATTACCTCGACCGAGTACCGAACCTTCACAAGCTGACTCACTTGCGGATTTCCGGCTTCTCGCACAGCACTCCGGAGGGAACAGAACTGGCGTTCACCCGGATGTCAAGTCTGCAAGAACTGCACATCCATCCTTCCGGCAACATCATGCGCGAGCCTTTCTTTCACTGCGGTGGAGACCCGATGCAAAGTATCACACCGAGGGTCATAGCGAGAATGCAACCATTGAGAGTGCTCATGATCATGGACCCGCCTGAAGCAACAAAGGACAAGTCCCCTTTCCTCACAACGGAGATGTTCGATGCTATTGCGGTGAAACATGGTCCCCACCTCAAGCGATTGACGGTTGGCTCGCTGCATGTGATCTCGGGGGCTGCGGTGGACGCGATGAAGAGTCTACTGAGGGCGACAGCACAGCTGATAAGACTTACCTTGGCATTTCCCGAGGCTGCAAGGAGGGACATCATTGAAGCTGCAGTCACGATGAATCACCTCACGGAAATGGGGATACTGGTGGTGGATCAGGCGGAGGCAGATGTTGCTTTCGAGCAGCTAGAGATGGCTGGGCAAAGGGGACCATTGAAGGCCCTGAGGGAAGTCACGTTCTTGATACCAGGTGATGCCCATTGTGTCATCGCAAGATCAGCAGAGGTCACGCAAAGTCGTCGATACACACTCAGGTCAACTCAGTCCTCGTCTTCCGCTCACGCCCAGAGTCCGCAGCCCGTGGACCAACACCGGGAACCGCAGCTCAAGGTTATGTGGCGTCGCTGGCAACCGTTCGAGAGCGACATCCACGACAAGTGAGGTAACACAGTGCGAAGTGGTAGCTAAACTCGCACATTGCGGTTGTGCTACACCATGTGGATCCTAGTGGCGGAATTAAACTCGCATGAAATACAACACACCTACGCTTGCACCAAGTTGAGTCAGATATGTCGGGCTGGCAGCAACAACAGGGCTGAGCGAGTCAGTCATGCAGGATCGAGGAGTTCTTGCAGTCCTCTCGTAAATTGACTATTGAAAGCCGATATCTGTGTATCAGCCAGTGCTTCTTTTGCTGTGAAGTGGCAGTCTCAGCTAACCGCCGAACGTCGTGCCTTCCTTGGCGCCCAACTTCGACATCTCCAGCTTCGCTCACGATCGCGGCTCTTCAGAAAATAAGGCACACATTGAGGAATGGTCCGAAGTCCGAGTTCTCGACCAGGAACAAGTGTTCTCAGCTTGGCTCCTACTGAGCGCGGCAGGTCCAGCCGTGACAATTGACATATGTCGTGTAGCCTCAGATATATTTGGAATATCATGGATGTGGCCTCGAAACTTCGGGGCCTGCTTTCGACGTGGGTAGTCAACATCCGTCGTGCGCTGTGCCATAGCCGCTCACAATAGCCGTGTTCCTTCACACAGCGGACGTGACGAAGTCGTGATTACCAACCCAGATAGGTAGCTGCTGTGCGCTCCTGGCGGACCGGTTGACGCATCATTCCTCCGCGACTGACCAGGTCACCCCCAGACACAGGTCGACGCCGAACGGTAGCAGCACACACGATCTCGAACGATCCTCTCTCGGCCGCGATCACGCCAATTTTCCGGTCTCTTCACTCAATATGCCCTCGCCAAGTTCCTCAGATACCAATCCACAAGCCTCCTTCCTTGCTTCGCCTCACTGATGTGAATCAGATCCCCCTCAACCGCATAATCTAGCTCGCTTCCATTCACAACCTCTCCATCCAACAACCCGCCCTCCGTCCACCGAATCTGCCTGCTTCGCTGCTTATTCACCAGAAGCCAGCTGCGCAGCTTCTCCGGCTCGACATCCAGGAAACTGCTGAGTTTCTTCAGGTCCATGGTCGTGTAGAGCTTGAGATATGATTTCACAGTGGGGTTGAAGAGGGTGTTTTTGACTTCGTCCATGAAGATCTCGGTGTGGTGCTCGACGGGATCGATGTTGAGGCTCGGGTTGTCAAAGTCTGGCGGGGTGGGGGAGATGAATTTGGGGCAGGCGGTTTGAAAGAGCTCGCGGTAGACGGGGAGCGAATCTGGACCGCCGCGCTGGAGTTTGTTAAACTTGTCGCCGTATTTCTCGCGGAGGACGGTGTGGATCGTGTCATCGAGGCGGGTAGGTGCGAAGGAGACGCAGATGGCGATGAGCGCGTACATCTGTTCGGTCTTCTTGGCGATAGCGTCGTAGCCACTTTGTTGATTGCCGCCCTTTTGGAAATTCTTGGTACGGGAAACGTAGACGAGGATGTGGCTGAACATGCGCACGGCGTCGGCGTAACGGCGTAGCATCATGTAGCTGAAGCGACGTAGTAGTAGGTGTTGAGGTGGGCGGCCATGACGCGGGCGAACATGGCTTTCTTGTTCATCTCGATGTCGTCGAGGGTTTTGAGCGCCAGGCTGAAGTCGCCCAGTAGGCAGTGGACTCGGAGGAGGCCGATGATGGAGAAGTAGCCGAGCATGCGGTACATAGGACGGGAGCCGTACTCGCCAGCGACGTTTGCGGGGTCTTCATTGCGCTTCTGGGCTGCGAGCTGCTCGTTGATTTGGGAGCGCTGGATGAGGGAGTAGAGGACGTTGAGGACGGAGTAGCAACCCCAGGTGTTTGGGTTCTCGCGGAGAATCTGGGCTTCTTCATCGCCGGGGTTCGTGCGGGCTACGCGATTGCGATAGCGACAGAAGGACTCGAATTGGTAGATAAATTCGTCGATCACATCCCAGGCCCAGTAATATGAGGGCTGCTCGATGTCGACGGGGCCTTCTGAATTGAGAATGTAGTGGAATAGTGAGCAGTAGTTATCGTACGACGAGAATTTCGTTTCGAGCGCTGTTTCGATTGTTAGAATGAACAGGTATCAGGAAGAGCCAGAACCGGGAGTTTGATGTCTCGCCCGCTTCGTTCGTAGGTATACGTACAAGCCTGGTACTCTAAAGGTGCAGCCGCTGCTTCGAGTTGTGCTCTTAAATCTGCTGGGCCACCGAGACTGTCCCCACGTTCGAGTCCCTCGCCACCTTCATAGTTGACTTGTTCCTGATAGTCGGCCACGAGGGCCTCCTCATCGCGGTCATCGTCGTCGAATTCGACTGGTCGGTTGCCATTGACGTAGGCCATGTTGAAGGGTGTGATAGGTCCTTCGGCGTCGAGAGTTCGCAGGAGTATGCAACGCCGTCACAGATCACAATTTCAATTCGTGTCGTTCCAAGAACAACTTGAAAGCCGCCTAGACAGTATGTTGTGCACTCGCTGGTGTGGTCGCAAAAAGTTGGGCGCGTGGGGTAAGTCGAAATCTTGGCACCGTCATCCGGTCTCCAATTCTGCCGCCCATGTATCTTGGTACCACCCATCGAATGGAGGATTTATCAAAAGTTGTGTTCACAGCGACCTAATACGATTGTTAGAAGGCCATGGCGACATCTTACGAGGAGGTTGCGGCTAAGGTGAAGATCGCTGTGATTCAGATATGTCCAAAGGTAGGCCTACGTGTGTTTTTCTGTCAATGGCGACACTGCCGTTCACGCCCCGATGACGACTGACGCTGTGCAGCCTCTGGATCCAGAGACTAATTTCCAGGCTGCGGCGACCCATATCCGGGAAGCTGCTTCTCAGGGCGCATCGCTGGCCGTGCTGCCAGAGTATCATCTAAGCGGATGGGTCCCTCACGATCCAGGATTCGCTAAGCTGGCTGTTACTGCATATGAGTATGTTGCCAAGTATCAGGAACTGGCGAAAGAGCACAAGATCAATATCGTGCCTGGCACAATCGTTACGAGTGATCAGTCTCAGCAGAACGGCGCTGCTCGGGACACAGAGGACTCTGCAGCGCCGCCATTGCACAATATTTCGCCCTTCATCTCGTACACCGGAGAGATACTTGGTAGCTACACCAAAGCTAATTTATGGCATCCTGAGCGACCACATCTGACATCAGGTCCACAATCGCAAAGCAGTCTCGACGCTCCTCATGAGCGGCCAGAGCCTCACACGGTCATCGAGACGCCTCTGGGACCCGTCGGCATACTCATCTGCTGGGACCTTGGCTTCCCAGAAGCATTTCGCTCACTGATCCTGCAAGGCGCCAAAATCATCATCATTCCAACGTTCTGGACGGCCTTTGACATGTCAGCCGAAGGCTTAGCATACAACAAGGACGCAGAAACGCTCTTCCTGAAATCAACACTTGTGGCGCGAGCCTTTGAGAACACCGCTTGTATTGTGTTCTGCAATGCTGGCGGTCCACGCGAAGAAGGCTATGTTGGGCTTAGCGGTGTGACAATGCCGATCATGGGTACGTTGCCGAACAGCTTCGAAGACGGTGAGCTAGGTGTGCGCGTCATTGAGACTGACATGAAGCTGCTGGACATCGCGGAAGCAAATTACAAGGTGCGGGAGGATCTGCAACGCGAGGACTGGCATTACGGATACTCGCACGCGACAACCACCACTTCATGACGGATGTTGAAATGAAACGTTTTATTGTCTGTCATTTATGAAAGTTATGAATACGCAGCGCCCAACTTGAAGATGCAGGTCATCCAAAATTCCGCAACCAGTACGGGGTCTTTCCACACATTCGCCGCGCTATGCAAACGAGAAGCAAACCTCCACCACCTTGAATGTTTCCGCGTTCACTCCCATTCGAACTCCAACCCCCGCTTCTGACCTGCACGGAAAGCCTGCGCCGCACGATCGTTGGGCGCATTGTCGCCGAAGCCGCATCCGCCGTCTCGTTCTTGAGCAATGACAGGTCCCGCGCACTTTCCTGAGTTGAAGCCGCAGCAACCCGAAGCGCAAGCAGCATCGCTCTGACAAGGACCTGTGATGAACTGCGCTCCATTGCCTCCAGCTGCAGCGCCATTACCCGCCGCACCCGTACCGGTATTGGCATTCCCCGTTGCCATGCCGGTATTGCTGTTTCCAGTGGCGACGCCTCCAGCTGCGGCATTGTTGGCAGCAGCCCCACTTCCAGACCCAGGATTGAAAGTACCGGTGAAACCCAACTTGCGCGCCGCATTATCGTTGGGAGTGCCCGATCCCCTCCCGCATCCCCCATCTCGCTCAAGGGCAACGATCGCACCGGCACACTTGCCGCTGTTGAACCCACAGCATCCTGACGCACAATCGGCGTCCGATGTGCAGGCACCTGTGATGAATTGTGTACCCGCACCGGCAGTGGCCCCATTGCCGCCACCTGTTGCGGGGTTGGCAGCACTTGCGGTACCCGTGCTGGCGGGCGCGGCAGCATTTGCGCCACTCCCTGAGCCCGGGTTGAAAGTGCCCGTGAAGCCTAGCTTTCGGGCTGCATTGTCGTTGGGGGTTGCGCCACGACCGCACCCGCCGTCACGTTCGAGTGCTATGATGGCGCCCGCGCATTTCCCCGAGTTGAAGCCGCAGCAGCCGGATGCACAATCGGCGTCAGACGTGCATGGGCCGGTGATGAACTGCGTGCCTGTCCCTTGAGCGGCGACGAGGGCGGTAAGGGTTGAGAAGAGAAGGACGGCGCTGAAGTGAACCATCTTGGCTGATGTGTAGGAGATTCGCAAGAATGCTTTATTGGTTTTCGGGTCGAGTGAACAGTGCTGTAACAAGTATGAAAGGACGTGACCAGCACGAAATGAACGTATGAATTACCAGTTGAAGCCGAAGGAAAGAAAGGAATGGAGGTCAATGACGGGTTGCAAGTGCTCCCATCCTGCATCCGGGCAGGACGCACACGTTCTTATACTATCCTCTTCCTAATGCCCAATCCTACCGTGACCTTCTTCGCCCCTCGCATCATCCCATCACACTCACCTCACCAAGAGTCAATATCTTACGTAGCGCATACTTCCTCTGAGCTCCACAAACATCTCGAAAAAGCCGATCAACGAGGTTCTAGTGGTTCTCAAGCCGCGTTAGATCACGGAAAGAACGTTGAGACCCTTGTCCATCGAAAGAACCAAGCATCGAATCCCCGTCCGCGTGGTATTGTGCCGGTCCACAACCCGCAGCTGAGCTTCGTCTGCGCCTGCAGACGAACAACTTACATTCGTGCTCAGACGCAATGACTTGCGACACCGATGAAGAGCAGAGTGTTCGAGCCTGCTCATGGAATGGCGAGGCTGCGGCATCAGAACAGCCTCGCCGAGCGTCTACCCAATGAACGCCGGCTACCAAGCCCCAGCAGCGAAGATTTCGAAACACAACGAACCTCAGAAACACTCTCCAAAACAGGAGCAACTTTCCTTCTCCTACATCTGCATAGCTCCGCGATGTTTGTTCTCGCAGTCAATCGCCCGGCACCGTTGGCTTATAATAGAGGTCTCGTTTGACCTGCGGGCCATTTCGCCACTGCATACCCGCTTCGCCCACGCGAATGACAGGCTTCGACCCCAGAATCTTCGCGCGGTCTCGGTCGCGTCGTGAGGCATCGATTGTGCCAGATCCACGCGCCGTCAACCCCGGGATGTGGCTTAAGGACGTTGACGGTCGCTTTGTGGACACTGCGAACGCGACTTGTGAATTGCGGAGCCGTCGATGGCTGTCCAGGCTTTTGATCTACTCGATCGCATAGTAGTAGAGCTCTATCAAGAACGAAGAGAACGGTCTACTTCTTGGGACGAATGTGGTCCTGCCCCTTCCACCGCGCCACGGTGTCCCGCGCCTCTCCCCAAACTTTTTCGACTGACTGAACTGACTACGCACCTAGCGGTTTAGCGCCACAGAAGCAATGATATGTGACACTGCCATTCATATTGAAGGACATCAATCCGCCCCCTTGGTCAGACATCCCCAAACAACGCCGACGTTACCTTTGCTCTTGGTCTTGGAGTCATCCTCACCCGCGTGTTATCCGCAGGCTATCACAAATGCCCGCAAACAGATGACAGAGTACTTCTGTCAAGCTTGGCCGTCGGCACCGATGCTTCACAAGGTTGTAATGTCAGGGCGGCACTTCCAGCGCGAAGCTACAGTAAATTTGTGCTGCTATATGCGTCTGGTGCTTGCATGTCCATTTGAGTAAGTTACGATGGTCACTTTCTGTGCAGCAAGGGAAGTGTTCGCACCGCAGGATCGCATACCTCCATCTCTGCGCGCTTTGTGAGGAGTGGACCTAGAATTCGATTATTCTCAACGGCGACGAACATCACGGCCTTTCGAGCGAATAGATACCAGGCCGGACGCATCTGCTGGTATTCCGTATGGCTGCCTGGTTTGGTAGGCGCTATAGTTTACCATGATGGAAAGTGCCAGCGCTGGTCGGTTCCGGGCGGCTGGTACGTGTACCTGGAATGCTGAAAGTTGTATACCTTAACCTGAACATGCATTCAGCTCAGACAGGCAACCACACAAAACAGCTCGGTAGATCTACTAGTGTGTTCACTTCTCCCACAACCAGAATCATGGATCATCGCGGCCGGGCATCGTCCGCAGTTATCGCGCCGAAAGTTCATCATCACACACCTTCGTCGCGCATCATCCTCAATCAGCCGTGCTATCCATCATCATCATTATCGCTCAGCATCGTCAGACATCTCTCATGCTCGTCACCCTGGTGCATCGCACTCAGTCCTCGCCAGCATTAAAAACCACACTCATCAGCAGAATCGGAATAACTCACGGAACATTGCACGGAACACCACATTTGAGAGGATTTGCCAACATGAAGGAACTTTCCCAACCACCGCATCAAATCCTCGGTGTCAGACGCGATGCGTCGCGCGAAGAGGTCAAGAGAAGGTACCACCAACTCGCACGGCAATATCACCCAGACAAGAATATCCATCGGCAGGTATGGGCAGATATAATGTTCAAAGAGCTTAAACAAGCGTACGAGATCATGACGGACCACACCGAGTACCAAAAGTATATGAAAAGGTTCGGGAAGCCGAAGCGGAATTCGCCCAATGACAGTCCTTCAGGAGGATATGCTAGCTTCGAGATCTGGGAGGATGCTCCTTCCGAGGCGTACAGGAGTACACCCGATGATTTCACCGTTCATCGTGGCAAAAGGATGAAAAAGACCCGGGCGGGATGGATGGAGTGCCCTGACAATACTGAGAGTAACGCGCCATCTAAGAGCCCGCCTTTCGTGCCACATCGCGACACTAATGTGCCGCTAACACTGGAACGAGCAACAGAGAGGATCCTTTCCATATCCAGTGGCTGGGACTGCGGCATCTCCGTGCTCGAGTCTCTCTACGCCGAGCCAGAAGTTTCACTACTGCCGTCCCTGAAAGCAGCGAAGGCCCGGACATTGGCACTGATGTATTCGTTGCAGCGTTTAAAACCCCAGTCGAATGAACCCCGAGGCGGACGGCACGCCGGCATGTGGGAGGCAACAGCTCTAGAGCTTGATTCAATCAATGAACTAAATGACTTCCTGGAGAAGTACCGGCAGCGTCTCGAAGAGATATTCGCGGCTGTCTGTCCACGGTGTCGTGCAAAACGCGAGGGCGAGAGCTTACGGTGGTCGCAAGAACATCGGGAGATGCTGCCCGGGTTGATTTCGAGTTTTGAAGTCGAAGTCGAAGCACAGATTCAGAGATGTTCGGCGGCGCTACCCTTGATCTTGGACTGAAAGTCAGTGAACAAGACAGATGTAGTCTCTTAGAACACGAGACGTACAGCAATTGCACGAACTCTATGAATACAGTACTCAAGTTGACTGTGTCGAATGTGCATCGTACTTCTGGGAGGAGCTCACGGAGAAAAGTATAGCCGGCGCAACTCCGCGTCCAGGGTCCTTCCTGCCGTGACTTCCACCTGCCAAGCCTGAGCTCTTGTCGTCCTCTTAGCTATGTCCATCACACGCCAGTGGTGCTTTGCGCGCCGCCCGTACCGATGACGAACGAATTGTTCTCTCTGTCTCCGCCACTGATGGCGCAGCGCGTTCACATGATGCTCGTCTTCCGCTGCTCAGACTCCTCTAGAGCGCCGATTGGCAGCATACTAAGGAGTGAAGACAAGCATACGAAAGTCCCGCCCCGCTACGCAAAAGTTCAGCTTCGCGGGACCCATTACTCATTTGGCGCCACGGTGTCATGGGCGTTTGACAAGTCGATGCCAAGGTAGCGTACACGTCGTCCCCAGATTGGTTGAAGTATATCTCCCGTTCATTGTCGCCAGAAGCCCAAGGCATTGTCTCTTAATTGACACAACGTATCCAAGATACCACTCATTTTCCACGCGAGATGACAGACAAACAGGAAGCGAATCAAACTTCTGGATCCGCCAGCGCTTCTTCAAGCACGCTCGAGCGTGTGGACACTATTGCGACACGTACCAGCAAAGACGAGGAGGCCGCAGGATCAACGAGCGAAGCCTTCTCGTCCAAATTCACCCTTTCTCCCGATTTCTTGCATAAACTCGTCTCATCAAAAGATGTCTCGAGACTATGGCATGTAGGCGGGCCATCAGGGCTGGAGGTCGCCCTGCGGACGAACTTTACCCATGGCCTCGACAACGATGAAGATGTCCTACAGCAGCTCGGAAATGGACGACCAGAGCCTGTGAAGCGAAAACAGTCCATCATTCCTCTTCACCTTGAAGGCGAAGATAGCAAGGGATTCAGCGACCGCCGACATGCGTACTCTGACAACAGACTGCCTCCAAGGAAATCGCGGAGCTACCTCGGGCTCGTGTGGGATGCCTTCAACGACAAATTGATGTTCCTGTTGACGTTCTCGGCCGTCATCTCACTCTCGCTAGGCATCTACCAGTCTGTTGACCCTTCCGAGCCCGGGTCTAACGTCGAGTGGGTCGAAGGCGTTACTATCGTGATTGCCATCATCATAATCTTGACAGCTACAGCGACAAATGACTGGCAGAAGAACAGTAAGTATCGAACCTTGGCCCAAGGAGGGGTATACAGGTATTGACCTGTATGCAGGAAAGTTTGAGAAGCTCAACAAGCGCAAAGCAGAGCGCTACGTCAAAGTCGTCCGCTTGGGTAAACTTGTTCAGATCTCCATAGACGATATCCTCGTCGGCGACCTTGTGAAACTCGAAACTGGAGACATCATACCAGCAGATGGCATATTGCTGGACGGCTTTGATGTTGAATGCGACGAATCTTCGACGACTGGAGAGAGCGATCTTATCGAGAAAACACCTTTCAGAGAACGCCACGGACGCG
Source organism: Cyphellophora attinorum (assembly GCF_001299255.1). Taxonomy (NCBI): domain Eukaryota; kingdom Fungi; phylum Ascomycota; class Eurotiomycetes; order Chaetothyriales; family Cyphellophoraceae; genus Cyphellophora; species Cyphellophora attinorum. The sequence goes on along the minus strand of NW_017253238.1, from coordinate 845,220 downwards.
ATCAGCACTCCGAACCCACTAAGGCATCCGAGAAAATCGACCCCTTCATCCTCAGTGGCAGCAAGGTCGCGAATGGCGTCGGAACCTTCGTGGTCACCGCAGTCGGCGTCAACTCATCGTATGGGCGTATCTTGATGTCCCTGCGTGACGTGCCGCAGGAGACACCTCTTCAGCAGAAGCTTGGATCACTGTCCAAGTACATCTTGCTCTTCGGCTCACTTTTTGGAGTCGTCTTCTTCTTCATCCTTCTGATTCGATTTCTGGTCCGCCTCCCGTCGATTGAAGGCGGTCCGCGCGCGAAGGGCGAGAGCTTCTTGGAGCTGTTCATGTTGTCAGTAACGATGGTTGTTATTGGAGTTCCAGAAGGACTTGCACTTGCGGTCACGCTTGCGCTCGCCTTCGCCACGACGCGAATGCTCAAGGACAACAATCTGGTCCGTCTACTTCGGTCCTGCGAGATCATGGGCAATGCCACTACCATATGCTCGGACAAAACAGGCACGCTCACTCAGAACAAGATGACCGTGGTCAGTTGTCTTATGGGTCTTGATGACAAGTATGAGGACACGCAGATGCTTGATGGCTCTGACACAACCGATAACGCAACTCGAGAGAAGCGCGCTCAGACCATGGCATCGGTTCTCAATATGTCGGATCAAGTCCGACAGCTTCTCAGAACATCCATAGTCATGAACACAACCGCCACAGAACGAGATGACGCAGGAAAATGTGATCTACAAGGGTCAAGCACCGAGGTCGCCCTGGTCCAGTTCGCGTACGACCACCTTGGACTTGACCAGCTGACCTCGGCACGTAACAGTATGCGAATCATCCACATGTTCCCCTTCCAATCCGCATCAAAGGCCATGGCCGCAGTGGTGGCATTGCCTCACGGCACGTTCCGAATGTTCGCTAAGGGCGCTGCTGAGAGCATGATCGACCGTTGCACGCGTGTCCTTGATGGGGATGTGAGGTCGCTGCAAGAGCATGACAGCACTAAGTTGCAGTCACACATCCAAAACTTAGCAGAAAGATCCCTCCGAGTGCTTGCTATTGCTTATCGAGACTTCCCGTCATGGCCTCCAATCAGCACGACTTTCAGCTCCTCAGATCATCTGAAGCTTGACGATGTCCTTCACGATATGACATACGTCAGCATTGCCGGTCTACGAGACCCTTTGCGACCCGATGTAATACAGTCTGTCCAACAGTGCCAGTCAGCCGGCGTGCAGGTCAGAATGGTAACAGGAGACAACTTCAACACAGCGAAGGCAATCGCCCGCGACTGTGGAATATACGCGTCTGGAGGTGTCGCAATGGATGGACCAACGTTTCGAAAGCTCACACCGTCCCAACTTGACTCCATTGTGCCTAGACTTCAAGTACTGGCGAGATCGTCTCCAGAAGACAAGCGAGTCCTGGTCAATCGCTTGCGGGCCCAGCGAGAGATCGTTGCAGTGACAGGAGATGGCACGAATGACGCGCTCGCTCTCAAGGCTGCGGATGTCGGCTTCGCGATGGGCATAGCTGGCACTGAAGTCGCCAAGGAAGCAAGCAGCATTATTTTAATGGATGACAACTTCACTTCGATCGTGAAAGCAATCTCCTGGGGCCGGACCGTCAACGATGCTGTGAAGAAGTTCTTGCAGTTCCAGCTTACGATCAATTTTTCGGCCGGGCTGTTGACTGCCATCACTGCTCTAGTAGGCGAGGTCGATGAGGCCGTCTTCACTGTTGTCCAGCTACTGTGGGTGAACATTATCATGGATACGTGAGTCACTCCTGCTCCTGTCAATTGAGCATATATGCTAATGGTGTTTCTGCAGCTTCGCCGCCCTTTCCCTTGCCACAGACTATCCGACTCGCGGCGTTCTTCAACGCAAACCTGAGCCACGCAACCAGCCCATCATCACAGTCTCTATGTGGAAGATGATCGTCGTCCAGACCGTCTACCAGATGATCGTAATCTTCGTCATACATTATGCTGGCGACAAGTTATGGGCGGCCAACACCGAACACCAGGCCTCTCAAATCCAGACCACCGCCTTCAACACTTACATCTTCATGCAGCTGTTCAACCAAACCAACTGCCGGACGCCCGACTCGCGTCTCAACATCTTCGAAGGCATCATGCGTAATCCATTCTTCTTCTTCGTCCAAGCCGTCACCGTGACCGGCCAAACCCTGATCGTCATATTCGGCGGCAACGCCTTCCAGACAGCTCGACCCACCGGTTCTCAGTGGGCCACTTCCATCGTACTCGGCGTCTTGACACTCCCGCTGGGCGTTGCCGTGCGCTGCATCCCAAACAAGTACTTCCTGAAGCTCACCACACCGATCAGGAAATTGTTTCACATGCGCATGCGTCGCAAAGCCGCTAAAGAACGAAAGAAGGCTGCGCGCCCTCCGCAGCCGGGTCTTCTCAGTCGTGCAGTCTCGGTGATCAAGCGCGAGACAAAGCCACCAGCTGGGCCAATCATCCCGACCAACAACGACGACATTATGCCGCCGCCCACGGCCGAGGAGCTCAAGTTGCACCGTACTGCTTCGAGGACGTCGCTGCAGCGACAGCAGGGTGAGGGAGAGGTCAGTCTCTCGGCTTTGATTGCTTTTGCTCGCGATCGTAATGGACAAGAGCAGTCGAAGGAATCGGAGATGGCAATGGGATTGAGGAAATACGTCTTCGAAGTGCATCCTGATACTGTGGTCGATGATCCGATCGTGTTGGTGGATAGCAAGGAGGAAGTGGAAGAGGGCCAGTATGCGCCACCACCGAGTCAAAGGGCAGATCATCTGATGTATCTGGGAGTTGGTGACGGTAGTGGCGGTGCGGCGGAGGAGTGCAGGAAGGTGAGGAGAGGGAGTCGTGCTGTATAATTATGTATATTTACGAGACTTCGTCTATTGTACTTCAGCCGGGTATTCGTGTCGTGTAACATGTGCCTTACGGAATGATCTGGACGAAGAAGATTACCTTCAGTCGCTGAATCCATCCCAGTCATCTTCTGCCTCGCCTGCACTACCAGCATCATCATGGTCGTCAAGTGCCATCCCACCCGAGCTGACCTGACCGTTCTCCGACCCAGGCCGATCGCGAACGAAGCAGACGACGAAAAACCCCATGGTGCCTTGCTCATCACCAGGATAGCATCGTATGCACCCTTCCAACTCCTCCTCACTCAAAGTGTGCCCTGAATCAACATTCCCACTTCCACTTTTGCCACGATGCGGCCACTCTCTCAAGCCACCAGGTTGCAGGTCCTTCGGCAAGACCCGCCAGCCACGCGTTTTTGCCACTTCCGATGCCAGCACAGACTTACGACCGCCTCGTTCTCCTCCTCATGAAGCGAGCATGTTGAGTACGTGATCCTCGTGGCGGCTGTAAAGGCGAAAGCGTGCTCGACGATCTTGGACTGCAGGCCAGCTAGCTTTGCTAGGCGCTCGGGGTCTTTTGTTGTGCTTGCGTTTGGCTGCTCGTCCTCTTCGGGAGGACTTTGTTCTTCGGCGGTCGTGATGGACTCGTGTTTGCGCTTCTTCGAGGCGTTTGGACCTTTCGGAGGTTGCGCCTTTGGCTGTGATTTGATTGGCAAGTCGAACTTAGGAATGTCTTCTCGGCCAACTATACCGCTGCCGGAGCAGCTAGGGTCGAGGAGGAGATGAGAGACGTTGCGGAATTGCTCATCATTGGGATCTAGGGCGAGGAAGTCTTGCTTGGGCAGAACGTGGACATTAGTCGCGCCTGCTTTGTCAACCATAGTCTGGAGAATCTCAGAGCGCCTGCCGTCCCGCTCGCAAGCAAATATGCGATGCTTGCGCTTGCCATCTTTGGGTGATCTAGATCGCAGGATAGCAGCAGCATGCGTAGTCTTGTTCCCAGGCGCCGCACAGCCATCAATTACATCGCCAGTAAATTCGTTGTCATTGCCCAGCAGAAGGTGCGCCGGAAAGCACGAGGCTTTGTCCTGTAAGATCAACTCCCCATCCAGATAGGCTTTCGTCTTTACCAACGACGCATCCGGGGGCACAGCAATCAGGTCCGGCACATGTTCGTCTGTGCAGAATGCGTTGCCCCAACCAGCCCCAGCTACATTACCTATCTTCTGCACCTTCGAGTACCCAGCAAACGTCGAACGCGACTGCGCGGATACGCTGCTTTTCAATGTGTTCACGCGAACCCACCTTGGCTGCGATACAGAATTGAAATTTATGCCAACCTTGCCCTCAGCAAGCACCCTCTTCAAGTCCTCGACCGTACCACATCTTTTTCTCAGCCTCGCCTTGGTGAACTCTGCTTGTAAGCGAGCCTTATGTCTCTCTACTGCTTGCCTCAACGGATGACTTGCGGACGCCGCAATGCCACCCTTCGCGAAGAAATGGTCGTGGAGGAGAAGAAGCGAGAGTAATGGAGTGACCTACCTTGAGCCGCGATGGCTGAGTCAGTCAGCGGCGACGTGTTGTATCGATATGACCGCGGCTCACCTTGGGCTCGTGCTCGAGTATTTGGGACTTCTCAATGACCTCCCTCAGAAAGGTGTCGTACTTTGCGCATTCTGAGATCAGGGCATAGAGATGTGCGGGCTTGGATTTGAGTCCGCTTTTGCTGCCGTAGATGCGTGACTTGAGAGAGCCTCGCTGCTCTTCGCCCGTCAGGATGGTCACGGCATCGTAGTAGAGCGACATCAGGGCGGCAACATCAGAAAATCGCGGTGCTGGTAGTAGGCAAACTTGCGAGAAGTTCACCAGAAATTCGAGGTTCTTGACTTGCGCCGGTTGACTACGCTAATCTAGATCTGGACTCGGGCTAATTCACTTCACTTCTCTTATGGACAAAATGTCGGGATGGGCAGGCATGGCATCATAGTCCTGGAGACCGGGAGCTAGATGTGGTCAGAAGTGAGGCAGTAGAGGAGGTCGATGGACGGAGAGTGTCTCAGTAGTCACGCACGGTCCTGAAGCAGACATTTCAGCAGGAGCTACCATAGATCACAGTCAGTCGCTACCACCCACAACATACTGGCCAGTCAATACCGTCCTGTCAGGACCGCCCACGAATACGAGGCCGTAGCCATCATGGCGAAGTCTAGTCATACCACTACCTTCACAGCCAAGGATGGAACACTCTACATTCTAGCCATGCTCCCACCACCGGGCTCGATCGTTGCTCCCAACGGCTTTCCCGCCGACCCGCGTCCACCCAATGCTCCCCAACTCTTCCTCGACGCAATGGATGTCCGGATACGCGTCTTCTGCGATGAGCAGAATTGCGCTCTCGAACCCGAGCTAGACGAGGACGACCCTCGCTCCTGGCACTGGGTCGCCTACCAACAACCACGAAATGGTGAACCCCAGTCCGCAAGACCAGTGTCAGTGATCCGCATCGTCCCGCCGCCGCACGCAGCACACCCGAACGGGTTCGAGGACCCGAACGAGGAGCCCTATTGTAAGTTGGGACGGGTGGCGACGCTGAAGGAGGTGAGAGGTCAAGGGCTCAGTCGGGCGTTGGTGGACGCGGCTTGTAAGTGGCTGGCTACGCATGCTCGTGAGGTTGGCGGGGGTTGGCAGGGAAATCTGCTGGCGCATGCACAGCTGGAGGTTGAGAAGATGTATGAGCGGCAGCAATTCGTGACTGATGAAAGGCTCGGCAGATGGGACGAGGAGGGCATTGTGCATGTTGGGATGTGGAGGAGAGTGAAGCTTCAAGGGACGCCGTGAGCTAACATGCCAGCTGGAAGTACGCCAAAGATCTGTGCATTCGTACCACGACCAAAGGTCACAGTTTAGGCTTTGGAACCTGGATCCTCAACCGCGTCTTTCGAATCCGGATCCTCGACCTTGTCGTCTGCGTGGCCTTCTGCTGTTGAAGGAGGCTCCTTTGATGACTCCGCAACATCGTCTTCCTGCTCGGGCTCTGCCTCTGCATGCTCGCCCTTTTCCCCAGCGCCATCATCATCTTTCTCTTCTTCCCGCTTTGTATCAGCAGCAGAGGCTGGAGGCTCTGCTTGCTCCTCGGCTTTACCTTCGTCAGACTCATCCGACTCGGCCTTCTCCTTCTCCTCAACATGGTCCGAATCCGTCATCTTGCCATCGTCCAGGGTTTCATCACTGCCAGTTGCTGGTTCATCCTCTTTGGACGCGATGTTTTTCCCGGGTTCCCCTAGGTTCTCGGTCTTGTGCTCGTCTAACGACTTTCTTGCTCCTTCCTCCGCAGCATCATCCAGCTCCGGCGCCCCACCTTCCTCCCAAGCATGCTTATCGTGACTCTTCGCTTCCTCCTCGATTCTACTAATATCTTTCACAACACTTATTCCCTCCAACGCCTCTACTTTCTTTCTCTTCTGGTCCTCCAACAGCTTCTTCGCCCTTTCCGCCACCTCAGCCTCCTCCATCTTGACCTTCGCTGCTTCTACCCTCTCCTTTTCCTTCCTCTGTTTCGCCCTTTCCTCTTGCTTCTTTCTCTCTTCCTCAGCTCCTGCATTCTCCTCCTCCAGCTTCTTCTTCGCACTCTCGGCATCCGCCTCCAGCAGTTTGCGGAACTCCTCATCCTCTCTATCCTCCGCGGTTCTCTGGTCGCCACATTTCTCACGCTCGAGGTACATGTCAAGTATGATCTTGACCTCGGGGCAATAGTCGTAAATCTCCCTACGGCGCTGATGTATGGCCCAGACGTTTGGGGCTGGACTATTACCAGGCAACATGTGGTATCCCATGGGTTTATCGTACCAGACTGATTCAACGGCAAATTCCTTCTCCTTTTCAGGAGGGCACATGTTTGCTCCCGGAAGCAGGCCAAGGCGGGACGCGAACCAAACATCTTCCGAATTGGAGTCATCCTGACGCTTTTGAAACTCCAGCACCTCTCGGATCCTAGACAGTCGTCGCAGCGATAGGCCACCATTTCCGCCAAACTTGTGATCGCCATCCCTGCAGAGTCTGTCAATTTCACCATGTCCCGGAGGGGTTCTGGGACTCCCCAGAAGCGCGGTACTCACCATGGCGCGCCAACCCAGTCCCAGCCCAACCAGTCATCTAGGCCCACCTCACTGTTTGCACACAAGATAGCATCACTATGCCATACCAGCAGCCACTCCGTATCCGCGAGGTCCCCCTCATAGAACGTCTTATTCGTCAACAGTCGATTCGTCATCTCCTCCGCACTCAACACCCGCCCATCCTTGGGTTCTTCCCATCCATACCTCCGTCCCCACCCCTCGCCATAGCTGTCCTCCAAATTCCGGATATTCAATTTGCCCATGGCCTCGTACATTGCCGCAGTGTACGATTCGCGCACCTGAGTCACAGTGGCGGACGAGCCATAAAAGAGGAAGCGCCAGTCTGGAGGTACGACCATGATCATATGTAGCAGTAGAGGGACGAGGAAGGGGAGATCGGCTCGAGCTCGATATACAGCGCCGTCTTGTTGGCTGGGTATCGTGAGAGAAAGGTTGCGGTCGGATGTCGGTCGATTTGTATCGAGGGCAGAGCGGCGTATTGGCTCATGAGGGTAGACTTCAGTCGTGTTGGGTAGGGGTTGTGCGGGAGAAGCCATCTGTTAAAGTTGTTCCAACGTCAGCTAATTGTGCTTGTGCGCGTGAATAATGTCTTATCGCAGCCGCGACGCTCGTGCAGCAGCCCGTTTGACAGCCATTTCAGGGTCGGAACTTCTGAAGGCTCAACTTACACCACGGCCAAAACCACCAGCATTGGGAAGATCGCCGCCTCGCCCAATATTGTTGGCCATGGGACAGTGTTGCCTCCCCCATTCTCGTGCCAGACACGACGCAGCTCGTTCGTCGTCTTCTTCAGAACCATCCTGAGCGCCGTTGGTCTGTACGGGAGGATGTGTGGTAAGAAGATCCCGCACTCAATCGGTTCTTTCGCTGTCTACCTGCCACTCATCATGACGCTCATTTCAATTTCCAACGTTCGGCAGGAGCAAGCATCGGATGCGAATTCACGTGCAGTGAAGGTTCCCTGGCGCATGCTGCAGAGCCTCGAGAGAGCCTCAACGTGATTTCGCTATGGACGCAAGGGATGAGAGCCTTGCATACAGTGGACATGGTACCCATTCTTCAGGGCATGCTCCCTTGCCGGGCGCCCCTTTCTACTGATCTCGCTGCATGTGTCAGCTAAGCCCTCACAAAGGCATAATGCCCATTCAGAGATTTGACGAGCTGTAAGATGGAGTTCATGTGCATGGGATGAAAGTATCGGCACTAAGAGGTATGCAATTCTGATTATCATGACTCCTGCAAGAAAGCGGTACTGCTTGGCACCGAGGTCTGTGGAAACGCTATCTCGCTGCGGTAGGCAGAGACAATTCCGACTCCCAATTCACGGCGGCTCCTACACTGAGAGGACCCAAGGTCCCGAACCCACATTCTAATGCCCAAAGGACCACGATGGAATTACCTGAACTCCTGAATGAAGCAGCATCATCACTGCCACAGCCTAGCGGACGGTATCGCCGCCAGCAGCAAGGTCTTCGCCCAGCATCTGTCGCTTGCTCGACACATCCTGATTCTCCTTGCCTTCATCTTCCTCACTCTCCCTGGCGCGCTTCCTAGTGTTGCGCTTCGCAAGCTCTGGTGCAGCAGGAGCCAGATTGATAGCAGTCTCGGCGGCGATCGAGTTCATGATCGCAGGTGTTGGGGGTGCCAAGAAGCCAGATTGAGGTGCGCTTTCGGTATTGTCCTGGAAGATATCCTTGCCGCCATTCTCCTTGCCGTTGGGTGCAGGAACATGAGCAGTGCCAGCCGCAGCATTTGCAGCGAATAGACGGTCTTGCTGAACTTCGATGAGAGGCGTCCGGGGCATGCCCGAACCAGGGATACCCTCACCGCCAACCTCCGGATGCGCGAGACTGGTCTTGAAAAGAGCATCGGTGCCCTTCCACCAATGTCTACCCCAACGACGGTACCACGCCACGGTGTCAGCGAGTCCTTGCTCAAATCTGACTTTCTGTTGCCAGCCCAAGGCTGGTAGCTTCGTAGCATGCATTTTGTATCGCTGGTCATTGAAAGGACGATCAACCACATGATTGATCCACGTGGAATGATCGGCCTCGGCAATGTTGAAGATGTTGAGCATGCGATGAGCCAGGTCAAGATTACCGACCTCATCTTGAGATTCAACGACATACACCTCTCCAGGAACACCTTTGTGCAGGATAGTGTCGAACGCATCGGCCGCATCTGAGGCGTAAAGAAAGCTGCGACGAGCGGTCCCTTGGCCATGGAGTGGCAGTGGGAGACCACGATCCAGGAGACAAGAAAACTTGGGAATGATTTCTGGAACGTTGGTTAGTCCCATTGACGAAGAATGAGCGAATACTCGGACACAAAGTGCCACTGGACTTTAAGAACTGGACTTACTCTCAGGATACTGATGAGGTCCGTAAACATTGTTGCTCCGGACAATGATACACGGAAGCTTATAGGACCTCGAGTACGCATTCACGAACATTTCCGCAGCAGCCTTGCTAGCTGCATAGGGATTCGTCGGTTTGAGCAGGCTTTCTTCAGTGAATGCTTCTTCGGTTTCGTTCTCGCCGTTGACCTCGTCGGTCGAGACATGGATGAACTTTTTGACGTTACACTTCACAGCTGCTTCGAGTAGCTTGTGTGTTCCGAAGACATTGTTCTCTGTGAAGGCGAAGGAGTTGCCAAAAGACAAATCGACGTGAGACTGCGCAGCGAAGTGCATGATGGTATCGACTTGGTATTCCTTGATACAGCGGAGGACAGCAGCCTGGTCAGTGATGTCGCCGAACACGAAGGAGAAATTGTGCGCATTGTCGAGACATTTGGTGTTGTTGAGTGTGGCACAGTAGTCGAGCTTGTCGTAGCAGATGATATGATATGCTTGTGGATAGGTGAGAGTCAGATGCCGGACTACCCATGAGCCACTGCTGGTTCTTAGCGAATTCGACAGAATCGTCGCATAGACTTACATGAATCCAGCACCCCCCGTGATCATAATGTTGCGAACATTGAAGTCCGGATCGTGCTTGACTGTGCCTCGCAGTATAGGCGGCACCACATGGGTGCCATTCATGTGCTCGCTAATGGCTGAAGGCATCTTCTGCGGAGCGCTAATATCTGTGGTACGTCGCGATGATATGATGTGCACTCTCTAACACCTGAACAACGGTTGTGGAAATGTTGTGCGTAACTAAATGAAAGCAGCCAAGAGGTCGTAGCAGTCAATTGCACTCTTCGAGGCCTCAGAAAGACTTGTGAGGTTGATCAGTTGGCCCTGTCGCGACCGTGACAAGGTTTTGAGGTGTCAATTGATGAAGCCTGGCACAATGGTCAAAGGCCTTTGGAAAGTTGATCAACGGAACCAGCATGCTTCCCTAATCATGGCCTGATATGAATGCTTGGTGTAGGTTTGCTCCCTGGAGTGGCTCTCCTTTCGTGCTGCAATGGGGAGATTGAGCATTCTGCCCCCTTTCAACGTGCCAACCTCCCCCTTGCGCCAGAACCCTATGACCCTGGCCCGCGCATCTCAAATACACGCTGCATGAGACGAGAACAACGTCGAGCTTGCAGTATGTTCTGTTCAACGACAGCCGTTCTTACGAACAACGGAGATTTGCCGACCGGAACCTCAGGATCATGGAAACCGATGACAAGACCACTCAGCTGCCCTCTGGTGACGAGTCTGCTCGATTGATACTTGATAATGAGAAGCCCCCCGACTATACCATCGATATCGAAAAGGCCGCAGATCCTCAGGAACAGTCGCAAGAGAACAAAGGCCGACAATTTCTGATATGGACGACAATCAACACCCTGGCCACCATAGCAATCGTGAGTAGCTCGCATGGCCTGTACTGTAACTCACACCATCCAGGTCTTTACGAATAAAGAGATCTTCAAAGATCCTTCCTTGCGCAAAAATCAGTCGACATTTGCAGCTTTCCACTTCGTTGTGACGACGGGGACGTTATGGTACCTGTCGAGACCGAGCATCGGCATGTTCACGCGCTCGCGAGCACCTTTCGTCGGGATGCTGCCACTGGGCGCAGCCATGTGCCTCAACGTCATCCTGCCCAACCTGTCGCTGAGTTTCTCGTCCGTGGAGTTCTACCAATTGGTCCGGGTATTGCTCACACCGTTGACTGCCATCATCAATTTCGCCTTTTACGGTATCAGCATGCCTCGACAAGCTGTGTATGCGCTGTTCCCGATTTGCCTTGGGGTTGGAATCATGTCATACTTCGATACCCACAAGTCGACCGGGAGTGTCCCACAGACATCAACCCTGGGTGTCTTCTTTGCGTTTTCCGGGGTCGTTGCGAGTGCATTGTACACCGTCTGGATTGGGACATACCACAAGAAGTTCAACCTGAACAGCATGCAGCTGCTGCTCAACCAAGCACCCATCAGCGTTTTCCTGCTGCTGTATGCTATTCCATTCACCGATCAAACGCCACAGTGGTCGAGCCTTGGGTTGAACAAGTATTTGTTGATCTTGTTTGTGAGTCGCTTCTGACGGGTATCCTGCGAGTTACTGACAAACAGCAGAGCGGACTGATGGCGGCGCTCATCAACATCTCGCAGTTCTACATTGTGGCTGGAGCGGGAGCAGTTAGCAGTACGGTTGTCGGTCACTTGAAGACTTGCTCAATCGTGGCTCTGGGATGGATTACAAGCGGCCGGAGCGCCAACGATCGTGGCATCTTCGGTATTTTCATGGCGATTACCGGAATCGTGATGTAAGTTGAAGCATGAAACCCTTGTACTTGCGGATGCTAACAGGTCTAGGTACTCGCAGGTGATGTTCAAACATAAGAAGGCTCAGCAGGAACTAGCCCGCGAGGTACAGGCAGACGAGAAGAGATAATGTGTGAAACGTTCGGTAATTGCCATAGCTCACTCAGACCAGTGATGATGATGATGAGGTGGACGTAGAACATAGTTTAAGAAGTGTCTCGAACGCATCTTTAAAATCGTCGCAATCCGGCGGTCGCGCCTGTCTGCTGAATATATGTGATGCTGCAAGGAGGAAGGTCCAAGGACGCTCCTTGAATTTCTGACGTGGCAAGCTCACCTTCCAGGGTCCACGAGTTTCCAAGGTTTCAACTATTGTCATCCGGCGTTGGACCCGTTTAACAAAAGCTAAAAGTGCCTACGAGGAGGAAATCCACGGCGCGACTTCGAAAGCCAAAATTCTGTTCAGCTGAGTTGCCTGCCAGTGCGTAGGCAAGGTATTGCCATTCTACACTGCTGGTTGCACACCGTCGGGTAAACATTCTTCGTGTCCATCTTCAGCGTCAGCTTCATCTCCGGACAATATTTATAGATGTGGTTCCGTTTCTCAGGTGTTCCCCAGATGCCCCCAACCAGCCATTCACCGCTTCCGCCGGTGTGATAGCCCAGAGGGTAGTCATACCAATGAGCTTCGCCCGAGAACATGAGTGACTCGGTGCCATTGGCCGTCCGGGAGTTTGGCAGATGGCCCAATCGCTCCGTCAACCAGACATCCTCAGGATCAGAATTATTGGCTCGCTGCTGGTGACGCAAGACCTCAAGGATCGAGCTGACTCGGCGCAGAGATAGGCCGCCATTGCCGCCGTATCGACTTTCCAGATACCATGGCGCTCCGACCCAATCATAGTCCAACCACTCGTCAAGCGTACCCTTGTGATTGCCGCACATCATGCCTAGAACACGGCACGTTAGCTGCAGACCAAGCGAGAAAGCACGAAGATTATTTTGACCACGCTTACTGTCGGTCTGATACATCAGCAGCCATTCTGCAGGTGCGAGAACGGTCTCATACAGCCATTGATTCGTCAGAAAGCGACTGATCATCTCCTGGCCTGCAGTACTCATGTTCGATGGGATGTACATGAGGTCGAGCTTGCCAGCCTTCACTTGCTGTCGAACTGACGCGGATTTGTTGACATGGGCCACAGACGTGTCGGATCCCATGAACTTGAATCGCCAGTCAGGCGGTAATGTCGACATCATGTGCAGCATCATCGGCGCGATCGCACCATTGGTCGATTTTCGATAAGCAATGCCACCTTCGTCTCATTGTACAGTGGTTTGTGATAGTCGAATGTGATTGAGGGAAGCTCTGGTATAGTTGGCAAGTATGATCGCACACGCTGGGAGCTTGCTATGTTCCTGAGAAACTGGCTTTGTTGCAATCAACATCAGCTTGCCTCAGAGTAATGGGCTCATATGGCAAACTCACAAAATTATCCAATACGCAGCAAACGTGATGAGGCCCTTAGCGATATGACTCCGGAATATTCTTGACATTCTGTGCAACGGAAGGAAAGAGATTCCATTACAGACTGCCGTGTTTTGAATGTTTTTGAGGTTCAAAGTTCAGGGCTTAGTATCACGCCTCCCCCTTTATCCCTTGCATCCTACCGTTACTTTGCATACTTTAACGTGTGAAGGGGTTTACGACAATCAAATACCTTTCCCTTCCCTCATCTGAACACTTTGCAAGTCTCATTGCACATCAAATACGCATCAATCAACGACAATATGGGCAGTCTCGGCAATAGCAATGAGGTATTCCTCATCTGGGGTGGTAACGGATGGATTGCCGGCATCCTATACGACATGCTGCAACAACAAGGACGAAACGTTCATTCCACGACGATTCGAATGGAGAATCGCGAGCAAGTAATGGCTGAGTTGCAACGCGTCAAGCCGACTCATGTCTTCAACTGCGCCGGTGTCACAGGTCGACCGAACGTGGATTGGTGCGAAGACAACAAGGACGCTACAATTCGTGCCAATCTTATCGGAACCTCCAATCTGGCCGACTGTTGCTTTCTTCTGGGTATCCATTGCACCATCTATGCTACTGGTTGTGAGTCAATCTTTCATAATCAACCCCAACAGCCTCGTTTTCGCGGAGTCGGACTGGTCCGAAGAAATGTCGGCGATCCTGACACATAATCTGCACCGTCAGGGCAAGCCTGACCGCTTCCTGTGCCTAATGATTACTACTCCTTGCCCTTATCCTTGGCGTTGACCTCCAGCTCACTGTCTGTGTAACCCACAAATCATCTCGTGGGGCTGATGGTCATCATCCGAGAGCCCTTGCACAACACGAAGGTCAAAAGCACACAACTGACAGCGTTACTCACCCGCAGGCATATACGCATACGATGATGCCCACCCCATGGGGTCTGGCAAGGGTTTCACCGAGACCGATCCAGCCAACTTCTCGGGTTCCTACTACTCCTTCGTCAAAGCACATGCCGAACGCATGATCGTATCCGCTTACTCCGCCAACACCCTCATTCTGCGACTCCGCATGCCTGTCTCCGACGATCTAAACCCTCGCTCGTTCGTCACAAAAATCACCAAGTATGCTCATGTGGTCGACATTCCCAATAGCAACAGTATCCTCACCGACCTGCTCCCTTGCGGCATCAAGCTTGCAGAGAACAAAGTCACAGGGGTGTACAACTTCACGAATCCTGGCGCGATTAGTCACAACGAGGTTCTGACCCTGTACAAGCGCTATGTCGACCCAAGCTTTACATGGGCCAACTTCAGCCTAGAGGAGCAGGCAAAGGTAATCAAGGCTGGCCGCAGCAACTGCGAGCTAGATACGACCAAGCTTGTCGCTAAGATGAGGGAGTACGGCATGGAGATCCCCGAGGTTCATCAGGCGTATGCGGAATGCTTCCAGCGGATGGCGGCTGCCTCGAATACAGCTATCAACGACAAGGAGAACTTTTCGTCGACGGCTAAGCTTGGCGGGAAGGCTGGTGAGCTAGGAGTTACGGAGACAGTCCGAGCTGTTCACTAAGATAGTAAGTGAGTGGTCTTCCTTTGACAGCGGTCATTCTGACTCAGTAGCTTCAGATCATCCCCCGAGCTACTCGCCTTCTAGCAGTGGAGTCGGAAACTGATGACCTTTCTTGTGGTCATGCAAAGGAACTTGCCATTTCGGGAAGCGTAGGCGGAGAAAGTGATTGGCTTGATCAGCCCATTCCAGGTCTTTATTCCGGCCTGCTCGTACCCAGCCTTTGCAGTTTTCGACTCGACATGATAGTCGCGACCGCATGCATGCATGGTGGTGTTATTCAATAGAATCAATCAAGCAAGTCATGCCCTTGAAGATCTGAGATACATTCGTCAACCGGTCTG
Source organism: Cyphellophora attinorum (assembly GCF_001299255.1). Classification (NCBI taxonomy): domain Eukaryota; kingdom Fungi; phylum Ascomycota; class Eurotiomycetes; order Chaetothyriales; family Cyphellophoraceae; genus Cyphellophora; species Cyphellophora attinorum. Next base: position 830,089 of record NW_017253238.1, on the reverse strand, counting down.
CCAAGTGCCACCAAATATACACGCAAGTATTCGCCGTATCGTGATCATACCTAGGTAACCTTGGAAGGTACGCTGTACAGGTGATTTACCGCTTTATCATTTCCTGTCGACCGGTGTCGTGGGAGGTTCTCTTCTTAGTCTCACTGACACGGGCCCGCAAGCTACAGGGCGGTTTCTTTCACGCGTCAGCATTCAAACCTCAGTCAAGATCATCGACTTTGGTCTCTGGCAGGCATGATTGCGCTTCGGCGACTCGAACGTGATGATCTCGACTTCGAGCGTCTTGGACCAAGACACCGATCGTGAATAGCAACAGCGGTGGATTGCTGGCACCGTTCGATCATCCTAGACAGTCGGACTTGCAGACAAATAATTATGAGATCATGATGAAAAGCAAATTGGGGGCCTCTGGCCTCATCAGGCAGCGACACAAGGTTTGCGAACTTACTCATCTGATGTAACTGACCCTCCTAAGAGTTCTTATTTGAGCATCCCGAGACCTGGGCCAAAGTTTGAGATTGACAACGTTTCTATGCGGCGACAGGTTATGCCGAGCACAGCGGACGAACCTGGCGGAGCGGACTGACGACTCCTTGGACTCTTATGTGGCCTGCCGTATGGCAAGATCATCGGTCGACGGCGGACAAGGATGGTTGTTGAACCGCAGAGCGCCATGAATGTTGGTGCAATGACGAGGGTCTCGAGGGCAGCACACGCATTGCCCGTGCTAGAGTCCGCCATGTATAAAGTCATGCCCTGTCCTCTCATTGTTTCCAGGAGGAGTTAACGACGACCTAGCAACATCAACTGAGCCTACTAAAGGACTCCCGAACAGCAACTCTTAGAACCTCACGATGGCGCGCTTTGACAAGAGCACCACTGCCAAGGAGGTCATGAGCGCTATCCTAATGCCGTCAGCGGCAAGATAAGTAAGTGCTGTCTATAATCACCCAGCTCGGCAGCGTCAAGATCTGACGTATTGGCAGTCGCTATCACAGGCCCATCGGACAAGTCTCTCGGCGCCCACACAGCCTACACGTTCGCTGGTGCCACTCCACCACCAGCACACATTCTCTTACTCGGGCGCACTCTGGCCAAAATTCAGCCTGTCATCGACCGCATCCGACAGCTCAGCTCGTCCATCAAAGTCGACTTCATTCCTACCGACCTCGCCTCCAATGCATCTGTTCGCGACGCCGCAGCCCAGATCCTCCGGAAGGTCCCCCAGATCGACATTCTCATCAACTCCGGAGGCGTCATGGCCCTCCAGAACTACCAAACCTCCACCGACGGCATCGAAATGCAATTCGCCGCCTGCCACGTGGGGCACTTTCTCCTCACAGGGCTCCTCATGCCCAAGCTCCTCGCCAGCAAGGACGCTCGCGTCATCTCACTCACCAGCATGGGCTACGAGGCCAGCCACGTCCTGCTAGACAATTACAATTTCTCTAACGGCGACAACTACAACCCCTGGGTCGCGTACGGCCAAGCTAAGTCCGCGAACGTGATGATGATCAAAGAGCTTGCTCGGCGCGCCGCGGCGAAGAATTTGCCGATCAAAGCTGTTGTGCTACATCCTGGACTGGTACTCAGCAGTGGAATCTTGCAGAACATCTCGATGGACGAGCTGAATAAGGCTATGGAGAGCTCCAAGAAGGCCGCTGAGGCCAATGGCGAGGAGTCCAAGCCAGAGGAGCCGAAGTCGATTGAGCAGGGCATCGCAACCACGGTGTATGCTGCTGTTGCACCTGATTTGTATTCTGGGGTATTCCTCAAGGATTGTGACGTGTTGCCAGAGTCGGAGCAGAAGCCGTGGGTCAAGGATGTCGATCAAGCCTCGAGGCTCTGGAAGCTGAGCGAGGAGCTAGTCGGGGAGAAGTTCTTGTGATGGGTGAGGCGGTATCCTGCGCGAATGTCATACTCCGCGAGTCTAAATATTGATGTCTAGTCGGTCTACGCTATTTGCCCATCTAATCGCCAGCTCACCTCACCAAGGCACAGCCTCTCCCTTTGCATTGATAAATCTGCCACCCGAATTTTGCTTCGTCATCCCGTCAATCGTCCGCATAACCTTTTCCACGAACCACCCCATCTCAGTCGGCGCTTTCTCCATACCTAACATATTCGCCACCATATTCCCGCTCTCACTCTGCACCCAACCCGGGTTCATGGTCACCAGCACAATTTTCTTCTCCTCCTTGTTCGCTTGAACCACAAACGCATTGCCCGCTGCCTTGCTCATGCTAACGGCGGTGAGTGGGATTGGCAGTTGTGGGCTCTCGGCCATGGACGCTGCGAGAGTGGAGATGTAGATGTACCTTGGTTTGGACGCGGCTTCGAGAAGGTCACGGGTCGCCTGATAAAGGGCCAGGGGACCAAGAGCATTGGTCTTGAGGAGCACTTCTAGTTCGTCAAGGCCTTGGTCTTTGGCTAGATTGGCGCGGTTAAAGGCGGCGTTGGCGATTAGGATATCGATGTGGTTGAATGTGGAGGGTAAATTTCGGACCATGGTGGCTGCTGATGTGGGCGAGGCGGCGTCGTAGGCGACTGGGATGACGGTGGTGTTGGTACCAAGAGTGAGGGCAGCGAGCATGGTTTTGGCTTCTCCTGACTCCGGTGCATAGTTGATTGCTGCGACGATCGTGTGGTTGTCAAGGGCGGCATAGCCTTTGAGTAGGCCCAGCCCGCAGCCCTTCCTGGTCCCCGTAATGAGGATGTTGGTTGTCGAAGTCATTGCGATTGAAAGTGTAAATTGCAGGCTTTTGGAATACCTATGTTTGCAACCGTATGCCAACACTTTATATATTCTAGGCGATGCCGTAATCTATGGCTTTTAAGTGCTTTACAAATGCAAGGCACAGATATGCAGTCGCGTGGTTCTGCCGCTTTTATGCTAGCATGGACTTCCTGCTGGTTGCCTTATGCTCGCATCTTGGTATTAGGTACGAACTCTTGGCGCTGATACGCATCTGTTTCGTTGGCCTAGCCACTTGGCGGTACAAAAGGACGCTGTCGGAAGCAGACATGATTTAGTAGTCGAGATTCGCCCAGTTGTGACGCCAGAATGCTGCGAGATTACGATACTTCGCGAGAGATCAAGTGCTTGCGAGGCAGGGGCTGGATCCGACCACAACGACCAACTCGACTTGGGACAGTCCACATGGCATTCGCCGAGGTGCGTTGAGATGCATGCCATCGGATGGCTTTCTCAATGTCCCATTAGGCGAGGAGATATTGGACAGACTTCAGCGCGATAAGCAAGGACGCGTGCCCTCTGGAACATGACCCGCTGTGTTGAAGCCGACCTAGTGCGTTATGCGTGCAGATTGCTCAGAGCTCTTGTGGCGCCCTTCTCCATGCCGTGGCGCACAGCAGAAGACGCGGGAATGTCGGGTGGAACTGGCACAGAGGAGACCTTCACCCGTCATCTTTGGAGAATGTTTTGCTTGGGAACGATGCAAACCCGGATTCTTGGCCAATGGAGAAAGGTGTAAATGCATCATCAAAAGCGCCGAAGTCAAACTCGAATTGACCGGGCGTCTCTTGACCTAGGCCAGGAGATGCATACGAACTCTGGCCATCCTCGGGGTAATTAGTGCCGCCAATTTTGTAGCTTTTGTTGATACTGTCCAGGGGAGGAAGACTTCTATCCAGTTCTTGAACAGCTGCTGTTACAAAATTGACACCTTTTGACCGGATTTTCAGATCCCATTTGAACTCTTCCAGCTTTGTCTTAAGCAAGTCGGCCTCCTCAGGCACGGCGCTCGAAGACCATAGGGATGCAGCGAACGTACCGATAAGCACGACACTTTCCACAGCCGCGAACCACCAGAACGCATGTAAGTGCTCTGGACGTAATTGGGCGATGAAAGCAACGGCGTGGTCCAGTCGAGCTTTGGCAGCATCGCGACATAGACTGACAACGTTTCGACTCGAATGTGGCTGTATTGATCTAACGATGCGGCGATGTACGAGAATCTGGAGAGCGAAGAATGAAAGATGTAGGTAGCCGTTCGAGCAGAGTTTTCGTGGTGTCAGGTCGTCAATGTCCAGGCCGGCAGGCATGTTCGCTTTCCAATCCCGCATTTGCATAACAAGCGGCTTTGCGAGCTGAAGGACATCCTCAAGCTGGATGTCTGGTTGCAGGTCCACTTGTGTGCAGAATTTCAAGACCTCGGACAGGATTTCAGTCAGAGCCGCCAGATGAATGAAGAGTTGGCGGCCTTTCTCGACCTCTGTACTGCCGTCCTTATCATCTTGATCGGCCGCCGTCTCAGGAAAGTCATGTAGCGTCACACGATTCGCCTGCCAGTTCTGCAGACTCACGTGTGAGGGACGCCCATATAAGAAAGCCCCCCAGAGATCCTGCATTATCACTGCCCAAGCCAATCTTCGGCGCAGGCCCTTCTCCCACTCGGGAATGGTCCAGAGAGAGCAATCCAGGTGCAGGCCGAGCTCCTCAGCCACAGCAAGCACCTGGCCGGTCATGACCCACGAGCCGCCTCGTGACCTCTGCAAAAGCAGAAGTCCTGCTTGGACAGTCGATAGTTTCGGTCGGCTCACAACAGAAGTGAAAGCCCTGATAGCACACTGTAGCAGGACAGTACTCTCTGGCTTTGCTTTTGCCGATAGATCAGGATCGTAATCCCACCAGTCCATAGCTAGCAGATACACAGCTGCCAGCAGCGGTGGGGAAAATTCAGTGTAAGATCGAGCATACTTTTCGAGAAAGACGCCTTTGTGGAGGATAGGATAGGAAGGATGGACTATCCTAAAGTAGACGTCCACGAGGAGCGGACCATGCGGCGAAACTATGGCCTCAATTCGATCGATCTCATTTCGCTCTTGATCATGAAAAGATGTCTCCTCGTCGGCTGCTGTAACGAAATAAGTCCCGCTACTTAGTCGCCGGAAGCTCGATAAGGGCGCATCGAACGGCCATAGGGCAGGTTCGTGGTAGGAGGTCGACCCTACATGCCGTGAGTGCGACGACCTGTGCAAACCCAGCGTAGAATCAAGTAGAGAATTGGGAGGCTGTGCGGATTTTGCGGCACTGGTCGCAGTCCTGGGAAGAGGCACATATCAGCACACAGGACTACTTCGACACCTCATTTGATTTCTCGACTTACGTAGGCCTCGCTACTGCTGTGACTTCCCGGCCATCCTCATCGCGCTTCCGCTTTCTCCTGGTAGGTGCATCGAGATACGTGCATTCTCGTTTATGGAAAGCGCACAGGACACATTTGTGGCTGCCGGGTTCTTTCTCGCAGCGCGACTTGCGCTTCCTGCATGTGTCACATGGCCGATCAGGTACAGAGCCCGATTGCGAGCGGAAGTGAGTCTCTGGACTCGAGTGCGACGCCTCAGAAAGTGCGGTGAGGTCCATGAGGAGTGACTCTAGAGATCGCCCGCGATATTGCATAAGGCTAAGGAGTGGAGAAAACCACGCGATCTTGACCACAGGATCACTGGCACTGTCGCTGACATCAATGCCTCAGCAGTCTAAGAACTTGTCTCTACATTCAGATAAGAACAGCGGTCCATGTTATCTGTTCGTGCGCTTACAGGGGCTTGTGGTTGTAGCTTGCAGGCGGCTTAGAGACATTGGGATTAAAGTTGTCAAGTGGTATCATTGATGGCATTGTATGGTCTCGATGTCGCGCATACTATCTTTCTATCACACAACTGAGAAAGCCCTTTTCTCCTCCGACTCTGCGCCACGAACGTCGACGCTTACACCCAACTTATCCACTGGCGCGACTGAGGTAACTCCGTCGTTGATTTTCTCGACGCCATCGACAATGACAATGTCCTCAAAGATGGGCGCTGGGAGGAGCGTGCTCTCGCTCGGGAACAGCTTCGACAAGGCAATATATACCACGAATGTCGAAATAAAGCCATAGAGGTAGAACATCGCATAGATGTGGCTGGCACCTCCAATTTCGATCGATGGGTTGACTGCGTGAACAAGACCTGGAAGGTTTGGTACAACACCGACCAGCAACGCAATGACCGCGCGCCAATTTGTACCGGCCTTGTTCCCATATCGGTAACGTCCGTAGCGACGGTACAACGCTGGCACGTCAATTGCCTTTTTGTTGACGAACCAGTAATCAGCACCAAGGATTGCTGCAAGTGGCGCCAGGAAACAGCCCAGCGAGGCCATGAAATTCAACAGCGAGGCTGCAGACGAGATGATCTTCCATGGGACTATTATCCAGCCAGCGGTGACAGTGGTGATTATGACGCCTCTTCGGATGTTGAGGTACTTCGGAAACAAGCTCACCATGTCGTTGGAGCAAGAAATAACGTTCGCTGACAGATTCGTTCCGATCTGAGCAATACACCAGCTCACGCCGACGAAGAAAGCTGCAGCACGACCGCCGGGACCGTCCCACATGGACGCAAGAGCCAGCGGATCCCAGATGTACTCGCCATACACGACTTTTGCCGCACTTGTTCCAATTATGCCTGAAGATAGTCAGCGTCCGCCAAAATATAGTTGCGTTCTCTGGTCACTTACCGAAGACTCCAAGTAGTGTCATGATGATTGGCACAAACAACACTTGCCAGTACACTCCTCGGGACTGCTTCAGGTATCTTGTGAAGTCGGCAACGTTGGTCGCCATAGTAGCCCATCCTCCAGTCATAGAGCTCATCGATGAGACAATGAGCCAAGCTTTTGTGGCACCATGGACGGTAGGTTGTTGACTCCAGATATCACCAGCACTTCCAGCAAGCTGTGTCATTCCTATAACAGTACCGAATGCGGCAAGCAGCACAATCACAGCTTTGAAGACGAAGAACCACTTCAACTTGTGCGGCGAAATCAGCAAGATCGGGAATTGGACCGACCAGAAGATGAAGTGTGAGATCATCTGCTGCGTTGTGATTCCAGCTGAGGCAGGTAGGTGATTAGGTATCTCGAGATAGGATGGCCAGATAGCCCGAATGACCTGGGTCATGGCTGTCGAACCAGAGTAGGTTTGGATCGCTGCTGACTGTCAGGAACGTTGTGGTAGCGGGCCGATTCGACTTACCATGCCAGAACAACGCAGTGACCATACGAATGATGACGGCGAAGCGCGAAAAGTAGAAGCCGAAGCTGGATCTTGCGACGACTGGGAATGGGACGTGTAACTCAGCACCAGCGGCACCGTTGAGGACGAGCGGGATGGTAACGGTGAAAGTCCCCAGCACGAGACAGTACACTGCCTCTCTCCATGTGAGACCAACAGCAATGACAGCGCTTGCTCCGGCCCAGGACTGAGCAGACAGGGCATCACTCAGCCAAAAGCCCAAGATTGTCCAAGAAGTCCACGTCCTTCGCTCGAGAGGGGTGACATCGCTGTCAATGTTGCTCCATGTGTTCTCATCGGCAAAGGTGACCGCAGTCTTGGGCAATACCCAGCCCTCCTTGGATCGCTTGGATTTGACGTTCTCGGTCACTCGCTGTGTTCGCTGTCTGAGATTCTCCATGGTTGTCTTGTTGATGATGACTTGGTGAACCCTGAGACTGGGTGGGAGAAGACTTCACTAAATATGCCTCTGCATGGAGCGACCTTATCATACTGGATCTGAAGGTGTCCACGCTCCAGAGCAATGAACGATATCGATACACTGCTAGCGCGTCTACTGCAGGCACGGGGCCGGCGGCGTGTGAACCCTGCGGCGGGTGCCCAGCAGTCGCCGACGGCCTTATCTTTGATAAGGGCTCGATCTTAGAAGGTGGGCCCGGAACAGACGCCGAGAGATCTCCTTCCCACCTAAAAGTGCCCACTCAGTGGGCATTCTGCAAAGTGTGGGATGCTTTATATTCTACATGTTGTAAGTCATACGAACACCTTCACTGCGTTCAACGACGAGTCAACATGAGTTTTACATCATTCTCTGGCAATCAACGGTCTATCGTGTCCGATGCGGCGCGTCGAGCGGACTTCAATGAGATTCCAATCATTTCCTTGAAAGCCGACAAAGCCGATCTCCTGGCTCAGCTCACAGACGCATGCACACGTGTCGGCTTCTTCTACCTGAAGGACCATGGTGTTCCACAAGAGAAGATCGACGGGCTCTTTGCCATGGCTGAATCCTTCTTTGCCCAGTCCTCAGCCAAGAAGAACGAGATCAACTACAAGAAGTCGAAAATCCTGCGCGGCTATGAACCACCTGCTGAGGTCAGGACCGATGAGACACGGAAGCCAGATCTGAATGAGGCGTTCAATTGGGGCTATGAACGATCCTTAGATCCTGCTCGAAGCAAGTCTGAAACTAAGCAGCCAGGTGAGTCCCAGTAAGATGATATTGGGCTCGAATACTGACCCAGCCAGACTGGAGCGACAATCCTATGTCAGGGGAGAACGTGTGGCCAGATTTTCCAGACTTCAAGGAGACCGTCGGTCAATACTATGGTGAAGTTTTGGGTCTCGCAAGGCGAATGATCAAGCTATTCGCAGAGGTACTACTTCTGCCACCTGACTTCTTCGACTCGTTAGTGTCGACTCCAGGCGCGATGGGTAGAATGATTCACTATCCTCCTCAGTCAGCGTCTGATCCGAATGCGCTTGGGATTGGGAGTCATACAGATATCGAATGCTTTACAATACTGTGCCAGGGCACAGTCCCAGCTCTGCAGATATTAAACGTGGATGGAGAGTGGATCCAAGCCCCTCCAGTCCCTGGAACGTTCGTCGTCAATATCGGCGACATGCTCGCTAGGTGGACGAACGACCGATTCATCTCAACTGTTCATCGGGTGTGGAATATCACTGGCCAGGAACGTTACTCGATTCCCTTCTTCTTTGGCGTCAATTATGACGCAACCATCAAGACGCTGGACTCTTGTCTCGACGAGGGAAAGAAGAGCAAGTATGAGCCTGTATTGGCTGGGGAATATGTCTACAAGAGATTAGCTCAGAGCAGACTAGGACCGGATGCCGTCAAGGCCGCTGCCTGACGAATGTAAATGTTACTATCAGACAAAAGTCATATATTATTGTCACATGCAAGAGTCCTTCAATCTCCTAGCCTCATGATTGCTCGTGAGCCGCCAATGCTTATACTGAACGACGCATACAGGTCTTGATGACATGTCAAAGCCTCAGGATATGCAAAGCCGTCACGTCAACGAAGTCGTCGTGTTCTTTCTTGCTGATCTTCATCAAGTTCGTCGTTCTGGAGGGTGGGCATCTTCCACCTCCACATATATAGGAGTGGAGATTTCCCACCCGCATGAACCCTTATCAACAATTGTCTTACGCTCTATCAAGTGCCCTTATCAATGGCGATGTGTCGTGCGCCGGCCACTTCCCCACGCGCCGCCGGCAGCCAAGAACGGCGGCCAAAACGCGGGGCGCCGCAGGCGACCCTCGAGTCTGGCCGTGCGTTGATGCATTGAGGTTGTTGTTGACAAGGTAGCATCCGTGATCGGGTCGTAGCAACCTTCAATTGCTGTGCTGAACATAGATAAGGCCTTCAAGCCTGCTCAACCCCTACAGCACCAAGCCATCAAACATAGCAAGCTACCAATCAACCATGGAGGGCCAACAACTTATACTGTCCACGGCTAGACCATACGCCTTCAAATACGAGCCTGAACACACAGCTTTGGTCATCATCGATGTACAGCGCGACTTTGTCGACCCAAACGGCTTCGGTGCCATCCAGTGCGGTAATGACGAGATCTTCAGTTCAGTCCGGAGCATTGTACCGGCCATCAAAAGTGCTCTTGGTGCTGCTAGGAAACTCGGACTCCATGTCATTCACACTCGGGAAGGGCATCGACCCGATCTCTCAGATCTCGCAGCCACAAAACGCGATCGCCAGATGAAGGCCCCAAGTGGCCATCATACAATTGGCATTGGCGATGAGGGACCGATGGGCAGGCTGCTTGTGCAAGGAGAGTATGGCCACGACATCATCGACGAGTTACGGCCACTCCCAGACGAACCCGTGATTGACAAGCCCGGCAAAGGCTCATTCTGGAATACTACTTTACATCGAACATTGATGGCTCGAGGTATCACCCATCTGCTCATCTGTGGTGTCACAACTGAGTGCTGCGTCACAACAACTGCCAGGGAGGCCAACGACCGAGGCTTCGAGTGCTGCATTCTGACAGATTGCACCTCAGGCTTCAATGCCGTCTCTGTGGATGTCTCCCTCAACATGTTCTGCTCTTATGATGGCCTCTTCGGCTTCGTTGCAAAGAGTGGCGAGTTCGTTGCCAGCAGCGTGCAGACCACACCGCCAGATACGCCAACACCTTGGGACGCAGTCTGGATATGGCTTCACTCGCACCGCATATACGAAGCAGGAAAATGCCCCTTGGTGAGCTATATCGCAAGGTAATGATTGCTGCGGCAGCCTCGGACAGTCGCATTTGGACCTTCCTTCGTTCTCGAGATGATGTACTTGCCGAAGTGACTGCTTTGGAGCGCAAGTACATTGACAACGAGTTGCTGCCGCCGCTGTATGGCATTCCATTTGCAGTCAAGGACAACTTCGATTTCAAAGGACTACCGACCGAGGCAGCCTGCGTTGAATACCGCTACATGCCGACAGAAAATGCCAAAACGATCCAGCTCCTGATAGACGCAGGTGCCATCCTCATCGGAAAGACCAGCATGGATCAGTTAGCTACTGGCCTCAACGGCTGCCGTTGCCCTTCAGGCGATCCTGTCAGTGTTTACGGCAACGGTCGCTATATATCTGGCGGCTCCTCGTCCGGCTCAGGCGTCGCAGTGGCATCGAACCTGGTGACCTTTGCACTTGGCACGGACACAGCAGGCAGTGGACGTGTGCCCGCTGCATTCAACGGCATCGTAGGATACAAGCCCACGAAGGGCACATTGTCCGCACGCGGTATTGTTCCGGCTTGCGCTAGCCTCGACACTGCCTCGATTTTCGCCCATGACATCTCAGATGCGCGGAAAGTCTGGTACGCAGCTGACCAATACGACTGCGACGATGCATATGCCAAGCCGCAGAGTACACTACCGCTGGTGCCCTCCAACTATAGACCCAACCCACATTTCACCTTTGCCATACCTCCATCGTCCATCATCGCCGACTCGTGCACTCCAGAGTACCGGACCGCGTTCGCATCCACGGTTACCAAGCTTCGATCCATGGGCGGAACGCTCGTACAGCTGACAGCGGACCAATACGCACCTTTCCAGACCGCCTCGGACCTGCTCTACTCAGGCACACTCGTGCACGAACGTATCGCTAGCATTGGTCCGGATTTCATTGCACAGAACCTCTACAAACTCCACCCAGCAACGCGTGCTTTGTTCTCAGCGGTGCTTGAACGACCTACCAAGCCTTACGAGATCTACCGAGACCAGCACTTGCAAGCGCAGCTGACAAGACAAGCTGCAAGTTTGTTCTCGCCGCATGAGGGGAAGATCGATGTGCTGGTGACGCCCACTACGACATGCCACCCTACCAGAGAAGAGATGGACGCAGACCCAATCGGTCTTAATGCGAAACTTGGTAACTTCACGCACTTCGGCAACGTTCTCGATCTCTGTGCTGTGAGTCTGAATGCTGGCTGGGTGGAGGGAAGCAGTGGTGCGGGCCAAATGCCGTTTGGTGCAAGTCTGGTGTGCGCTTCAGGGCTAGACGGGAAGATGTTTGACCTTGCAAGGCGGCTTGAGCGGTGCATCGCTGCCGATAGTAAGGCTTGACGATTGTACGGGTGAGAAGATGACAATGGCAAAGCCTTTCTGCGAATTTCAGACGACTCAAAATGCTAGTCGTGGTGTAAGGATATCCTTGTCAACCGGTTTCGTTTATGTCTTAAAGCTTACCTAGGTATTCGCAGCTGCACTGATCTTCGAGTTGATTCACCTTCTGCCATGCGGACGACTTATATGCTGTGTCAACCGGCATGATCGACTACTCCTCAAATTGGCGTTCAGTAATTGTACATACCTCTTCGACGCGTAGGTGGCTGTGTATGTCCGGCCTGTCGCTCGCTCTCGGGTACGGGTCTCTGAGGAGACGATGTCTCCTAATGTCTCGGGCTGTCACACTGCCAGGGCAGGGCACGCTTTTGGACAAAGAACTCTCGACAAGTGACGATGGACATCATAGAGGTTCATCGTCCCTTGTAGATAGCGAGTAGCCTGGCTGTTCTGTTCTGTCACCCTAAGGCTACGAGGGGTCCACGTGAAGCTCAAATCTATTGAGAGTGACAGCAGGTGAAGAATTCTTTTGCCTGCGGATGTGATTTGTAGTGAAGATGTGCACTTACACCTGAGGGCTATTGTCCAGGCAACACGCCTTCTCACGTCCATATATTCTGAACGTGCCTCTTTACGCACATCTCTTCTGCACACTTACGCAGCCCAACAAAATGTCTTCGATCGACCACAATAGTGGTGCATCGGCGTCGTCAGATCAGGAAGGGGGAGTCCTTGAATTTTACAGTCACTTGGACATCGACTACCTACCACCCGACTTCTCAACCATGCCCCAAGTAGCCACACCGCAATATCGGTCCGTCGGCGCGTCACTCATAGCTCGTCAGCAGCAACAAGAAGGCTCAACTGGAGGATCTGTAGGTCGCGAACTTCACGACAGCTATACGCCGGTCCACTATCCCTATCCCCCTCCCTTCTACGAGCCACAGACAGCACCACTGGCGCCAGACTTCAGCCATTGAGTCCGCCACACATCCCACAAGTCCAAGTCAGTCGTCGAGGATTTCGTCAGGAAAGCCCCCAAGTTCAACGAGCTGCCCGGAGCCCAATCCAGTCGCCATCAGTGCCAGCCCAGAGTTCTCACAGTCCTGTCTATCCTCCATACTCGCCATACATCACACCTGAGACTTCATTCTATCCACCTTATCCACCACCTCGACTTTCTACAGCCGCTGGTACTTCTCACAACGTTGCCGATGCTTCTCGCCCGGATGCGGTCCCCGAACCTCGGCGCCGTGTATCCGAAGTCGCGTCTCTGCAGCAGCGCTTGGAAAATGAACAGAGACGGCTGCAGGAGCGTTTGGAAGGTCAGCAGAGACAGTGGGCGCAACAGGATGCTGTCGGCGAAGGTCTTGCTATGACGCACCAACTCCCGAATGGCGGCGCCAACGTACCAAGACCTGCAGATGAGCGTCTGGCCGCGGCAATTGACAGAGTGAGACAGCAAACACAAAGCACAACCAGAGACTTTCATGAAGCCCGGCGTCTTATGCGGATGGCAGGGATATACAGAGATAGGGTCAGTCCGGTGGCTGCCACGACCAGGACTACCGTCGCCGATCACGGCCTTGTCACTCACCGATGGGGTACGTCTTCACAGGACGCGGAGCCAGGTGCCACCATAACCATTCGCAACGATCCTTTCCCTGAGACACAAATCCCCCTCGTTCGTCCCGAGCTGCACAGCAGGACATGTCTTGTGGTATTTGTCTGGAAGACTATCAAGCTGGCGACGTCATGGCAATTGTACCATGCAAGGGCCTGCACCGCTATCACCGCGAATGTATCGAGAAATGGCTCGCTCAGTACCAGGGTACCCCTAAAGCGAAGATGTCGTGTCCGTTTTGTAGGACTGAGCTGAAGTTCGAGAAGGTTGTGAGGGCTGCACAGTGAGGGGTTGATTGAGAACAAGCTGGTGGCCAGACGTGGAAGGTCCGCATGGCTGGAGTGAGAGAGTGAGCGGCAGGGAGAGCTAGGCAGTCGCTGCAATCCGCGGCAGGAACTACCCACGGATGGGCATGGAAGCTGCCCGCGCGAGACAGCGAGGTTCATCTTCGTGCATGACAAGCACGAATACTCGCATGTGATACAACGAAAGAGTGTACAAACGGAGGTGCGCGGCCACAAAACAGTGGGCGCATGCTGAGCGGCAGGAAGCTCACAAGAAGGTGTTCAGGGGTCGCTGGCAGGGTCAAAGACCGACGCGCTGACCTCACGTCTCGTAAGCCGACGTACATACCAGGTAGTAATGGTACCACGAAAACGCAGCTGCGACTTACGCACCTAGGTATGCAACTTGCCCTGTGCATTTCCCACCACAAGTTGAGCATGGCAGCAGCGATGAACGCTGTTGCGCATGCATACATGTGTACTGATCATTCGCCTCTGTGCTCATCGCGTATACTCATCGCCGAACACTTCCGTCTTCCCGTCTAGGTCCTCGGTCCCACTGATTTTGCGGTCAGTCCACTTTCCAGATACGAGCCCATGGAGGGAGGTCCACTCACGCAACAGACTAGTTACCACAGGCGCATCACGCCTGCAAGGCATGCTCAGGACGATCTTCGACCAGTAGACTGTTGATCCCCCATTCTCGCTTTCCTGCGGCCGACCTTCACGATACTTAGAAACATACTGCAGCGGATTGAATCTCTGCGAGGCTGTGTTCATCGTGGCCCAGCATCATCCACGATTCCGTTCCTCCTATCTCATTAGCAAACAGCCCGCCAGCATACGACACGGACGAAGTCTTGCCTTGCGATGAGGACTCAGGCTGTCTCTGAGCAAGAACATTACTTCTCGACTAGCCATGAGAGACTGAATCGGCCTCGACCAGCTGTCATTGATCTGTTCGCCAAGACCGACCCCGAACGTTAGCCTTTACGCTTAATCCTGAGGCATCGATGACAAACGTATCTCCATGTCAGCTCCTCGCAAAAACTTGGGCCCCCCTTCCTCGGTATCCTGCACCACAAATCCAGTCATATGCAACTAGGTCAGGCACAATGACGACGACTTCAACATTGAGCACGTCCGGTACCAGAATCGCTGGCAACACTGGCACTAGCCCAAGAAGCAACCTGCTTGGAATGACCGACTACTGCTTCCCATGCACACTTACCTAATCCCTACCTAATCCCAGGTCCAATTCGAACAATCTGCCTTCCTGCCTGAATTTGACGGGCCGGCACTTCATCTACATCTCACCGCAAGCAATATTGCAAATACCGCTCAAGCGACTGACACATCAGGCGTCGTCACAAACGTCGTTCCCATCGCAGTGAGTGACCAATCGACTGCCAACAATAGCAGATGCCGAATCGAGCAACTTACAGCGAAGTCGTTGTGAACGGGCATATTTCAGACGCCGTTCAATTCGAGTATCTCATCGCGCATCACGCACGACGCGCGAGATGACTAATTCGTGTACTTGAGCTCTTTCCTACGAGGGTACTGGTTGTGTCGTGACGAAAACCCTTCGGTCTTTCGCCACAAATACTCGCCACAGTGGAAATCATGAAATCGACGCCACATTTGACAGAGAGCCAATCAGAACTGGATACATGTTGACTACTACAGGTCACTGTTGTACACTCAGTAATCACGCGGGCTTCGAGCCTTTGACGCACCGGACATCTCTAGGCACGCACCAACACAACGGATCAGAAGTGATCGACCGGAGACAGACATCCGCACCGTCCTTTTGCTCTTCCCCACGATTCTAGTCATGGTGGCCGCTTGAATGTAGGCCCGCGCGCCGAAGACTCCTTCTACGTAGACCACATCGATGAGCGAATCCGTGGCAATCAGTCGCCTGCCTTATGCGGATTGCCACTATGGCCTTAGTCACAGGCTACCAAAGTGAGCAGAAGACCGAAAGAATGCCGCATTTAGGTCATGCCGATACCGCAATTGATTCTGGTCGGTTTCGCAGTCGTGCTGTTTGACTACTAGAAAGGTCAACGTACCTCGCCGCCACCGGCTCCACGTAGCACTCTGTTTCAGACGTCGCTGAGAAACCGACAGGACTCGTCACCATAAGGCAACCACTGTCGCGCAACAATACCACAACAGATGGTAGCGCTCGATCTTGATCTTAAGTCCAATGTCCTTTGCTCGGATTTGAGGGCCTTTTTGGATTGACGCCTAGCGCAGATCTCAGGATTTGACCGCAGACTAGCGGTCTGATCTTGTCGTTCTCTCTGGCTGGATTCCGGCGAGACTCATCTCGTCAGCCTGGCCCATCGGTTGGAGCGCGAGTCATCGAACGCCGTCAGCGAACGGATTCCGATAACTTGCCTCGAACACGTGCTGAGAGCTCCACAATGTCGAGATTTGCCGACACGATGCAGAGCGGGCTACTGATGGTGTCGCCATGTGCTTGCCACATCCCACCTGCTCGCCCGCAGTTCAAGCGGTTTCAGATCCATATGCATGGTCCTTGTGTGGCGGTCGATTCAGAGATGGTAACGGCTTGCACAAAACCCCCAAAACCGGAACATCGAGGTGGGCATACTCCACTTCCGCACCGACATGATCTGCTCAGCATACTAGCTCCCATGTCATCAGGCTGTGTGGGTCACATCAAGACCCTGGTTCGCCGGCCCAGACGCCTTCCACCTCTCCCGTTGATGACGAACTCAGAGTTGCTGACATGATGGCACGTGTACAGATCTGGGACCCATATTGCCATATGGCTGAACTAGCGGTGGCGGCGGAGCTAGGTCAGTGCCGTATTGGGCATCGCATTGACCGGATGTGATTGCATCCCTCGCCTCCTGCATTTCACGAACCATCCTAATTTCAGGGGCGCCTTCCAAGTTCATGGATCTCCGAATCCTATTGCTTCTGTGGGTAGTCGGCGCTTCTAGTCCGGCGCAATGATATCTGCTGCCAGGGAATTTATTCGATAACAGCAGTTGTGTAGTCCTCTGTGGTACGGTGACATAGCCCGGTCTTCGGTAGGCTCATGCCTTTGTACAATTGAACAGGACGCCAGAGAGCCGCCGAAGAACACCGGCCGTCTGTGCACACAGTCTCACACAGACAATCAACCATTCGAGTGTCCCCTCAATCATGATATCTTGGCCGTGCCTGATTACATTGCAGCAACTAGTCGCATCTTTGACAGGCAGTCCTTTTTGCTTGGCTCTCGAATCGAGGTAATCCATAGATCTTGCTTACACGAGTTCGATCTGCAAGTTTACGGCTAGGCGTTGTTCTGTGTCTCAATTCCACTCAGTGAGCTCGTAGCTGGTGCCCACCGTCGTGCTCAGGACGTTAGGACGTCGGTACTGCGCACTAGCACTGTATTCAGTGCCAGAAATCCCAGGAGCTTGACGCATTGCACTGGTCTCCACCATGGTCGTGCGTGGAATTAGTGACGCGTTCGTGCTGTGCTGCAGCACGAAACACGCCCACCTCGTGTCTGAGGTTGATCAGTTCCTTCCTAGGCAGACAGTCGCCCTCCTAAGTCCCCAGACTTCTACTCCAGAATGGACTCTGTGCACAATATTCTGGATACGACGACCCCATCGATCCTTAGCGGTATCGAAGGACCGAATATGCTAGATGGCATAGCCTCAATGAGTCAGACCAATAGCATGAGGCGCCGGCCCATTGCCTGAACTGTGCTAAGCCAGCGCACCTAGGTGATGATGATCTCCTAGCCACTGCCTCTCTGGGTCGAGGCGTTAAGCACTCCAGGTTACAACAGGTTACTCAAGGATCGCACAAGGAGCCCACCAAGCCCAATGATGCCGGCTCCTTTCCCCTCCGGATTAGGTAGAGCCGCACTACTAGTGATCTCCTCCGTTTCTCGCGTAATTGCTGTAGTGGCGGAGGAACCAGGGGCAACCTGGTCTGTAGCTGTCGATTTATCGTCTAGCGACACATGCTGCTGATTCCGCCAAGCAGATCGCGTAGACTACCCACTTGCCAGTCTCAGACACTGGTCTGACCTCGATCATATCAGTCACTCGGTCTTCCTCTCGATCTGGATTCAGTTGAGTGGCACCGCACATGAGATACTGCCATGTGCCATGCCAGATACATTCCCGCCAGGGTTGCGGACTTCTCACGCACGCCATTGCGCGGAAACGCGTAACACCGGATGCCACGCGCACGATCGTGTATGCTAGAGTATTGGCGGTGATCCCGAAGCAAGGACACAGTGTCCCAATGCAACGCTATCTGCTGGTCGTGTCGTGTCGATGATCATCGCTCCTGGCGACGAAATTTTAGCTGACGCCAGGCCAGAGCAAGCACGTTCGTTGATGTGATACCAGCAAATCATGTACCAAGGAAACCCCTCTGCTCATTCCTGGCCTTCTCTCCCCTCCACGCATCCATTTTCACGACCATGAAGACAACTTCTAGTCCACCTTCTCCTCGGTCAGGGCGACATGCTTGGATCCGCAAGCGAAACTGTGCTGTCTTGATAGTCCACGTTGTATCGTTCTCGACCTGCTGAGGTTGCGCTTGTTGGCCGAGATGATGTGCTGTGTGTTGCGCACTCGCCACTGACGTTGTAGCGGAGGCCTGCGGAGGTTGTTCGTAGCCGGGACGTTTACGCTTTTTGCCGCCTGCTGCCGAAGCAGAAGTCTGCAGTGGCGTTTTGGATTTTGTCTGCGGTCCAGAACTCTTTGTCGTGGCTTGTCGCTGTTGTGGTTGCTGACGATGACGAGACGCGTGCGATTGCGCAGCAGGACGAGGTGCTTCACTGTCTTCTTCGCCTTCGGACTCGCTGTCCTCGTCTTCATCCCCTTCGTCGGCCGCAGTGGCATCTCTCAGGCCTTCGTGTCCAAGTCGCAGCCTTCGGCCAAGATCACTTTTCCAGTCAATCTCCCACTTTGCGCCGTCCAGGCTCACTGAGCTGGCATGGTCGAAGCGCACCTTGACTCGGTCTTCACTCAGTGGCGTATGGCCAGGACTTGATGCCTGTGTGGCCGCTCCACCACTTTGTCCAAGTACCAGCAAGCCCCACGGCGCATTGGTCGGTAGGTTCATCTTATTCGCGACAACCTGAAGTAAGCTGCTGACCCTAGCTTTCGTAAGTCCATGGAAGTCGGCGCGCATGTCTCTGAGATCCAACTGGGTAGCTTCGTTTCCGATCTCAATGACGAGCTCATAAGACGCCTCGTCTACGAAAGGCCGAGCGTAGTAGACCCAACCTCCAGGTTGTTGAGAAGCCTTCTCTTTGGAACCAGCGCCCTCGTCTGTTGCCATGGCCTCTTCGTCTTCCTCATCGCTCTCGTCCTTGTCGTCCTTGTGGGTTCCCTCATCGTCGTCGCTTGGTCTGTAGCTTATTCCGCTTGGCTTGACGTCTTCAAGTCTCAATGCTATCTCTTGCCTGCTTCTCTGCAGATTATAGCTGATTTCGTGCGCGATGATCTTTTGCTCCAGACCTCGAAGGTGGAAATATCTACAGTCTCGCAACAACTCTTGACGATGATTGTCATCCCGTATTTTCAGTGGATACCCTCGCAACAAATGCAGCAACTCCGCAAAGATCTCAGCACTCCGGTTCGGTACGTAAGGGGGCGTTATGCTGGGTGGCCTTAACAAGCCCCGTCTATCGAGTCCGGGAAAGACTTCACCAGGAGTGCTGAAGAAGACTGCGAAACCTAAAGAGAAGAAATTGGGAGAGTTCCCTGGCTCGGAGAAAATGTCCTTCGGTATCTGGAAGTGGCGTTCACCTATCTGAATGAAGATCTCGCTTTCGAAGAGTTGATCTATCAATCGCGGTAAGCTGTAGAACTGCGCATCAGCGAATAACTTGACGAAGTGACTGCCATCTTGAGGCTTGACATAATAGCCCTGTAAATGCCGAGCGACGTCGCGGAACGTAATAGGGTCGCGATCGATGTACAGAGTTCGCACACCCCCAGACTCCGAATTCTCGCGGATTTGCTCCTCAAAGAACTGCGTAAAGTAAGAAGGAGCGTCCGACGATATTGATGCTCCCGACAATCGAAACAGATCTGAACCTATCTGAATCTGTAGCAGCTGTCAGCAAACTTCATGACTACCATCCATCAAGAGGGACTGCTCCGGCCGCAGACGACTGATGCAAATGCCGAAGGCGCAACGGCCTGTTCGACATATTTCATGCCGAATTCCTCTAGGGAGAGACGAGGAAGCTTACAGGGAACACCTTCTCAGGCGGCAGTATCGATGGAGGGTGTCCTGAGGGATGCTTAGTACCACGAATTGGTCGAGTGGTCGGACCAGGCGGCGGAACTCTGTCGGTCTCTATTGATGGCTTGGGAGTAGACGATGGCAGTGACGGCCTACCTCGGCGAGCATGAGGGCTGTTTGGTCCGGGTCGCGTCTGTGTTGCAGATGTCCGTCCGGAAGTCTCTCCTGGAGACCCGCCTTCTCGGTTCGACATGCGCTCGAAGGAGACAGTGCGTTGCTTGACTGGGCGCGCACCGTTAGCACCGTTAGTCAGGCCTGCACCACCGCTATCAAGAGCTTCTGCTTTGCGTTTGAGAGCCGACTTGGACGGTAAAGGGACATCAGGAAGGCTTCGACTTCGATTCTGCTGTTGCAAAGTGGCTGTCTGAGTGGCGCTTTTTGACTCGGGGTGGTTGTTTAGTGGCCCACGGAAAGTGTGTCGGAGCGTACTAGGACTGTCAAATGCCAAAAAGCCGTCGATTTGCTCATTGATCAATTCGCCCGTCGGTTCATACAGCGGTCTTGGGGCGAAATTTATGTATGGTAGGTTGGGATTCGACCCAAAGTTGCTTAGAGTCGGGGACACATCAGCGGCAAAAGTGAGGTCCGCTAGTTCGGGAATGTCAGACTGCGTGTTGGCAGTCGAATGTGGCAATGTCGTAGAATGACTGGAGCTCTTCGTAAAGCTCGCAGGATGGGTAAAAGCAAGGCTCAGATCATTTTGAGGGTAAGCAGATTGGACCGGGAAAGCGCCGGATTGAGAGGATGAGAAACCAAGGGGTTGATTAGTAGCGCTCACAACACGGTGGTTATCACCAGCCGTAATGGGGGAAGTAGAAAAGGCTGGGGAAGTCAAGTTTGTCTCAGAAGTAGTGTCTGATGAGTGGGTGGCACCGTTGTCGAAATCGGAAGTATGATGTGGAGCCGTCATCACTGGTAGAGGGTTTGCTTAAAAGCAGGTCCAGGTGTACGCGGAGACCGTCGGACTTCAGCAGCACACCGCTGTGCTCCGCTGTGGTCTGAGGCCACACGCCTTGCCCATAGCCGTCAAGTGTGCAACGGCCCAGAGAATCTAGCGTCCAGCCTCTGCTGCGGTAGGAATGGGCTATCTTCCGGGTGCAAACTGGCGGTACCAAAGCCTTGACAATAGGCCTAAGAAACGAGCTTCTGAGGGCAAAATGGTGGGACTTGGCGTGAGTTCCCGATGAGTAAGCCCTGAGTCAGTAGGGGCGATGCCAGGTAATTGGTTCACTCGGAAAGCGCTGATCGATGAAGCGTCTTGTGATGCAGGGAGATTCGTAATCGAGTAATCCACCGAAAGTCAAGTTCTGCGATGCTGTTAGCAATACAAAAGACTGCATCGGCATGTATAACTCAAATTTGCTAGGATGAGGTGTCACAATTCCGAGGTCTTGGCCTCAAGGGCGGAGACAGCCAGCTCCCGCGTTTTGATCACGCCCCTACTGGCCGGCTTTGCGATGAAGTCGCCAGGGGTCCTGCATGCAACTCGGATAGTCGCGATCCAGGGAACGGGATTGTCGAAACACGCCAGTCTAGTGCGAGCGGCTAGCCCTAATATGCAGGACCAGATCGCGCCGTTGACGTTGCTCGGGTCGAGTTGAGGGGCAGGCAGATTAGCGTGCTTGTGGAAGGTGCTCAGCTGCTGCCGATTTCGATCTCCTTTGGGCGTGCCTCGAGGCGATATACTGTTCTTGACGAGAAAGGCTGTGGCCCGAGTACAATGTCCAGAACGATCTGAAGAGTTGATATTGAGGAGTCTGGGCACGAACGACAAGGCAACCAATGTGCGCCACGTGGCAGTGTGATTTTGGTACCGCCTCAGTGCAAGCGAATCCGAGTATTGCAGGCAAATGCTATTGCTGCCGCGTTAGAAGGACTTTGGTAAACCAAGGTTTGCGTAGACAGCAGTCGCTACTGCCTAGCTCTCACTATTTGTGTAGATGCGGCTTGGCTACTTACCGTATTTGAGGTTCAGCAGGAAGGAACAACCGTTAGCTGACCGTGAAGCAGGTGCGACTCGAGCATTGCTGATCATAAACCAGTGTTTCAATTCGGCCCCCAACTTCGCCTGTCGTGAGCTCAACATGGAATCGACCTGATGGTCAGACAAAGCTTACGCCATTGGATGAAGATACTGGATAGACAAAGGTTATGGACTTCAGCGCGCGATCAAGGTCACGGTTATTCGACAATCGTTGCTGGTACTCGTCTTCCGTCTTAGTATCACAGCACCTAGCGACGAACCTGCACTTGTGAAGTGGACACCAGATTGGCCCCATCATATGATTGACACAAGCTCATACTACAGATTGCTTTTAAAGGACCCTTCGATGCTCTCAATCTTCTGGACCGATCGTTTGTACGCCTCTCGCTGATGCAGGCGATCAATATATGCCCAAACACGAGGACACTGCTCCTTCGTCATTCCCGAACGGCTCTTACCCGCTTCCAACGGAAATGACATCAGAATATCCGCGGCAGTGATCTCCTTGCCACAGAGATATTCACCGTCGTTCGGAGAGGTCTCGAGCTGCTGCTCTAGGAAAGTATAATGTGTTTTGAAGTTTGGTGTAAGGAACTCTTCGACTTTTGCAGCCACTGAATTGGTGATGGGACGAATAAAGAAGGGGACCGGAGCACTCCTGATGCCTATTGCCCAGTTGAGTAAATGCTAGGCACGTATGACAGTTATTAAGACTCACTGCTGGGTATCAAGGACATTACCATGAAAGGCATGATGCTCCCCTCGGTCTACAAAAGTCAGTCGCTGGCCTCCGGACAGGTGTGATCACAGTACATAGTGCATGAAGAACCGATATCGAATCCACTCCTCGGTTTCACGTCCGATCTTGCCGTCCTCGCCTGCTGGGTATCGTTGAGGAATCAGATGCTTGCCATAATAATCGCCTGTTGGAAGTCAGGAGCCTGGTCCAATGCGCACGGCAAACCGCGAAATGGACGAGCTTACACAGATATTCGGTAATCGCGGCGGACTCAGCAAGTACCAACGGTTCGGCGCGTCCGGGAATCCCATCGACACTGATGACTGGCGATTTGCCTAAAGGATGAACCTGCTTGAGCTCAGGCGGAGCAAGTCTGTCCTTGGTGCGCTTGTAGGTCTTTAACTCATAGGGAATATTCAGCTCCTCCAAGAGCCACAGTATCCTATGCGCTCTCGACACCTCCAACCTAGCCAGCGCCGGCCACCATCAGCGATCATTCTCAAGACGCCATGCAGGTAACATTGCTTTCGACTCACCAGTGGAGGGTGATCTTCGGCGCGGCCTCGGTGGCCATGATGGAGCAAGAACTGCTGCTGCCGCTGTTGATTCAGGTGACAATTCCTTTTGGGCTGGTAATGAGAGTAGTGGTATATATTCCACAGCGCAGCACCTCGCGTGGAAAAGACCCCACCTCTCTAGCAATGGTCTTGCCAGAAAAGAGCCTCGGTTCGTAGCTCAGGCCTTCCTTGAATCCCCCAAAACGGCACGTGTCACGATCACGATTGTATTGCGCTCGGTGGAAAATATTATTGAACCTAGGTGAGATGTATGATAGCATTTTGATAAGAGCCCATGACGCAACTTGATGGAGCCACGGGCTTCAACTTGAACCTTGGCGATGGGCTAAGAGAGTGGCAAGGCAGTCCTGCGACGAAAGGTCCTAGGGGTCACAGCCCTCGCCTGCTCTCACCAGATCGAGGGCATTGAGAAGCTTGAGCGAAGCTCTTCTAAAAGAACTCGATGGTTTGCATAGGAAACAGTATCGGTCCTTGTTGACCGATACATGGCATCCGCTCTACTCTGGCCCCCATCGTTCATACTCTCACATGATTGGTCTACCGATGGTGCTCTTCAACTCACAGCGAGAGGCTCGCATAATGCCTGCGACTGATGTCTACAGATTGCTAGAATCCCCCGTCCGCAATGCGTGAGACAGACATTCTGTCGTTCACGACCGAGCATCATTAGCCAGACATGTTGGAACGTCAGCGAAAGTAGCCCAATATGAATTAGCTGAGACAACTGAGCCATCTATAAGAGTACGAACACCGCTTGCCTGAGTAGATCGTGACCAAATCCTCTCTCACTTCGCCTCGTAGACCGAACCAAGTAGAAACTTCCCAGGCTGCATTCGTGACACAGCAAGCGAAATGGCACCAGCCACGCAGCCATTTGTCCCCAAACAATTGGCACCACGTGCCCCAGAAGTTCTGAGCGAACTCTGTCATCCAGCAACTTGCAACATTGCAGATGTTTTCCTCAAGAACATCACGAGCGACCAAGAGAAGTCATCAGCCTTCTCATCTTGGGTTGTGCATGACAATGCGTGTGGCTACGGTGAAGTCACTCGCGCATTGCTGAACGTTGCCTCGGCCATTCCAGTTGACAGCATTGAAGTTGTTGGGACCGACAATAACGAAGCCATGGTCAAAGGTTTCCAGGAGAAGCTGAGAGACCATCCAGCTCTGGGCCAGAACGTCAAGATCTCAGCGGAGGTCCAGGACGCTGTATCCCTCAAATTTCCCGACAACCACTTTACGCACTCTTTCACCAACTTCCTGATCAACTCTGGTCCTATGCCGGACCAGAATGGACAGATCTTGAGCGAGATCTGGCGCACTCTTCGACCAGGTGGCATAGCTGTGATCACGAATTGGAATCGAATCAGCTTCGCTGACGCAATAACGGATGTGCATAACGCCACCAGAGCAGACGATGGTGGTCAACTTCTGATGGGAATGGGCGGAGACATGTTGAAGCCGGAGTTTTTGCTATCGTTGGTCAAGGGAGTAGGTTTCCAGAGACGCAAGATGACAGTTCTGTCCCAGGAAGTAGTAGCGCTTGCACCTTGGACAGACGAGAAGGCCAGGACTCGATACCTGGGGCTGATGTGGAGCATCCTCGGCGGCACCACCACTGGCTGGTCGAAACAAGACGAGGAACGCTGGGACACAGCGTTGAAGGCGCTGGAGGACAAGCTCTCTGGATCCGGATCGGACGGAGTGGTTATGAATGACCAAGGACAGCTTCGCTTGCCCTTAGAATCGACGATCGTGATTGCACGGAAGTAGGAGTTGCTGTCAGAGATTCAGCGAATTTGTATTGCAGAGATTGCCTCGAGTACCCAGTGATGGTTCTTCTCCAACGTGTACATAGTTGGCTTGACTATTCTGTCGATATGACTACGTGGCACAGTCAGAAACTCCGATTGTACCGAGTCCATCTGCCGAATGAGCTTGAGCGCCGATGTGAGATGAGAAACCAGCTCTGTAGGTCGATGGCGGCAGGCCTCCACTACGCAAAGGACCGACGCCGCACAGATGACGGCCGATATGTCTCCGCGTTCCTTTGCCTCCATCGTCAACCGTAAGACTTTCCCGTAGTGGTACAAGAAGAAGGGCTCGTTGACTGCAGCCGCTCCAAAGTAGCCTCCAGCAGGAGTGCCGTCAGGGTTGCCAAATGTCTGAGCGGCGGAAACAGCGAGCACCAAATGCTTGAACAGTGCTTGCGCGTGCATGAGAGGTAAAATCAAGTTCGTCCAGATCAAAGTGCATAGGCCGTCATCCTCGCATGGAGCGTTCATGAACCACTTCATATGTTCGTTCTGGAACATCTGGTAAAATTGCCACTCGGACTGGTTTTCGAGCGGTGTCAACATGCCGTTTGGCACATTGTAAGGATCTGGCGTTCCCTTGCCAGCGGCGACTGGCTTCACAGCCATCAGACTGGAGCTCGCCCGAAGGACGCCAGCCGTAGAATTGTAGTACATGCAGATGTGACCAAGCCTATCACAAGCGTTACAGATGGGTTTTTGCTCGTCGCATTTGACGCGTCTTATGCTTTGACCAGAATTTCAGGTCAGTCTTCCTCTGGATATCTGTCATAGCACTAATCGACGGACTTACCGACAAGTCCTACATCCCAACCTGCTTTTGCGGTGCGTCCTCTTCCGTTGAATTGTCAAGCCATCGCGCTCCATCCCGCGTAAAAGTCTGCTTGACTCACAGCAGGCCAATTGTACCAAAGCCCAAGCACCCGCGCAATCACGGCAGCCAACCGTGCCAATACTGGACTCGGTCTGGCTAGAACAAAGACAAGCACTGAAGGGAACAATAGTCACGAGCAAAGGCCATGGGAGACGCGTACGAACGAATGTTAGGCGGCCTGCGTGTCATGTTTTTGTGCATGTTTCAAGTCCGGCGGCTGCGCCTCGCAACGTACTTGCCGAGAAGAAACCCGCGATCGCGACTTCCAATGGAGACACATCCGTCCTGGGAGTCACGACAATGTGACAGGTTGATGCTCAAGTGTTGCTCAAAAGAGAAGAACTTCGCAGTATTCAAGTTCAAATATGATTCAAATGACATGAGCACGCGGGAGAGCGGACTTCCTATCCGATGACCACGTGACCATTCTCCACGCCGCCGCAGCTCGAACTACACCTCATCGACTCTGACCTTGTTGATGCCAATTTCAGCCAGCTTCGCCCTCTTGACCTGCACCAAAGCTCTCTCGCCAGCGCGAGAGCCAACCGCAATCATGGCGCACGGTCCAAGTTGTAAGAGCCACCAACACGCCCCCGCAGTCCACAATCGAAGACAGCAGTCACTGACAATGTACCTACAGCTTTCCGGATGGACCCAGCGCTGGCCAAATACAATGGTAGGATCTGCGCTCTACGTGCGGCCCAGCATCGGAGACGATGGTTCAGCGCAACAAGTCGTCGAACCTGCGCCAAACACCTACTCGAGTCCCTCAGGCGAACAGAAACACTGACATATCACTTCTGCAGAGTACATGAAAAACAGATACAAGTACTTCAAGTGGACACCCAGAATCGCGAGGCTAGTGGTCATGTACATGATCGTGGTTCCAGGCAGCATGGCGTATTTGTTCAAGGAGACAGATGTGAGTAAACTTTCCTGTCTCTTGTCCAGCTAGGAGGATACTCGGCGTTATCCTACAGGAAAGGGATCAGCGCCACCGAGTCTATGGACGGATATGCTGACAAGGGTTGAACGATGCAGGGGAAGTACGATCTGAGAGGGAAGCTGCGGGGAGACACGATCAAGGAGTGGTAGTCGGTGGTGGAGCGCGTGATGCGACGATCGATTGGAGCCAGGTTGCGGCAGCGCTGGACTTTAGTCCAAGATGGGCACAGAAGCGATGCCTTGCACCCGTGGAAACCACTGCAATCGCAGCAGAAAAAGCGCCCGATACTGTGAGGCGTACACGAAGCATGTGAACTGCGAGAAGACTCGGGAGGTCCTCACATCATTATACGCGTACGGTTAAGCCTCCCTCTGACATGAACACTTCACATTCACGACCCCCGGACCTCCTCTCCCAACTTCGCCAAAGCTTCCTCATACCGCTCCTTCCACTTCTCGGCGTCAACCTCCAAGTCGTTGACCTTGACCGGCTTCTTCCCTCCTTGCCTGCCTATTTTCCCGCCTTCAGCTCCCAGCTCACCACCTTTCCCTCCAATTTCACCCCAGAACCACTTTGCTTCCCTATGCTCCACCAATGTCCACGCAGTTCCCTCTTTCCCAGCCCTGGCTGTCCTGCCGACACGATGCACATAGGTCAGCGCGCTACTGGGCACGTCATAGGATACCACGTGGCTGAGGTCAGGTATGTCCAGACCACGAGAGGCACGATCCGTCGCTATGAGGACGGCCGTCTTTCCGGAACGGAATAACGACAGGGCACGGCGAGAGGCTGAGGAAGTCGAGGTGGACTTGGTGAGTGTGCTGATGGAGGAAGAGAGGGTCGGGTCCAGGAGCGAGAGGAGGCGGAACAGGCGTTGGGTGGCAGAGGTTGAGCGTGTGAATATCAGAGCCCGGACGGGGCTGGATCTTGATGTACTGATGGGATGGAGGAAGTCGTGGGCGGGAGAGACGGTGCTTGAAGCGGAAGACTGCGATGAAGTTGAGGCTGCGCTTTCCGAGTCGGAGTCGGAGTCAGAGTCAGACGTTGAGCTGATTTCTGAGCTTGACGTTGACCCTTCGTTGTCAGATGATGAAGAGGCCGAAGATGCCTCTGAGTCTGAATCGCCATCACTCTGCTGCTTTCTGGCAGTGTTTCCGACGCCCTTTTCCTTCAATCCGTTCCGAGGAGATGCGAAGATTCTCTTCTGGAGCAGCGAGAGGAGATACAATGGTTTCTCGTACCCGTCCTTGATAGGTATCACATTCTCAGTGAGTGATGGTGGTAGATGGTAATCGCCTTCCGTGGTCGGGGCTGGGATCGCATCTTGCTCCGTGTCCTTTTTACTCCCCTGAAGCTGACCAAGCACGATCAGCTTGGGATTGTCCAAGCCGAGTGAGGAGAGTTTCGAGATATCACTCGTCATGGTCGCGGAAAGGAGGACCTTTCGCACAACTCGCGGTGGCGGCTCCATTCGCATGTGCTTCAACAGCTCGTCCCTCCTGGCGGTCGCGGCTTGTGATTGCAGTGCGGGAACGACGGTGTCAATCCAGTCTTGATAGCTCTCGTTGAGCAATCGATCTGCCTCATCTACAACCATCCACTGGACGTGATCGAGATTGAAGCCTGACGTTGAGCGCAGGTGATCGACCAGCCTGCCAGGCGTTGTGATCAAAATATCAACCTTCGAGCAAAATCGTCTCACAAAGTGAATGGACCTTGAGCTTCGTTGCCTTTCCACCTCGTCCAGAAATGTGGTCATGGAGAACTTGGACCAGTCCATTGGGGCGCGCTGTTCTCGCTGCCATTGTTCAGGGTCGTAAATTTCTTCTTCACACGTGAGCAGCTCCTGCTCTTCCTTCATACTTTTGCTTCCAGAAGCTGCCGCGATCTTGAGCTTCGTACCTGCCGCGCAAATTTCACATGACTGTCGTACTTGCTGCACCAGTTCCCGCGTAGGTACGACAATCACAGCTCGTAGTTGCGTGTTTGAAGAGTCTTTCAGATCCTCGATTAATGGCACAACGTAAGCAAGTGTCTTGCCGGAGCCTGTTGCTGCTGACACGCAGATGTCCCCAGCATGAAGCTGCTTGCCCGCAAGCAATAATGGCAGCACCGTCGTCTGGATCGGGAACGACTTCTGAACACCATTCTTCCGCAGATTGTCAACCACCGCCTCTGAAACACCAAGTTCTGCAAAGCTTTTCGATTCTCGATGAACCACTCTTATAGCATTCGCCTGCCACGGCGCGAGTGTGGTGTAGGTCGGCCTCTGTCTGGGACGTTCGACGACATCTGGCTGCGGGATGGGCTCTAAGCCGTGTAACTCTGCAGGACCTTCTGCGTCCGTTTCTTGGTCGTCCTGCTTAACTGGCTGCTCTGCTCGAGCTTTCTGGAACTTCGAGAGCACATTCCCATGCTTGCGATTATATGACTCTTCTGCGTCTTCCGTGTTGTCGGGCTCGATCGGAGGTTCTCGCCTGGATTTCTTCTTACTCTTCTTCACCTCCGCCTTTGCTGCTTCCGCTGGAACGGACTGCTGTGGATTTCCTGCCCTCTTCGACACTTGTGGCTGTAGAGTGTCGCCTTCTGGAATGTCCTTTATGGTCCGGGGATTCACTGTGGCCTCGTCTCCGTCGTTCCTCGAGGAGGCTGCAGGCTCGACCTTGACTCCATCATCTATTGCCTTGCGCTGCTTCTTCTGCTTCGGAGGAGCAAGGTCTTCTTTTGCATGGCTCTTTCTCTTCGCGCTCGACCTTGAGGCTTCGTTGGAGATGTCTGATTTTGAGGCAGGTGGCACATATCGCGCATAGAACTGTGACATTCTCTGCCCCGCCGTCCAGCGCTTTTTCGAGGTCGGTCTGCCACGCCTACGAGGACGATGCCATATCCAAAAAAAAAAGTTACGTACCGCATGTCGTTGGAGAACAAAAACTCATGCCCCCGCACGAAGCCCAAAAGCGCCCGGAGATAGACCGACGAGCTCCTGGACAGACCCCAGTTCGGGCCAGAACCTTGGAGGTCTAAGACTCTAAGTCATCCAAGCCTGGGATGCAGATCAGACATCTTGACGCGACACGCGCTCCTGCTTAAGTGAGACTGAGCAGCATCTGTCATTAATCACGATAGCCATCCCTCATTGATGCCTTGAGAGACCAGATTCGAGCAGACTCACCAGGATCATGTCTGCCTCGTCCGAGACGACATGCCTTACAACATTGCCATGGTATGCGACTTCTTCTACCCGCAACCAGGAGGAGTCGAAAGCCATATCTACCAAGTCTCATCGAAATTGATAGACCGCGGCCACAAGGTCATCATCATCACACACGCGTATCAGGGCCGGACAGGCATCCACTATCTTACCAATGGACTCAAAGTGTACCATGTTCCGTTCCTGGTCATCTTCCGAGAGACGACGATGCCAACAGTGTTCTCCTGCTTTCCCATCTTTCGGAACATCTTTGTACGCGAACAAATCCAAATCGTCCACGGCCATGGCAGTCTGAGTAGCTTTTGCCATGAAGGCATATTACACGCCAGGACCATGGGTCTGAGAACGGTCTTCACGGATCATTCGCTTTTTGGCTTCGCTGATGCGGGCTCAATTCTTACCAACAAGTTGCTCAAGTTCACGATGAGCGATGTCGACCATGTGATTTGTGTCAGTCATACGTGCAAGGAGAATACTGTTCTACGAGCGTCACTAGACCCTCTGATGGTCTCTGTCATCCCCAACGCTGTGGTGGCAGAGAATTTCCAGCCCTTGCATTATCAACCGAAGCCTGAGGATCAAGCGTACATGAGACCACGCCACATGGCAAAGAGACTAGGTCCGAACGATGAGGTCGTCATAGTCGTTGTCTCTCGGCTGTTCTACAACAAGGGCACTGATCTCTTGATTGCCGTCATTCCTCGAATTCTAGCTGTTCATTCCAAAGTACGCTTCATTATTGCCGGCTCTGGTCCGAAAGCGATTGACTTGGAGCAAATGCTTGAAAGGAGAGTGCTACAGGACAAAGTGGAGCTCCTAGGCCCAGTGACGCACGAAGGAGTTCGCGATGTCATGGTTAGAGGCCATATCTACCTTAATCCAAGTTTAACAGAAGCCTTCGGCACTGTCGTTGTTGAGGCTGCAAGTTGTGGGCTCTACGTCGTGTGCACCCGCGTGGGTGGCATTCCTGAGGTTCTGCCCGCTCACATGACCGCTTTTGCGAAACCGGAAGAGGACGACCTTGTTGCAGCAATGAGTAAGGCCATCATGGACCTTCGTGCCGGAAAGGTGCGAACAGAACGTTTTCATGATCAGGTCAAGCTCATGTACTCCTGGGCAGATGTTGCACAACGCACTGAACGCGTTTATGACGGGATCACTGGCGCTATCAGCGAAGAGGAATTCTACGGCCAACATGTGCGAGCAACCTGGAGCGGAGTGCGCGGCAGGACTGGTGTCCACAGCTATGCATTGATCGATAGGCTGAAGCGATACTACGGCTGCGGGATATGGGCAGGCAAATTGTTCTGCTTATGTGCAATCATCGACTATCTCATTTTCCTGTTCCTGGAAATATTGTACCCAAGATCGAACATCGACATAGCAAAAAGTTGGCCTCGCAAGCCATTCATCAACGACAAGAATAAGCCGGTCGAGAACGGCCTGAGGCGTCGGGGGACAGACCTGATGGATCGAAGAAATGGCAGCCTTGTGATGCGATAATTACCAGGAAGGCATGACGGTGAGTCTATTCGAAGTGGCTTGAGTCATACACAACGCTCGTATGTGACGCAAGATCTCGTGGACGTCGTCAGAGATAATCCGAAGCTACGGCCACGCGTCGAGGGTCCCATCCACCCCGGCCTCTTGTGATTGGATCCCGCTCATGGAGAACAAATCCGGCGCTCAACGTACATCTCAGTCCTTTGTTCGAACACCAGCTGAAGATCTGTCCGGTTCCTCTCAAGGCACGAAATTGCAGGAAACTGTCGAGCGAATCGATGAAGGTTCCTGGACCGGCACACAAGCAGCATACAGCTCCAGTGGTCCGAACTCGAAAGAGGAAGCAGCATCGCACTGAGAGCGATGAATTCAGTAAGAGCCTCGGCGCGGATGACGTAGACAAGCTATTTTTCGTCCCGTACCAGCTGCCGGGAACCGCACGTCGAGATGTTGAGCTTGTCGATGCCGCGAGGCGGTCTTATGTCGCACGTCGATCGCATAGGAATGGAGGGAACACTGTGTTCTTGGCAGAGGTGGCGACAAATACATCATCAGTCAAAGACAAGCCATACGAAGCGACCATCTCGGCAGCGACTGCACCAAACACTGTGCAGTTGCCTTCACCTGTGTCGAAGCTGTCGCCTACTGACCCATTCTCGGTTTTCAATTACAGCATCGACCTCGAAGCCGGCAGAGCCATCAGATATTTCCAAACGAACTGGGCCGAATCTGCGTTCCAGTCTGCCACGAGCCATCTGCACAGGTCTGACAATCATGCAACAACGTCTGTGGTTGTTCAGCAGGTGATGTCAGACAACATGTGCGCTCATGCGTTTCTTGCTGCTGTTAATCGGCGCATGTTTGTCATGCATGATGCAAGCGTTCTAGCAGAGCGGCATGCAAATCTTGCGATGGCTCAGCTCAAGAAGGAGATCGGTCGGACTGATGCCATAGTTGTCAATCAGCACATCGCGGTAGTGATGCTTTTTCTGTCTGCATACGAGACCTACTGCTTTAATCTAGAGGGAGCTAGGATTCATCTTGCTGCCATGGAGAAGGTTTACGGTCACCATGGGTTGAAGGGATATTTGCAGCGACTATGCTGCAACATCGACCTCTTCAGTGCTGCCTCATTAGTTGCTCCACCGATCTTCAAGCAGACGTCGCAGTCGCTTTGTGCATGGCCCAACCTTGACAAGTCGGCGGCAAGCCATTTCGATGATTACACCGACGTACTTGGCCGCAAGCTCTGCACGGTGATCGACGATATTGTGGCACTAGCGAATAACGTTGACAGATTTCGCCACGAAGCTCTCCCTACAGGACTGAAGCAGACAGCCTCTCACATGATTGCTCGAAGCGAGGAACTGACTTTTCGAGTCCTGGAACTAATGCCATGTGGGAATAAGCTCATGGAGTGTACAGTCATAGCTCTGCTGATGTGGCTGTCCTACCTCCCCACCAGCCTGATGTCCTACAGCCCAGGATTTGTTCCCTCGGACAGTTTCCTCAAGCTTGTGCCAGGTCGTGGCACGCGCCTAGGCCTTGCGCTGCGTCAGTGTAAGCTCGCAACGACGCTCGAGCTCTGGATCTTGGCCGTTGGCATCATTTGCTCCGTTGATTCGGACGACGTGCAGTATTGTGCAATCAACTTCATACAACTGGCGAAGTCACTTGGGATCGTGTCGGTCCGTGAGTCCTTGTGGCAATTCCTGTGGTTTGATACCTTCGACTTGATCGACTCCGACGTTCTGGACCGGTTGCTAGACTCAGAAACAGCAACTACGGCGCTTCAGACGATTGTTGGTTGGGCATCCATGACCAGGACACGGCAGCTTCCTATGGGTGATGAGAAATCGATCTCTGTGAGGCTCACGAACAGGCCTAGCAATTGCTTCCGGTTGGGTGCATGAAACTGTGTGGGGGCTTTTATGCGAAGCAAGCAGAATCCAGCTGTCATCGTCCGAAAGCAGAACTACTAAGTATCGAAGTCGTCGCCAAGATTACTTTTCTTGAGCTGGTCTTGGCATAGCAACGAAACTGTTCCTCTCACAGTGAATCGCAGCCATTCTTGACACAAATTCCTTTGCTCTGGCGATAATATTGCGACATGAAGGCCTCCCTAGAGTGAACGCTCATGTGAACGACCAGCGACATCATTCTTGCCTAGCAGCTTCGCAATACTCCGACCTGGGCAACAAATTGTTGGCAACGATGTGGTGCGAGCATGAAGGCAGCTGTGAGGACGCCGGTTGCGCCATGTCGCATGACGCACACGGTAAAGAAGGCAGCGGCAACGGAACAAGGTCCGTGGGCTTCTCAGTACAGTAAGAGACCTCCCGGTTGGCAATGTACGATGCTGACTTGTCTCAGACATGCTGAAGGTCCTGTCACCACTGTTCATGTCGGGACAGACGAAGATAAGCGAACCTTCCGCATACACTTGAATCTGATGAGAGACAACTCTGAGTATTTCAACACAATGTTCATTCATGGGTTCAAAGAGAAGGTCGACAACGAAGTCATCCTCGAAGAATACACCAGCGAAGCATTCTCTATCTTTGTCGATTGGCTCTATGTAGGCTTTCTTAAGCCAAGTCATAAGTCTGACGATCTGGTCGACGTCTGGATCCTCGCCCATTACATTGGATGCACACAGTTAGTGGACGAGACGCTGGATCTTTTGAAGGAGCACCATGACGACGGCGACATGCTTATCGATGGCATCGAAGATCTTCAAAAAGCCGGTCATGAAAATAGCAAGCTGATGCAATACTTGGTCGAGGAGCTGGCTTACCGTCTTGCGCACGACTTCAACGGGACTTCCAAAAAGAGCTTTGACAAGAGTCCATCCGCTAAGCGCCTCGCCTGGGCGGTGCATATGCGACTAATGGAACAACTCGCTGCCTACAGCAGTGACACGAACCGTGCGGCTCCTTCCACAATGCAGGACTGCACTTTCCATGTACATGAGAAAGAGCGTGGGGTGCAGTGCCCAGCAGCCGATGCGAAGAGAATGCGAGCTTGTATCGAGAACAATCACAAAGTTCTCCCGGTATGGGATCAGGACCACTGGTGACGCATTGAATTACTACCAATCTCACCAAACCAGGATGAAGGCACGTGACGTGTTCAATCAAACAGTCATGCGTTGCGAGTGGCGACGAGAACGACGACGGAGTACTGGTTCAGCCACGACGCCTCAGCTAGCCATGTGCATCAAACAAGAGGTTACAAGAGAGCCGGGGCTATTGAGAACCATCGCAGAGTGCTTCAGAAGATTTTGGACGGTGTTGCAGTACGTAGTGTAGAGCGGCGTCCTGTGAAGGAAGGGCCAACTGGCAAGGGCGACTTGCATCAGACGAACTGGCAGGACCCGAACACTTCACCTCCGGCTGGTGAGGAAGTCAATTCGGTTACCTGCCTCCTTGCTAGCCGAGCAACAAACAGTCACTACTTCACTTTGTCACTTTGTTCTACTCGTCAATCAGTCACACATAGAAGCGACAAGTGATATCGACTGCAAAATCACTTAGAAGCCCGTTTTCCCCGCGCATCATTGCTTTTGATCGACCACATTACCTCGAGAGATGGCCACCCCGCAGGACCAGTCAGCCACGAAGGCGACCTCTAGCACACCGATCGCGAAGATGAGGTACTCTGAGTAAGCTACAGTATCCCTTTCGTCGACCTCAAGACGTGCGTGCCGCTCTCGGTCCTTATACTGACACATTCTTCCACTCAGTCATGTTCAGTCTCAAATCATCGCCGTTCACGTCACCAATGATTCGACCACGAAGACTTTCCACCTTCCATCTACCATGCTACACCAGTCATCGGCTTACTTCCGTGGCTGCCTATCAAATTCGTTCGCTGAAGCTCTGAGCCACGAAGTCACACTCCCCGAGACCGACGCTTCGACCTTCGCTCTATTTGTCGACTGGCTCGCCCAACCTACACCCACAATGTCCTCCTTGACATCGTCTCAGTGCATCGACCTTTGGCTGCTGGCCGACCGTCTGCTCTGCGACCGACTCGGACATGACTGCCTCGGTCGGTTGCGGAGTCTCCATACCATCACGCCTGGAACCACATTTGGGCCGGACTTTCGAGTTCCCGAGGAGGCCAAGGCTGAATTACTGTTGCACATCACGCAGAGTGGACAGACAGCTAGCTCTTCTCTACGAAGGTGGTACATCGAGCTGGTGGCTAAGGCGATGCAAGTTCCTACGAAGGGGCAGCTTTTGATGAAAGCCCAGGCTTGGTCGCAGTTGGAGAAGGATGTGCTTAATGAGGTGTTGTTGGCGATCGTGCGGCAACATGGTGCAACTGGACAGCGCACGAGGCCTGAAGAAGATGGACGCCACGCAGCTCCCAGCCAGAACCCTCATGATGACAAAGTCAAGCTGCTCGTGAGGACCCTTCGTGTTTCTGCTGACCGAGCGACCGCGCTCCTCAGAAACAATGACAACGACATAGACCGCGCGATATACGCTCACCATGGTATACCGGCCCCTCGGACGCGTTGAACTACTTGTTTCGACGTGTTCGGTTTCATTGCAACTTGATCATGAGCCTGGCACGCAGGGCCCGCCTGCACCAATAGGCCTTTCAAGTCGTTCTCAGGCTACGGCAGCCATCAACACAAGGCACGCACACAGCACAGCATCGCAGCCATGCATGGCCTGCGATGAAGCGGGGTGGAGTTGTCGGACAGCGTGTCGCAATGACACGAGGGCATGCGCTTAGAAAGAAGTCATGTTTGGTGTCAGTGGATAGCAGTGTGGCTGTACATGGGGAGGCACGCTGCCTGTGGCAGAGCTTCGTGTGACTTAAATTCGAAGCAAGTTTCTGTCCTGACATAGATTAGGAGGCTTCCTAAATAGGAACAAACGCAGACTTGCAGTGGTGTAAGTAGCTGCAATGAAGTAGAGACTGTCTCGCAAAAGCACAGCCTGCTGTCTTTGCCAAATTGCTCCTGCTCAATACCGACCTTCGGACCCTGTAGCCGACCCTGACCCAGTCTCAACAGCTTCATCGTCCTCCGAATCAGTATCACTATCGCTCTGTTGTGCAGTGTCTTGATCGCGGAAGTCACGCTGGGCAGTACGTGGCTGATCTGCATCTGTCGTCCTCCGAGCCTGCTCGGCCGTGGACTGAGAGGACCAGTCTGACTGAGTGTGCTTGACTTACGACGAGAGACTCTCGGCTGATGAGATGCGTTGGCCCATGTATCTTGGCCACCAAAGGAGGTGCCTATCTGAGCGTGACTTTGTTGTGTCTGCTGCTGCGACTGGAAATAGTGAGCAGTCGGCACCCGACCAGCTACTGTTGAAGCTCGCACGATTGGACTCCGCGCGTTCGGGGTGGTCGAAGTCCTTCTGTGATCATCTGGAGACAGCAGCGTCGGGACATACGGTATCGCCGATTCCACCTCTTTGAAGTCATCAGCTCGATCCATGGCTTGGAAGGCGCGATCGCCATCAGTGCCGCCGATAGCCTCCATCCGATAGCTGTCGAACTTGGCAGCACTCGCGGCATAGGACTGGAAGTGGGCGGCCGTCAATGTTGCGCGACGCTTGTGTTTGCTGACGTTCGTGTTCGCTAGCCATGCTTCACCGCGCTCATCATTAGTGTAAGTCTCCCAGTAGGCAAGAGCGACAGCGACTTTGAAGGCGTTCTGAATCCGCCTGCCATTCCAAGATGCATTCTTGAGGTCCTGGGTCTCGTAGAATTGATCCTCTGCAAACGCGAGGATGCCCGCCTTATCGACTTTGAGCTTCTTATTGCCTTTCCTGACGTTCTTTAGGTTGGTCTTCCAGATCTCTTCGGTTTGCGCCCAGTTTAAAGGAGGGTAGTACATGATCCACGTGATTCGAGAGTTAATGGCTTCGTCCAATGCGCCGACGCGATTCGTGGTGAGGAACAGCACTCCAGTGTAGAACTCAAGAACACGGAGGAAGACAGACACGAGAGCGTTGCGTTTGACATCCTCTCGATTTCTTTGAGTCAGAAAAATGTCACACTCATCGAGCAGAAGTACACACTTCCAGTGAGAGGCGAGGTGGAAGATTTCCTTGAGCGCCGAATCGACCTCCTTGGGCTTCAAGCCGAGGTCACCACATGTGACTTGCAGCAAGGGCTGTCCAGTTGCAGCAGCGATACTTTCAGCAGTGAGTGTCTTGCCAGTTCCAGGCGCACTATGCAGCAAGATGACAAGCCCTCTTCCCTTGCCGCGTACAATGTCGTACTCGAAATGGTTGGTCTCCTGTCCTAGTCGTTGCATGAAGTGGGTCTTGACCAGTGCCTGCAAAGTGTCTTTGAATGTGTTGTCTTCGAGCTGTAGAGTGTTGAGGCCGTCCATCTTCGCCCGAATGGGCTGCAACATTGATAGCCATAGGGGAGCTATAGCACGCCGTTAGTGAATGAAAGGACTCAGACAAAAGATCTCACCGAATGTGCGTGTGCGAAGAACAAAAGCAAAGACTCGGCCTGGAAGCAGCGAGACATCCTTCTCTGGTACCATAGACTCATTTGAGATCCAGCCAGAAGGAATCGGAGCAAAGATTTTCTCCTTCTGGCTGAAAGCCACGGCGTCCTCCCTGTCGATAAGATAGTCGTTGTAGACCTGGTCGTACTGTGCATAAGAGAGTTTTGTCTTGTCTTGCTTGTCCCAATACTGTACTGGCGTCTTCTCATGTAGCTCAGCACGATGCTCAACAGGCGGCTTCCATGGCTCGCGTTCTGGAGCCCACGTTGGATGCTTCCGTAGAGCAAGCTTGAAGTCCACGATGACCTCGCTATCGACGTGCTCCTGAGTGGCTGGACCATCCTTGAACTTACAGCCGCACGGCTGAACCATGAGTGTCGGTCCGGAGTAGAAGAAAGGCGAAGAAGATTTCACTATGGCATCAAACACCATCTTGCCGCGATCGAGCCGGCCTTGAAAGCGCTGCTCCCGCTGCTCTTTGCTTAAGAAGCGAGTTGGATAGAACTCGAGAGAAGTTATTTCCCTCTCGCCTCTGAATGGGGCAATCTCGAACGTGTGAACGGTCGGTCGAAGGTACCTATCCGGCAGGTTAGCATCATTGTGAGCGGCGTACTAGTGCTATAGGATGCTGCTCAAGCATAAGGAGCTTCTCTTACCTGCCATGAAAGTCGATGTAGTAACAATCGACCTTGAATGGATTTGGCTTCGATGTGCCATGGCGTTCCTGCGCAGTGGCGATGTTCGGGCGACCTCCAGTGACGCAAGTCACCCGCCATAGCTGATTGTACCGACTGTAGAATGTCTCGGATGAGATTCCGACAGCCTCAGCGTCGATGGAAGTCCCCTGAATCTTCAGAGGCATGTGAATATCTTCGCCTGGCTGGAAGATGTACCACAAGTCTGCGAAACTTATCATGCTTGTGGAGTTGTCCCTAAGCCGCTCGAGTGTTGGCTTGATGTACTTCGCTGTAAAGCTTGTCAGGCACCGCAGATGCTTGAGAGCTTCGGTGCGTTCTTGTTCGTCGTAAAGCTGGTAAGATGTACGACTTCCCTGGAAATCCGAAGGCTCGTCTGCTGGGAGCACAGAAGCCTGTTGCTCCAGTTCTCTTGCTAGGCCTTCGATCTGGTCCTCGTGGTACACCAGAAACTTGAACGGTCTCATCATGACAAGAGCTGTTGTCTCTGATATGTGGTCATCAATTGATTTCAGCAACTTGAGAGTCAACAGAGAATTGATGCGAATACGCTCAGGAACTGGCCTGTTCTCTTTCGCTTGCAGGACAGGCGATGGATCAGATTGCTGCGTACGAGCACCACGCGCGTTCCCACTTTTAGCACCGATGCCTGAGACAGCGGCCTTCGGAGCTAGATATTCAGGCAGCTCGACCAGGATATCAATTGAAGCTTCAACATCGTCACTTGCGGACTTGTTCATAAATTCGTTCCAAGTTTTCTCGCTCAGTATTGGAAGGGTACGCTGAGCGTCGGGGCTTCTGTTAATGCCGGTCTGGTGGAAAGTACCGCTTGATGTCGCTCTCACAGGGCCCGCCCTGACTCTACTGAGCGAGCTTGTGCCGTCATCCTGAGCCGGGTTCACTGTACGCTCCAGATGTCGCAACCTCCGTTCGAATTCAGTGTTCGCTACCCGAGGCTGGCCGTCTGCGCGATGTTGGACGATACCGGACAGAGACTCGTCCACAGTCAAGGCACCGGAGACATTCGGGACAGAACCAGAACGCGAGGCTTGATCACCATCATCCTGCTCGGAGCCGGCGTCATCGACAGCCGGATTGTTGGGTACAGAGAGCCCATTTGCATCTGCTCTCGAATACTTCTCATCACTCCATGAGGAGCTGTATGAGACCAAGAATGGAGGGTCAGCGATATGTTCTCCAGCACCGCCGTGATCATGAAGGAGCTGATTGATGGAGAAGACTTACCTGATATCGAAATCCAATGAACCCATGTCTCCTCAGGGAGTCAAAGACAGCTGGTTCAATCTGGCCGCTACGGCGCTATAACGACCCGAAAAGAGAGCAAAAGCGAGGAGCAGGCACCAGGGACTCCATGAACACTATATGTAACCATTTCAGGTGGTCGCCGTGGTCCGGGACCCGGGCAGATGGTTAGCAAAAAGCGAGGGACTTCCGGCACACCATAATGCACGGAACGCGTTCATCCTGCCAATTGCAATGTTTTTTCACGCACGCAGACACAAAGGGTGCAGAAGGCTGATCGGCTCAACACTGGGGAAAGAGGTAAGGCGACTTGACTTGACATGGGTCGTTTCAGGAAGGAAAGATGGAAAGCTGGTTCGCAGTTGCCATCAATGAGCTAAGCCCATTAGCGTCAGCTCCGGTGGCAGGCCAAGCTGTGGGAACACGAGCCTTGCCTTTTCTCCTACTCCGAGGCTACTCGGTGTCAATTTCTGTAGCGTCCTCCCTGGCTACCAGGTAGTTAGGTTTTCTCGGTGCCTTTTTCCTAGCAATCGACGCTCAAGTCAGGCTCGTCCCAAATCCATCGACTTGATCAGTTAAACAATCGCAGGCCTTCAGTACCCTCCCGGAGTTCGAAATCCAAAATGAGCGGCACACAGGCGTGGTCACGGTAGGAGAAGTGGGAAGCCCGCCCAGTAATTTTAGCCCACAGCCTGGAAGGTTCGGCCCGCCTGTCGACCTCGGGACACAAGACCGCCACCCCTCGCGACATCAGGCTAGGTTCAGGCTCAGGCTGTTTGTATTGTACAACCACACCTGTTCTGTGACGTTCGTATCGAGGTAGTCGTTTGGCAAGTAAGGAGCTCAGAAGCTGCAGGTAGTTGCCTTGATGTGTTGTCAGCTCCAATCTACTGGGGTATGGGGCGGGGCGTGCATGAATTCGAACAGCAAGGCAGACAAAGGCGAACTCGTGTTCGTGCGCCCTGGATTGCCTACAAGGCGAAAAGCTATGCATCCTCCGTGGGATGTGGTGGGCGCCGAGCGGTTCACTCTCCAGATGAAGACTCCTGATCTGCATCATGATCGATACACAGCACTGCCTCATATCTCGGCCCAAGGACAAGTCTGTCTGCACGCTTTCGGTCAACTCCAGAGCAGCAGCTTCTCTCGTTCTGAAGATTCGGCTACCAGTGCAGGATGAACCCACGTGTGGAAGCCGATGATGAGGCTGCGACTTTGAGACCAGACGATGACGAAGCTACAACCTTGAGACCAGACGATATAGGCACTATCAGCGATGAAACTGCGACTTACGTGCAGGCCGCGGAAAGTACGCTTGCGAATAGTCTTGCTGCTCAGGTACGCCTTTCTCACAATCACGGACCTGACCAGAGATACATGGAGCAACGATCCCTCCCACCTCGAACGGTGCAGTTCAAGTAAGTCATGACACGTTTCTGGGACAGAGGCCTGCAAGTTGAGTCCAGGCTAACAGCAAAGCCCTCAACTTGAGATGCATGCCCAGAAGTTCCGAGAGATCGTCGAGGAGTATAGGCATTCTGTAACGGAAAAGCAGATCAAAGATCTTGATCTGAGCAAGACGCATTCTTGGGACGAAGTCTTTCGTGTGGTGAGAACTGCACAGGATAAGTACATACGAGCTGGCCAGAAGCCGGTCAGGAGAGCTAGCAGGTTCCTCGGGAGGCAGTCAGAGTCGGTTCTGCCCTTTCTCAGGATCATTCCGAATGGCACTTATACGTCAATGATTTGCGGAGGACTGAAGGTAGTCTTTGAGGCAAGTACATGTGCATAACTACCGATCCTCAGACGCCCGCTAAGTGGTTAATAGTCGGCCATGCACCTGAGCAATGCACGCGAGGAAGTACTCCGAACCATTGAGGATATGCCTGAGATCATTCTCCAAGCTGAGCATGCTGTGGAGACGTTCCCACCGGATCTAAGTCTCGACGATAAAGCAGATGAGCTATATCTATCCATATTCACCGCCCTCCAGGGCGCTGTCGAGTGGTTCGCGAAGAACCCTATTGGTCAGTACGAGCTTGAGACAGCGAAGGGAAGCTAATCGAGCACTACAGGCAAGCAGACTGCAGCTTTGGTTCAAGGTCCACTGTACAACAAGGCCTTCAAGCAAAACATCAAAGCCCTTGACGATGCTCTGGAGTCCTTCAAGAAAAGGTGCGACACACTTCGCGATGGTGCCATCGTGGATACTCACAAGACCGTCAAAACCACACATACGCTTGTTGGTCAGGTTGCAACCACTACAGGCGAAATCGAGGTCACCACTAAGGACACCCGTGAGCTTGTTCAAACCTTGCAGAGCGGCGCGGAGGACCTCATGCGCACCGCCAATGGCACGGACGCTCGACTCATACAGGTCAAGACGGAAGCTCAGTGGGTTGGAGAGGGAATCAATACGCGCATCGGCGACGTTCAATCTACCCAACGTGCTACCAGAGCGCGAATTGAAGATATCCATGACGCTCAACATGCTACCCATGCAGCGGTGGATAAAATGACAGACGTGCAAAGAGCCATTCATGAAGCGACCGAAGCTATGACACTTTCCCGTCAGAATGCGGAGTGTAAGCGTTGACGTCCCTGTTTCGCTCAGATGTGCTCACACCTTCATAGGGCAGTCGAATGCAGCTAAGCAGATCCGACAACTCAGACGAAAGGTCAAAAGACTCGAAACATCTGGGAGTGCTGCCTCCCTTTCAGATCTGCTAGAGATCATCGACGTCGACGAAAATCTTGCAGAGAACGACCGGATGGCAGTCCGTCGAGGATGTCAGTCGCTCTCAGCCTCAGATGCTCAAGTACCACATGGGATCATAGTTGGGCAAATATACACTGACTGGGTATCCGCAAATGACTCCGGCGCGTTGTTCATCGAAGGGGGACAGCCCATGGTAAGCGGAAATCGATACACATCACTTTCGCTACTCAGTTGCATCGTCACCGATGTCCTCCAGCAGGACATAACGATCCATCACTTCTGTCGCCGCCACGTCAGAGTTGACGATCTGTTTCACGGACCGAAAGGTATGATGAGGAACTTGATCCACCAAGTTGCACGATATTTGAATGCTTCCACAGCGCTCAAGTTTCCACACAACCCACGAAATCGAAAACTTCTGGAGTCGCACGATCTCTCAACCTTATGCGCATGCTTTGCATACGTCGTGGAACAAGTACCTGATGACCCTGTCATCTTCTGCATCATTGACGGCATTGACGCTTTCGAAAAGCACACATGGGCTGCAGAATGTCGCAAGGTGATGAACACCCTTCAAGATATGGCCCATGGCGAGGCAGATGGCCCGGTGTTCAAACTGCTTGTCACCAGTCCTGGTCGCAGCAAATTCGTAGGCTCGGACTTCGACGACCAACAACGCATGCGGCTGGCCAGCGCGGGCAATACCAGTCGAGATAATCCCACGCCGCGTGAGTTGGCACAGGGAGCTCGACGACAGCAACGGCGGCGCAACAGCGAGGTCTATCGTGGGTTGAGAGCCAGCGCGGTCGCCGCCATGAAGGAGTCGTCAGACGAAAGCAGTGATTCTGAGCTGTCGTCGGCGTCGAATCCTGATTGAGGTGGCCGGCTGCCACCAACACTGATCTGCTGAGCTCAAGCCAAGTCCAGCTGCAGAGGATCGACACATCTCATCAAGTCACAAGTGACGTCCGTTCCACGATGCGGCGCCTGAGCTGCTTTGCTGTAAATGTCACCACAGCCATTCACTACAACTGTTGACGACTGTCCCCACCCAAAGCGCCCATCGCCCACAATGACAAACCGAGTGCTTGCAATTGATTCCTCGAGTGCTGCCTCAAGAATTCTCCTCATCTAATAACAATTTCGACTTGAATCCTCTTCAACTCAGAAATTCCCCCTCCATCTATTCGATTTCTTCCTGGGCGTCATCATGCCGAACGCCACTGGTATCATGGCAAATCCACTGGACATGGGTACCACCATCTCTCGGTAGGGATCATTGACTGCGGCCCTCCTACTCGCTCTGACTTTGTCCCAGACACACAACCGAGGCTCCAGTAAAAGTTGTTCTACTCAATGATGGGCAAAACTCGACCACACATTACCTTCCTGCGTCTCTACTATCGGCAAAGTCAGGATTCTTTCGTGGGTGCTTCCGCGATGAGGGTTCATTCATCGAAGCGGTTAATGGAGAAGTTATCTTGCATGACGTGGATCTAGAGTGCTTCACGTTGTTCGTTCAGTGGATCTACACTGGACATGTCTGGACAGCTGAAGCGGTCGAAGCCTTCGCCAAGGATGACAGCGACGGTCAGTATTACGGCTCTGACATACAGTCCTTCGCTGCAGAATTGTGGCTTCTGGGAGATCGTCTGATCGCGGAAGAATTTCAAAATCACTGCATGGACATTCTGCGCATGGCAAGTGCAACTGAGAGACTTTCCACATTCGTTCTCAAAGAGGTTCAGGACGCGGTATATCGGACAATCTAATGCTACAATACATCACCAAGCAGATTGCATTCGATTGTGTGAACGAAGGCATCTCGGAGTCCACGGTGAAGTGCTCGAGTTGGGAGCAGTTGCAAGCAGACAAGGTCACGCGCATTTTTGTGGAGTCCAACAGACTGTTCAGGATCGCAGAGAAGAATAGGAAGGATCCCGCTAAGTCAGACGACTGCGACTGGCATCTCCACGTCGAGACATCCAAGGGGGAGTGCC
The DNA here is from genome assembly GCF_001299255.1 of Cyphellophora attinorum. Classification (NCBI taxonomy): domain Eukaryota; kingdom Fungi; phylum Ascomycota; class Eurotiomycetes; order Chaetothyriales; family Cyphellophoraceae; genus Cyphellophora; species Cyphellophora attinorum. Next base: position 785,369 of record NW_017253238.1, on the reverse strand, counting down.
AGTCCAAGCGTAAGAAGCAGAAGATTTGACCAGGCAACGGGCAACCTTGGTATCAAGGCTTCAGAATAGTCGAGACTCCATCACAACGACGAGCACACGATGCAGTGTTGAGGCGTCAGACTGCTCAAGACTGATGTCCCGAGAGGTCGCCAGGTTCAGAATTAGCCAGACGGAGGCACGCGATCGCGACCGACGATGGCGATGCCGTTACATCCACGATAATCAGAGTATCACCAACGCGAGTCTCATCTTTCTCAGCACACTGATCTCGAGGCCATCGAGCTGACCACGCGTGAACAAGGTATCACGCATTTGTCCTCGCTCTACCGGCGGGCTATCTCGAAGTCGTTCTCTCCTCGTGTTTTTTGGGGATTTCCGTTTGACTTCCGACTCGGTGATAGACAAGACATCTGAAGATGAACGCCAAGACACTCAAACAAGGCAACCTTTGCTAGCATAGTCCAAATTTCTGATGCGACACTCGACTGCAGGCACTTAACAGCGACATCCTGTTCACCCACCGCGAGCTGTCTCAATAACTACTACCCTCATCGAACGAAGTCTTCTTCACCTACCACATTTCAACACAAGATGGGCGACGATTCATTTGTTGGGAAGCGGAACGCTTCAGTCGCTCTGGAATGGGCTCAGTAAGAGACTCATATGACTGCGTTCCAGACAAGCTAATGCGTCACAGGTATGCGACAGAAGAGACTGTCAGGGTCGTTGTCGGCGAAGACGGCTATCAAGTCATCTACCACCTCCCTCCGGCAGCTTTGAAAGCGAAGTCGGCTTACTTCAGAGGCTGCCTGTCCGGGTCATTCAAAGAATCTGAGCAGAACATCATCACCCTGGACGATGTCAACCCCAAGACGTTCGCATTCTTCGTCCAGTGGCTCTTCTCGGAAAAGATCTGGCACGTCGCAGCAGTTGATTCCAAGGACGCTAGGGAGACTGAGATGAATATGATTGACCTCTGGATCTTGGCGGACCGACTTCTTGCGGAGGATTGCCAAAACTACTGCATGGATTCGATCAGAGCGACAGTTTCGCATCAGAAGACAGTTTCTGGATGTGTCAAGGTCATAGGTAAACGAGTGTCTGCTGGCGGGCAACTCAAGGCATTTTACACGCAGCAGATGGCTTCTTCTATGGCCCGTACTCGAAAAGCCTCCTTTGATACCGGACACTCGCCGAAACATGAGTCCTGGCTGAAGGAGCTCGACCAAGTTTGGGATCAGGCGAGCGCAGAGGCAACCAAAGATCTCTTCCTGAAGTACATGGAAGAGAGAGAAAGGATGTATGTTTCACCTGCAGCGCTAGCAGGCTGTCACTGGCACGTACACGTCGACACCTCAAAGGACGAGTGCGAAGCCAAGTTTAGGGCTGTGCACGCGACTACTGCGTCCATCGACACCAACAATCAAGATACGGAGTGGTAGTTGGAAACCAGATAGCCTGGAGGACGCAATCACGATGAGCGGAAACTGCTAAGGGCAGAAGACTGCTGCTATGGACGGCGAAGCCGCCACGTACGTGTGCGAGAGTGGCACGTATGTCTCCAGGAAACAGTATTGTCGCATTCGAGGCGAGGTCAAACAAAGAGCTTGACTTCAACGACCGGCTGGTAGCGAGAGGCTTGAAAGATTCACCAAGAGGTCAAAGGTGAGAGTGGCCTACGACACGTTGATAGGTTCAGCAACGAAGATCGAATTGAATTGCATGCCTACACCACGCTGAAGGCCTACTTAGGAATGTCTGAATTGCCTCAGATACGCCAGCTCAATCGATGGACCGTATCTGCTTGGTTGCCGTATTCTGGCTGAATGTGTCCAAGACCACAGCCCATATGCTGAACGCTGTCATGTTCTCGTCAGAAGATTAGGCTAGCGTGGTCGCAGACTCTGAATTGGAAGAACTCGTGGCTCTCTTCCTACTTCGTACCAGCCTTCTGTCCGTTTTCGGATGTGACCCTACTCTCCGTGTCGTCATGCACATGGTAGCGGCAACCCTCACCCTGAGCAGGGTCTGAGTCCTTCGATCCCAGGTCGACATAATGCTGGTAACGCAAGAAGATTTCAGTCTTGACTGTCTCCGGGATCCTGGCCCAGTAAGCTCCGGACTTCATCAGTTCGCGCAGTTTCAGTCCTCTTGTCATGGCGTGGGCGATCTTGTCCATGGCATAGCTTGACAACTCCGAGCCCTCGCACGTATGTGCAACAATGGAAGCGAGTTCAGCGAACAGGATGCACCCAGCAGAAGCATGCCAATCGTGTCCCGAATACTCAAGATGAAGTTGCCTCATGACGTCCATCGCTCTGTTCTGTAGATCCTCACACATGATGCTGTCTCCCAGGATCCATAAGCCGATGAGTGGCTTGGTCCTATCGAGATTGCCGCCAAGATCGTGAATACGCAGTAGCCACGCGACAAAGTGGTGGAAGACCGCTGGATTTGCATCGCGGAGGTGGACGACGTTGGTAGCGCCTTCGGAAAACTCGTCGCTTAGACATGCTCTGAAGTATGGTGATATGACTTTTAGCGGCGTCGGTGGAAGATGGTAGGTGGCGGCCTTGTCGCCGGTCCCAACGACTATCTTGACAGGCGTCTCTCTAAGGTGTTCTGCTTTGATGATCGGACGTTTAGGGCATCTTGTCGCTTGGTTGCTGTTGTCTGCCGGTGGACGAGCCATGACTACGATTCTCCGAGACTCGGTCGTGCTGTCGTGCTGGAGCGTTCGACGGAAGGCACAACCAATTGAAGCGTTTGCACAGCTCTCAAACTTCAAACTGTGTGCTGAAATGCACTGAGTAAATGCATGAGCAGACTCCAAGTTTCGTTGCGTCAATTCTTTCGACACCTACATCCGAGCATCACTCCTGGCAACGGCTTCACTCGAGTGCCATTGCACCGCCAGATTTCACCTGACAAAGAAGTTGCCGTTATTTCTTGGCAGTTTGTTTCAATGCCTCTCAGAAATTCCGTCTCTTAATGGCATCCGAAACCACGAAAACTTTCACTAGAGACAGCTGCGAAAAGTACTATGGCGACCACATCCCAACCCGAGCCCGCTATCGAGGTACATACCGGTGTTGAGAGCCCAACTTGGTCGCTGAAGTGAGTCGCGTGTCTGGGAGAAACTAAGGATGGTCGGAGGCTGACAGTTCCCAGCTACATAGCAGAACCGCCTGTCAAGGTCGTCGTCGGACCGGCCGAAAATGCCAAGTCGTGGTATCTGCCATCGGGTCTCCTGAAGTCGGTCTCGGGTTACTTCCGAGGATGTCTCAATGGCAACTTTGCGGAAGCGGCATCCGGCGAGGTCCTGCTCACGAAAACCGATGTTCGCACATTTGAGTACTTCCTGGGGTGGCTACTTCGTCGCGACGAGTTGAAGACTGCGCCCATCAACGACCTGGAAGACACATGGATCCTGGCCGACCGCCTCCTGTGTGAAGGTCTTCAGAATGAGGCGATGGATCAGGTTCGTGCTCGAATGCACCGCGCAAATGCAATAATCCAAAATCCATCTCCAGCCGTCAACAATCACCGGCAAAAACACGCTGACGTGACACTGCGGCGACTGAGTCGATTGTCCGAGATGACAAACGCAGGTTCTGAGCTGATGAAGTTCTGGTTCGCAAATACCGCCTGGAATTTGACAAAGCACGATACTCTTTTCACAAATTTCACCTCATCCGAAGACTGGAAGACTTTTCCTGATCATCTCACCAAGGAGCTCTTCTCTGAATATCACAATTGTATCGTTCTCGGCAAGGACTCCGCTAGTCCAGCAGCTCCAGGAGGCTGCTCGTTCCATGTCCACGAAGGCAACAAGTGCGACGGATCTGGTGGTATTAAATCGGATCCCGATGCAACACAGATAGTCAACTCTGGCGACATTAGCTCCGCAAGCGCGAAGAGGCGTAAGTTGTCAGAAGTAGCCGTGTCCGATTCAGGCGATCCATCCACTCCAACATCAACTTTCACTGGCTTCGGAGGTCGTGGGAGTGGCGCGGTCCGCGGCAGCATACCACGAGGAGGGGCCACACCACGAGCAGGTTCTTCGTCGCGTGGTAGAGGAGGCTTCGTGCCGCGTGGCAGGGGAGGCTGAGTCTGAGGCAGCTGATCCCGGCGATCCTAACACGCCACGTTTGGCTTCTGAACAACCTGAACCGGTCAACAGGTGCTGTTCTTCTTGAGCAGAATTACTGCCGCTACAATTCTGAAGCGCCGGAAGTCAAAAACAGCGACGGAAGGTCGACGTGCGGAACTGAGATAAAAGGCGACGGGACCCGACAACTCACGCAAGAAGATGGTGGGAATCGTCGAGCTTGCTTACGCATCCTGTCCAGGAGCATCAGCGTTCCGTCCGCGGTCCATGTCAGCAGGACGTCAAGATCATCGACAGGTACCAGGACGCGCGGATGGACGATTGTGCACTCCCTAGCCAAAGAGCTGCAATTAGGTGAATGGTAATTCCAGCCGTGGACATCGGCGCACGTAGATTCCACGGCTCTGCCAATGGCGACGGGTTGATTCACTTCTTCTTTCCCTTTCCCTTCTTCCCACCGCCACCTCCCTCGATCGCCCCTCCACCACTCGGCCCACCTCCTCCACCACCCATCATCCCACCCAAGCCCCCCATCCCGCCCATCATGCTCTGCAGCGCCGCCATATCCGGCATCCCTCCCCCACCAGCACCTGGCATGCCTCCTGCTCCAGGCGCACCGCCCATAGCCTTCATCTCCTCCATCGCCTCCTTCAAGAAATTCTCACTGACCCCGCCACCACTCACCGCAGCACTGTGTACCGGTAAGATCGTGCCCATCTTCCATCCTCGCGGCGGCTTGACTTCGCCGCTCTCCTCGAGGAAGTTCTCCGGTATGGGCAGACCTTGGATTCGCAAATCCAGGGGGCTGTCTTTCTGTGTTGGGTTCGCGACTAGATATTCGCCGATAAGTTTGTAGAGGTGTGCTTTACTTTTGATGCCAGGGTGTAAGGGCTTGTGTGTTTCTGTATCGAATAGCTTGATGCGTACACGGCCGGGGTTGGCCCAGTCGTTGGGATGGAGCTTGTCGGGCTCAAATGTTATTTGTAGTTGGGAGGGCGCGGGGTTTGACTTGAGAATGGACTGGAGGGCAGAGATGAGGGAGTAGGCTAGCGGGTTCTTGATCGCGAGCGACGGAGGCACGCGGCGGCCAGTAGAGCGTGTGCGGGTTGCGTCGAAATAGACTGGGTAGAGAAGGCAGTGGCTTTTGAGATCTGGTGGGAGGTTGTTGTTCCTGGCCGACTGCTGGTGTGAGGGAGCGGAGAAGGACGTGGGTGGTCCATTGCGGAGGAGAGTCGGGTTTGTGGACTGCTGTGTGGTTGGTTGTGGTTTGTGTTGTGCGGTTTTCTGCGACAGCTGTGGCGGCCACTGCGCTATGGGGCGCTGACGCGGGTTGCAGGGCATGTTGGGAGGAATCGGGCAGGAAGGCTTCTGGGTCGTCGATCTCAGGGTCGGAGTCGGAGACTTCTTCTATGCGGGCGTGCGACATTGTTGCGGTGGTATATGGGTGTGAGAGACGATGACAGTGGCGTAGATGATGGTCGACGGATGCCAGATCAGAGGAAGTCGAAGTGAACGAGGGCGTAGTTCTGCCTCCAATTTTCCGATGTGACGCCGGTTGACTGGTGCGGGGCGCCAAGATGACGGTCGTGACTGCCCGCAAGGCTGCGAATTCCAGGGACCAGTGGCAGGGAGCACAATTCGAGGCGTCCCTTTCCATTATTTCTGCTCACTGCAAGCAGCACTACTCAATTAGAACAACGGTGGGCGGACTTCAAGGTGCGCTAGATCGAGAAGACTGCAAAATCCACGGTACAATGCATGAACACAGACTTCAGTATGTGCTACACTACTGACCACCAACACTGCTACTAGTATCGCCAGCCGCAACCCTCGCCTGCCAAACTGCATTCACCGAGGCTGCCCATACACCGTTCGGATCAACGCTATCCTTCACCATGAACGCCTGGCTCTCATCCGGCGCCGCCACAGGCTCCCTATAGTACAGTCGGTCAAGCGCACACTCCACGCTCTGAGCCGTCTTCACAACCCCATCCTTACCATCACTCTTGCCATCTTGTTGCACCTTCCCAGTCTCGTCGATGAGCTCTTGGAATGCGCGCACCATCGTGCTCAAAGGCGTGAGCCAGCCTTTCGGCCAGCGTTCCTTCAGGTCACCGGGTAGGATGCCCGTGTCGACCACGGCAGGCATGATGCAATTGACAGTGATGTTATCCTTGGCGTACAAGGTGCCGCCGATGGCGCGTGTGTATCCCAGTATGGCATGCTTGGCCGCGCTATACTGTGGCGCGATTGGGAATGGATACTGCGCGACGCAGCTGGCTGTCATGACGACTTTAGGATGATAGATCTTCGCATGGTCTGCACCTAGCCGCTGCTGAGTCTTCCGTGCATAGTGCACGAAGAGCTTCATGCCATAGTAGTTAGCCAGCTCACACACAGCAATACAGTCCAGATTGGGCTTCGTAGGCTCAGCCTCAAGGTCCCAAGGAAATAGCAAGCTCTCTCGGTCGCCGATGCCTGCATTGGCGGCGTAGAAGTCGATCTGCCCGCCGGTCCACTCGAAAGCCTTCTTGAACAGCGCAGCATGGCTATCCCAGTCAGCGATATCGCATTCGACAAACGTCGCCCGGGAGGAGTCCAGTGGAGGATTCAGGTTCTTCCATGACTCGGGCCGGATGTCTGCGCAGACGACCTTCCAGTCGGGTTGGTCGAGGAGAGAGCGGGCAAGGGCCAGGCCGATGCCTGAGCATGCTCCGGAGATTACTGCGTGTTTTGTGCGGATGGATCCCATGCTGTGTCTACGTGTGGGAAATGCTGAAACTGGATGGTGGTTTTGATAAGGTTCGGTTGTCGTATGTGCTTCATGGATATGTATATAAATGCAGAGGGACTGAGCACGCGCTTAGCCGAGGCAGTCTATCGCGCCTCCTACCATACGCCACCATTACTAGGCTTTGGTATTCTGTGAGCGGGGGAAAGTCTATACTTCACTGTGACCCCAGCTTTGCCTTTTGAATTCGTGGGGAGCTCGCAAGCCATGTGTCGTATATGTCCATACGAGTGAGATGCATCTTTCACGCTCCACTGGATACCCGGCGGGCTTCAGCCATCCCGCAAGAACCCTATCCGCAACATTCGGGTCGATATCGATATGTACGGTGCGGCGCGATTTGCACGTGGAAACCGACAAGCAGCATCTCCCAGAGAAAGGATCCTGGGCCAACGCGTTTCATTAAGTCGAAATAGACTCACTAGCAGAGGCAGGCCTGATCACTTCATGTCACGTGACGAATGCCCGTATTGCCAGTGCAGACTGATGTGCAAGATGGTCTTGCAACTGACCATTCCATCAAATGCTGCAAAATCACTAGCTATGAGCTCCAGCAACCGACCACAACGGCGCAACCGTCTCCACGGCTCGCTCAACAACAGCCTGTATGCGATCTTTGAGCACCTTCTGTGCACACTCCACCTCCAGATTCTCCAGCCACAGCTTTGCGACGAACTTGTCGATTTTGATTTCCAAGCCAGGCACTGGGATACCCATGGCGGCTAGACGTGCACGCTCGCTGGCATCTCTATCACCATCTTCAACGCCTGGATCCCCCTTATCCACCATCATGTCATCCTGCCGCGGCGGAGCCGTCTCGATCGGTGTGATATTCTCCCCAAATTGCTCCTCCAGAAACATGCACAACCGACTGAATCGCTCTTTAGGCGACAGATAGGCGTGTATGTTCCGCTGCTTCGTGTCTCCATTCGTGTGCTTGTGGTGGTGATCATGGCTATGCTGTCGACTCGAATGCTTCACCGACGCCGGACTGCTCTCCACGGTCATCAGAACCGCCATTACTGCATCTGCAATGCCGTCGTTCGCGGTATTGCCCTCCCATTCCAGCTCTACCTGCTTCTCGCGACCTGACCACTTCAGTGTGATGCAGCCCATGACGACGAAGAGGCGGGGCTGTTCGAGTGGAATTTCTTCGTCTGCTTCGTCCTTGATGCCGTTGGATTCGGCTTTCATGCCGCCGTTTGTGAGGATTTCGTCCTTGACTGGTCCTCCTATCTCCTCGATGCTGCCGAATGTGCCTTCTAATGCCCATTTGATCAGGTCGATGCTCGCGGCAGCGAGCGTGATGTGTTGTCGGCAGAGAATGGTGGTTGTGGTCAGGCCTGCATACTCGCGGAGGTCCTCGGGCGCCATGAGGCTCAGCTTGAAACCATTCTGGACGAGCACTCCGTTCAGCATGCGGCTGTCTTCTGGATCTGTAGTCTTTGGAGGAGGCAATTGTGCCAATTTGCCTACAACCTTGGCCATCTTGTCCTTCCGGAATGGAATGTGGATCTCGGCACCGTTCTCGGGGCTGTACACTTTCGTTTGCTGCGCATTGGGATCGCTAGTAGTTCGTCTCGTGTTGAGGTCGAGTAATCGTGATCTCAGCCTTGCAGCTTGTGACTTCTCACCGTGCACGAGGATGACATGCGGAGCTGCGACTTGCTCGATGAATTCGACATTCTCCACACCAGTCACATGTGCTGCGAATTGGAACTCCTCGACTGTGCAACGACGTGGGATCATGACTGCTGCACCGTCATCGCGGACCTTGCGGCCCATGGCCTGTGCTCCAGGATTGCTGCCGCTCATAATGGCGGGGATCTGGTCGGGCTCGGTAAGGATCGTCCTTGCCATGGTGCCTTCAACGTTGTATCCGGTCATGACCACGCCATTCTTCTGATCGGGCGCCCACCTTTCCAGCAAAATCCTGGACATGCTAGATTGAAGCATACCCGGCGACGCCAACATGACGCAGGGTCCGATATCGTCAAATTTGTCGAGGTTGCGCAGACTTCGTACGAAGCGGAAGTCCCACGGACCGGCACTCACGCCCTTGGCGTTGCCACTTGCTTCGGCTTCGGCCATCCTCTCTCTGAAGATTCGCTTGATGTTGTCATTCATTGCGTTGATGTATGTTTGGTAGACGACCATGCATTTCCGGGCAGTGTTGCCTGTATAGTAGATAGGGATCTTCTGTAGATCTGGATGTCGTTGCCAGTAGTCTTCAAGGATCAAAAGCAGCTCCTGAGCTCTGCCCAAGGCGAATACGGGCATGAGAACTCTGCCGCCTCGGTTCACGACGTTGGTAACCGCTTTTAGCAGTCCAGCCTCTCGCTCAGCTCGTGGTGGGGCGTTGGAGATGCCGAAGGTTGACTCCGTGATGAGAACATCGATTTTGCCTGTTCTGGAGACATCGGGTACTTGTGCTGCGACCAGATGTCGATCTTGCTCCCGTGAATAGTCACCCGTGAAGAAAACGTTGAGTCCGGCGATGTTGATCAGGAACATCGCAGCACCCAAAACATGACCGGCTGGGTAGGGCGTTATTTGCACTCCTGAGACTGTGTGCGTCGTGTAGAAGTCGATGGTCTCTATTCGCGGCAGTGTTGCGACGTGGTCTGCTTCTGTGTATAGGGATGTCCGCTGATCGGATGTAGAGGATGTGTTGCCGACTCGGACTGAATCTTGTATGAGCCACTTGTAGATGGCTTTTGTGGGATGTGTCATGAACACTCGGCCGCGAAAGTTCGTCTTCGCTAGCACGTACGGGAGGGCTGCTGCATGATCTAAGTGGAAACTATATGGTGGTCAGTTGTCGATTCGGTGCAGAGGATGTAATGGACACCGAAGTCGGGCTCAGGGCAGCGGGAGAGACAACACGGGTACAGGCTTGTTGTGGGAATGTGTTGTATTGGTGTTGCTACACATCTGGCTGTGGAAGTGACCCTCCTCTTGATGCCTCTCGATTTCCATCAAGTCTGACAGGAGACCACTCCTCGACCGTCCGCCAACAAACGCTTTCTGTCGATGTCTCTATGGGAGCAAGAACCGAAGCAACGCGGGAGGGGAGAGGTACGTACTGGCTGATGAGCAGAATGTCGACGGTGCTGAGGTCGAATTCGTCGAGGAAGGGCATGGCCGACATGCCTTCTCTGCCGGTATGCATGCCTACATCGAGCTATTAGACGGTCAGCAGGGCCTCGCACTGCCGCAGAGTCGAGTCTCACCATCACCGTCTTCCCTTTGTACTGTATCACATGGCATGATCTACCGACTTCCTGGCAACCCCCCAAGCCTGTGAAGACGAGCTCATCTTCCGGGCTGACAGGGTCGTCGTCTACATCGGTCGATGTTGCCATCGCGGATGCCTTCCTTTTGCCCGCCATACTGCACAAGCAAAAAGGGCTCCTCTGGGTTTAGAGGGAGGTCCTGGCGCATGTGCTACCATAAGGCACCGAGTGCCCTTGCGAGTGTTCAAAGCAACGCGTGGTAATGGCGTCCTCGACGCTACCTAGCAAATCGATTGACGTATCGAGTCTTTCTGCCCTATGCGTCGCATTTCATGTTATTTACTGTCCTTGCTAGCACACGATCGTGATTTGCGACGGACAAGGGCAATGCTACGAGAGAGTGAAGTTAATTCGAAGATCGCAGGACCGCAGGTCAACTTTGAAGTCTCCGAATCCATGTGATCACGTGCTCAGTTGCCAAGGCCCTTGAGAACGGGATGGGGTCATGAAAGAACAGCAGACAGGCATCTTTCACTGTCATTCTCTCCATCAAACATTCACCACCTCTCGCGCATATCAAATAGGCCTACCAAAGGACACTCGCGCACCTCATCACTCAACACGCAAGAAGGCTCAACCAGAAAATAGATGATTGGCCGGTGATGAGAGTACGTCCTCGGGTCAGAGAGGAGCACGGTTGCTCGCTCGCATCCTCCGCACCCCTCTCAGGATCAAAGCGATCGCACAGGCACAAGCTCTCAAGATGAACAGCCACGGCGTCAATTCGCATGCGCCGCCGCAGCGACCGCAATTCCCTCCGAACAATGTCTCGTACCGCAGCGATTATAGCCAGCCGAATGGCAGACCCAGTCCAGTGAACATACCTTCGCCACAGGCGTCGTTCAATTCGCCGTCACCACAGTCTCAGTTCAGCCCGACTTTTTCGCAGCCAGCTGCTAAGCGGCCGAGGTTAGAAGATGGGCCGCCATCATTCAGCGGGTCCCCACATCCTCTTACTCCTACTGCGCAAGCGACATCTCCGTTAGCTGGACCATCAGTCAATGGCGCAATGCCTCAGCCGACGCGACCAGGGACAATGCCTCCTCCACAGCGCCCAGTCGACCGAGAAATGGGTAATGCGCAACAAGACAGCAATACTTGGACTGGCGCAGGTGTTAAGCTCGAAGAAAACCAACAAAACCTCAATCGCCTGGACTGGACTCCAACGACACCCACGCAAGGGATACCGCCAACCAACAGCATCGACGGCCCCGCTGACCAGTCGAGGAACACTCACGAGGACCAAGCGCGACATGAAGCAAGACTGGACTGGGAGGAGTCTCGGAAGGTACAAAATCCTCTGTGGCAGCCGTTTCTATACGGAGGCAACCTGAACGAACGCATGCGCAAAATTAGTCAGCAGGAGCACCTTACGGATCCGCAAGCTGGAGTACTGGTCAACACGCATAAGGGCGGACCTCCACCAGTGGCTAGAGTTAATGGCGAGCAGGGTGCGACGCGTGTCATCGACAAAGGCCAAGCGATTCTGGACTACCACAAGGGCGATCGACTAGGTGACATCCTGAAATGTGTCATGCTGGCAACTAAGACACGGCTTACTGGACTGGTGAGCCAGTCCTCGCGACTCGCAAAGGAGAGGCGTTTGCACTCAAAAGGAAGAGTACCGACTGAGTGGGAGGATTTGGCTGTGCCCTTAGATGCTACAGGCGATGCGGTGGCGGTCGAAGGTGCAGCAGCCACTGTGACTCCCAACCCACTCAAACGTATGTTTCGTCTAGAGACGTGACTATGCAGAGCTAACTTTGACAGGTACTCTCGACCAAGCAAACAGCGACGGCATGAGCGAACGATCAGCCTCTCTACCTCCAAATTCGCAGGTGGCCATTCTACGACGGGTCATGGCCGAGGAGAAGATCGCTGAAGATGCAAGAAGAGCGAAACGTGCGAAGAGGAAAGCCGCAGCGGACGAAGCTGCCGAGAAGGAACGCAGAGCGAAGGAAGACGATGCTGTAAACAAGGCGTCGGCTGAAGAGCCCAAGAAATCTCAGAAGGCAGCCAAAGTGGAGCAGAACAAGCTCAGAGAAGCGCAGCAACACAATACGGTCAACACGGCTGCTCAGATGGCGCTCGGCGGCATAATGAAGAAGTCGAAGAAGTACGCCTGGATGGCAGGCGGTGCAGCCAGTGGTACGTCGACCCCTACGAAACCAGGCCTCGGGGCGGGATCATCTGCTGCAAGTACACCTAAGGCAGTCGAGAAGCCAAAGCCTGTGGCCAGGGAGAAGCTCTTTTCGGCCTGGGACGAGGACAAGGACCCTGGCATCCAAGCCAGAGATGTCCTTTCAGTACTCCAGATCGACGGCAAGGCAACCAGAGCATACACTCGAGGGAGTGCGACGTTGCGATGAGGGGCTTATTATTCGATGATGTTGTGTTGATAGCACGGTCTCTTCAGAGAGGCCCGACAATATTACTGCGGCGTTGGACGTGTTGGATCAGTCATGCATCACGGCAAATGGGTTTGGCGTTAAGATTGAGAGGCAAAGCATTGATAAGGTGCGCAAGAAGCAAGGCCGCGCGAGATCCTTTCGTCACGTTTCGTGGTAGTAGGGCTATGCTGGCTTATACCAGTAGTCCGTAGGTTCTGGTTGAAAGAAATGCAAGTCTTTCTCCCAGTATTCCAGAGCGATTTCAACCTCATTGCACGTTTTGTTCAGCCCATCATGGATTCCGGCTCATCAATCCGCACGCGATAACAATCTGAAGAAATCGTGTTCTCAGAATGAGGTCATCTTGCCTCTGACGCTGATTCGACAAAACCCGGGGTTGCACCTGCCCGGCACCACCAAGCCTGCAGCATTTAGCCGCGGTGGTTGTGATTGATAGTGGTATACTGTTCCCGTTCTCGCCCGCACCTTCCAAGGCCTGATGCTATTTGCCCCCGGAAGGTCGCCTTGACGGACATCCTGCATGGAAGGCTCGGCTTACTTATTCTTAATCCGCTCGAGAGGCGCGTTTCTCGCCGCTGAAAATAAAGCCAGCCTACGAAGAACAGAAGTAGAGTTCTACCACAGAATGTGTTAGGAAGCACAGCAGGAGACAACTTTCATGCTGACTTTGTTTCTTGTGTCTCGTAGCTGTCACTCCTGGTTGCTGTAGAGTAGAGTAGTACCAAGCACAATGATCAAGGGCCCGGAGAGGGGATGTTCAGGCATGTCGTAATTCTGCGGCGTTCCTGTACACAGTGCTGTTGGGTGGAGCGTTTCAGCGTGGCCAATGGTGTTCGAGTCTCGTCTGCGTCCCGAACCTCTCACTTCACCACATCTCAAGACATCACCGCACACATACACGACGTCCACTGTCATATTGAGGCTCGTGGATGGGATTCAATTCGACTTTCGAGTAGCCCACATATCGACAATCTGTCCAATATGTTCATGATGCCAGCTCGATGAGGCTTGCCCTCTTCAGGCACGGCATTACTCATTTTCAACGTCGTGCACTGCCGTTGTGACGCAGCGCTCACCACGACTTCACAACGCCCAACTCGACGAATGACGACTCGATATCGCATTCAATGACCTCGAAGAACGTCGAAAGCCACCAGAATTCACCAATTTGGTTATTCACTGCACTCAAGATATAAGAGCAGCACCCACGATATTGTTGACGCATATCGTTTCTGCTGAAATCTCTTCCCACTCTGAACACGAGACCTTCGGCGTCATGTCTACGCCCTCGATTGCAACGCTGCCGACGAACTATTCACAGTACTCGTACGCCCACCAAAATCCGTACACCGCAGCTGTTCACCAGTACCCCACACAAACCACCTTGCCTGCGCCCCCAAGGTTGGCACCCACCTACCAGAGCTATCCCAGCTTGAGCCACTACTCGAGGCCACCACAGTCCCCGGCTTCGTACAAGCAACTCTCCCACGCTCCCTCGATCGCTCCCTCACACTCGGCTTCCGAGATGGCCGCTGCCAAACGGAAAACGGCCCCAGACTGGAACGAGTTCTACAGGAATGGTGTCCCGAAGGAGATCATAGTTATTGACGATGACGACGACGCATCAGCCGAGCCTCAGAGGTCAGCCAAAGAGAATCAAAGACTAAGGCAAGAGCAAGGCTCATTCTCTTCCTACGGCGGTCGAAAAAGAAAGGTTGACCAGGGCTACGAGGTCGAATACAACGATAGCCCGACCTACTCGACCCATCCAGCGAAGTTTGGTGCTTCTTCTTCTGCGGCTTCATACCAGTCTGGAGACCGAACGGCGTCGTTGCAGACCACCACTGCTCCAACATCTCTCGAGTCCTATGGTAGCAACGGTGCCAACAATTCTTATGAGGATGTCAGAACAGGTAATAAACGGAAAAGAGTACAGCCCGAGCGTAATCCGTCGAAGAGGAAGCGGCAAGAGTCCGTCCCAGATGCCTTCACCGACTATGTTCCACCAGCGAAACCAGTAAAGAAGTCAGCCGAGGTGGCTGTTCCTGTCATTCGTGATAACCTCCACAAGAACGCAAAAGTGGATGACGACGATGGGCATTACGTTGTACATCCAAATTCTGTCATGACAGACAGATGTAGGTCTTCTCACACCCTTGTCCAACTCATTCTAACAATATTGCAGACGATATCATCAAGTTACTCGGCCAAGGCACCTTCGGCAAGGTCGTTGAAGCATACGACAAGCGGAAGAAGTCAAAGTGTGCTGTCAAAATTATCCGTTCAGTACAGAAGTATAGAGACGCATCTCGAATAGAGCTCAGGGTGCTATCGACTCTCAAGCTGAACGACACCGTCAATCGGAACAAGTGTATACACCTACGCGACTGCTTCGACTTTCGGAACCATATCTGTATTGTTACAGACTTGCTGGGCTCCAGTGTATTTGACTTCCTCAAGAGCAATGGTTTCACGCCGTTTCCGAGCTCTCAAATACAGAGCTTTGCCCGGCAGCTCTTCACGAGCGTTGCCTGTAAGTTGACGTCCACCTCTGATATAGCCAATACTGACCATGTCGCAGTCTTGCACGACCTCAATCTCATACACACAGACCTGAAGCCTGAAAATATTCTGCTCGTGCAGAGCGCCTATCAGACATTTACGTACAACAGGACGATTCCCTCATCGTCATCGAGCACTGCTCGGACCGCTCGCCAAAGGCGTGTACTCCTTGACAGCGATATCCGTCTCATCGACTTTGGCTCTGCAACATTCGACGACGAGTATCACTCCTCCGTAGTCTCGACCCGGCATTATCGAGCGCCGGAGATCATTCTGCAACTGGGCTGGTCTTTCCCTTGTGACATCTGGAGCATAGGCTGTATCCTTGTCGAGTTTTTCACCGGCGATGCTCTCTTCCAAACGCACGACAATCTGGAACATCTGGCCATGATGGACTCTGTTTGTGGCGGCAAGATTGACGCTAAGCTGATCAAAGCTGTCACTTCAGGCGGCCGAGGCGCAAACGCCAATTCGGCAGCAAAATTCTTCGTCCGGGGCAAGCTCGACTACCCATCCTCTGAGACTAACAAGGCCAGTAGGAAGTATGTCAAGGCTATGAAGCCGCTGCAGGTACGTTTGGGTCAAAGTTGTAATGGATTCGTTTGCTAACATGCTTTACAGGATTTCATTCTCCCCAGCACCAGCTTCAACAAGCAATTCCTTGACCTACTTCGAAAGATCTTCGTGTACGATCCCAAGCAGCGCATAACGGCCAAGCAGGCCCTGAAGCATCCTTGGTTCAAGGAGACTCTCGTCGACGACGGCACGGAAGCCATTCGAATACGGGAGCAAAGAGCTGCCGAGCAACGCTTGTCAAACGGTACGATGTGTGCGCCTGCCTCTGTGGCAGGCAGCAGCTCTGGACGGAGCAATGGCGAACCTGATGCCAAGAGGATTCGAGCGTGAAGCATCAATCGAGGCTGCAGACCTCTACTTTGGAGACAAATTACGTTCGAGAGGCTCAAGAACCCTTGTCACACCTACGAAAGTCGTCATCACTCCAAAATTCGCCACTCGATTTTCATTCGCGCCGACTGTTGGCTGTTGGTATACGAATATGGATCTATGAATAATGAAGGGAACATCGATACGGAGCATGACGAAGTGCCGTCTGTAGGGATCATCAACGTCAATCGCATGGCAGGGGTGTTTCTTTTTCAGGTCAGCCAGCCAGCTGGGCTGCAATTGTGGGTGGGCACACGAGTCCGATCACTGTATAGCGGAGCGTCCGGATTTGGAATGTGGCAGGGCGACAAAGGGCCATGGCCACGGCTGTTCAGAGCCTCATCGAGCACTAGCTCTGTTGTTGTCCAAGGAGGTAGAGGAGCAGCAGCTGTAGGAAACCCCGTACATTGAAGGAGACGAAGAAAAGCACTACACTACAACAAGTGATGGGAAGAATGAAATGAAAGACTTCAGCCATTCTCCGCTAGATTCTTGAACTTTACCATGTGTGATTGCTGAAGTATGCTAGAGCCATGCTTGCGTGAGAGAAGCGCCCTGGGAGAATGTCTAAGATAAATCGCGCCGTCTATATGCAGCCTAAAACGTCTTCACACGAGCGTCGCAGTACCTCAGCTCGAGATTTGTCCGAATAGTGGCCTCGTCGTGGGATGCTCAAGATAGTCCACCGATGCCTCGTCGCGGATCTCACATCTTCAGACGTCCAGATCACCTCACCACTGGCAGGGACCACCGAACCGCTCAGGCTCTTCGGCACCCGATGGAACGAAGAAGAGGGGTTCTTTTGGTCGGAAACCAGGAACGTGGAATGGACTGTGCTCGAACGGAGAGGCCAGATCCGGAGCCTTCCACATCGGGATCTGGCAGTGTTGGTCCTCGCAGATGACGAGACGGCGTGTGTCGGCTAGCGTTACTTGCGGGAAGTCGTAGTGGAGGTCGGGACGCTGAAAGGGTGGCGGCTGGGGCGCAAAGCCAGGATTTGTGAGAGCTGGCCCCGTGTGAAGGAGGTGGTCGAAGAAGGCTTGTCCGTCAGTATCACACCCTGGTGGAGGGTAGAATGCATTGATCGATGTTGGAGGTCCGGCGGGATAGTTGGCGAAGAAGACCTGATTAGCAGCAGCGACATCCTGGTCTAGCGTAGCATCAGTCCTGCCTGGGCGTCCGTGTGGGTAGTGGTACAAGGGGTCGAATGGACCAGGAGGCATACGCTGCCCGTGAGGACGCTCGTAAGGGTAGCGGTAGAGCGGGTCGGCGTGGCGAGCGTACGCTGGAGGTGGTGTGCTTGAGCGGCAAGCGGGCGCACTGTGTCGATCGACTTCTGGTTGGATGCGCACGGCTCCTCGTGGTGTACTGCATCGATAGTGGGTAGACGGATACAGCGGCCGTTCTCTGGGACTGCTGCTTCGGCTTGCGACAGACGAGGCGGAGGTTGATGACGTTGGTCCCGGAGACGTTGGCCAGGACGGCAACGGCGGTGGCTGACCGTCATATGGGACCACGGCGAGGTTTGAAGAGTTCATTGGGCTGCCCATACGTGTGCAAAGCGCGAAGCAGTCTTCGCATAGGATGTCTGTGAGGTACTGAGGAACGAGTCCGGTCAGTCGCCAGTGGCAGAGGCAGCAAGAGTCTGGGAAGTGGTCGAGGTCGGTCAATGACGGTCCAGGTAATCCAGTAGTTGGGCTGGTCGTGGTGTCAGAGGCGATATGTGATTGCGATATACGAAATGCTGGCACGATCTGCGGGTTAGACCGCTGTTCGTCTCGGCTGTCCAGATGTTCCCGTTGTTCTTCACTGGATTCGTCAGATCCAGCCGCTGCTGCTGCAGCCGGCTCTGCCCTCGTAGCGCTGCTGTTATCGTTCCCCTCACCACCTTGGGCATTTTCGTGAGTACTCTGACTTTCTGGCTGACTGTCTCCGGCCGTTTGCTGGTCGTCAGTACCGTGGTGAACCGAGGTCGGCATTTCATCAGCCTGTGGTAGCCTATTGTCCTGTCGAGAGCCAGTCTCGGTGATATCTGTTGGCTGCACTACGCCATCGGATGGCTCTTGAGCATCTGAGCCTGCGAGTCAGCAAGTAGTGCGAAAGAATAGTAAAGGACCTGCCAGTTTCTTCACTACCGCCAGAAGCGGGTAGAAATTTTCTCCTCCGTTGCTCTACGATCTCATCCGCCTTCCGGTGCCAGTCTGGCAGCAGCAGTCGACCAAGAGGCTCCCAAGGGCCATATTCATCCTTCTTGGCGCCTTTGTAGTCTGCGGAAAGAGTAGGCTTCTTCGACCCAGTGCATGGTCTAGTCCAACCTCGAGCCATGGCGACTCAAGGAACTTACGAAAGGATGAAGGCATTCTGTATCATGACTTTATTCATGTCGCAGCGGCCTTTCTCAACATATAGACGCCATGGCAGCGTATCGTGAATCGTGGACAAACCAGGCGTTCGACGAATTCACCACAGCAAAGGCATAGGCCATCTCATACTGCCTACCTCAAACAGCCTCGTCGTGCACTTATTCGAGACGCAAAGCTGGCCAGTGCAGGCGTGTCGCTGATGGGCATACCCCACGTTGCGAAGCGATCAACCAAAACTGAGGGTGCCGATGCCGCATGCATCAGATCAGAGACCTCATCAGTACCCACTGGGGAAGTGCAAAGAGAATTTCGGGCGCAGGGAGCCGCGTGCTTGCGCCAGATTGAAGGCAGTGAACGAACATAGGTTCGCGTGATTGACCGTGGACAGGACTGCGACACGCGACGCACGATAGGCTGCTGCCTCGTCCTGTACGATATACAATGGTGGTAGGCAAGGCTGAACAGCCGCTGAGGAGCTGATAAGAGGCTCTCAAGGTCAAGCTTTCTGTGGGAGCCGCAGCTTAAAATTAGCGCGAGATTTATGTACGGATAGGCGAATTCGAACACGAGGTTGGTTGGAATGCCACGCGAAAGGCGCCCACAACCCCTTCGAACCCCGGGATCTATGCACCTTGCCTATCCTCCATGAAGCGCAGTTGTGCGGAAAGCCATCAAGCCAGGCTTCGTGATGAGCAGTAATGATGGCGGATGACCGTGAATGTGAGCCTCGGAAGCAGGGATGTTGGCCACGTTTTGACATCATCACGGATGCGTGCACAAATTGACAAACAAGGCCTCCCGGTCGCTCCGGCAGGAATCAACTCACAGCCGGATCCGTGCTGCAATTGCGACGCTGGATCTTTTCGCAGAAGTGTTCTAGAGCTGGCATGGTGAGACCTTCAGCCCCGGTCTCTGATAGATACTTCACTTACTTGATCCTTCCATTTCGGCCGCTGGAACTAAAGATCGCTCCTTCCCAAGGCTTCTCGCCCCTGCCCAGGAAAGAACGACCATCTGACAGATCTCATATCTTTGGTGACCTCGCGAGAAAAAACATTGTACTTACACTCACCTAATCCTGTCTTCATAACTTATCATCAGTTCGCGTATTGATATGGTCTCATTCACTTGAGGCTCCATCGGTGATGGTTCTCCATTGCCAACATGACCACTTACAGTCAGCCCACCTCGCTTCCACCACTGGATACAGACCACCGACGTCTGCTTAGTTCGATCGAATCAAATGACTCGCCTCTCACAGACCAGGAAAGCTCAGACGAGGCAATTCCGGACCCGGCTCAGGAAGATGTCATCGGCGTTAGCATCTCTGGTGCTCAGTCGCTATTGAAGTCACCTCAAACCCCAGCAATCGAAAAGCAACGTGTACTCGAACGGAGCCTAGACTACTTTGACCAGCAAACGAAGCCGGACACAATCCCAGAGGCCGCGGACAACGACGACTCGTCTCCTAATCACTCACCTGTGGTATCGCCATGGCAAGCCCACCCATCCGCCGACCAAAAGTCATCCATATCCGGCGCTTTCAACGATGCAAGGAATTCAACCAAACGACGTTCGCGGTCAAGTTCAAACATGTTCGGGAGCCTGATCAAGATGCTGCCAGATCTGCCGTCTCTTCCCAACCTGAAATCAATCACGAATGTAGGTGGCACCGATATGGCGACGAGGCAATCCTCCAACGAGAGTTCAAAGACATCTGCCTCGAGTGGCGACGGAGGTGGGAGGGCGATCGAGACACTTCCCACACGATCGAAGCCATTCTACTCGTACATTGGTGGTGTAGACGGCCCAGCCGACAAACAGCCAGGTCCCATACCTCAGTCTGACGGGGTCAGAGACATGTTCAATGCAGCGATCAGGAGGACTGATAGTTCACGGACAACTCGTTCCAAGCGGCACAGCGATCCTGCAGTAGCTCCTTCAGCGACACTCGCCCACGAGTCCTCCCATGGTCTAGATGGCAGCGCTGCATCAATGCTTGAGCCCAACTCTCCTGGCACCACCGCCCAGATGAGACGGAACTCAGAGAGCTCGCTGTATCTGAGCCGCCGAGTGACATCAGCATCCACGTACGACGACACGAGTCTTTTTGCCAATGTGACTGATATGGCCAACTCACGGTTCAAGGCAATCACAGACAGCTTACAGAACTCGACGATCCGCTTCCCTCGTTTCATGAATGCTTTGCAAACGGCCAATCAGAGCAAAAATGTCTCGACAGAGACAACTAGAAACACCGTGATCAATGCTCGGTCCTCGAAGAATGAGCACATCCATCAGTACACGAGTATACACGACATCAAAAAATCAAAGAAATTGATCGAGCTGGAGACCAATCCCCACCGAGCGCATCCTTTGTTCTTTGAAGCCCTCGACGAGCTAGAAGGCGATCTTGTCATCATGGGAGGCTATCGAGGCTCTATATTGCGAGATGCCAAGTCGCACCGTCAATTGTGGGCACCTGTCAAAGTCGGCTTAGGCTTGCGGAACGTAGATCTCGAGGTCGGTCTCTACAGAGAAGACGAAGAAAAGGCTCACGAAAAAATCATTGCGTCCGGCATTCTTGCCAACATTGGCCCAATAGACATCTGTCGCCGGCTCCTAAAGCATTCTCGGAAATGCTCCAACGCGAAGGCAGGGAAGCTGAGAACACATGACTGGGGTTACGACTGGAGACTGAGCCCGGACTTGCTGGCTGGCAGACTCATAACCTTTCTAGAAGGCCTCGAATGCAACCAGCCGCACACGCCGCCAGAGAAACGGGGTGCATGGATGATTGCGCACAGTCTCGGTGGCTTGATCACCAGATATGTTGTGAATCAACGTCCAGAGCTCTTCGCGGGAGTGCTCTACGCTGGCACACCAATGAATTGTGTCAACATCCTTGGTCCACTCCGTAACGGCGACAACGTCTTGTTGAGCTCAAAGGTGCTGACTGCTCAGGTCAATTTCACCATTCGAACAAGCTTTGCACTGCTCCCGGAAGACGGAAGATGTTTCATACAGAAGGACACGAACGAGCGTTACGACTTGGACTTCTTCGATCCATGGACTTGGCACGAGTGGCGTCTCTCGCCATGCATAAATCCCGCTCAAACACCTCCTGCCATTCTGAGGCAGCGAGAGCGCAGCAAGAGTCTCGTGTCGATGATGACACAAAGTGTCACAAGTCTGCCGAGACCTAACCTGTTCGGTGGAAATTCTGACGCATCTCGGGAGGGTTCGCACACGAGCAGGTCGATAGCGAGCTCTGGATCTTCCAGCACAAAAGTTCCGTCCTCTACGGCGCGATCAGCAGCAAGCAGTACAGCGCAATATGCAGAGCATCTGGTCGCAGATCCCCTCGGCGAAGCAACTGTTGAGCCAACGATGCATTCATCTTCAAGCAAGACCTCTGTGGCAACGGCTTGCACGCTCGATCCTGACGAAGTATATGAGTACCTGACCCGGACACTTGCGGAGACACTTGCTTCAAGCGTGCTCTTGTCCACAACATCGATCTGCAAACGTCCAACCGCTATCCACCGCACGCCTAATCTTCGGCAAGACTGTACCGACTGTGTATGGCGCCCGTGTCGCTTCGAAGGAGGCGATCAAGTATACTACCTGCTTTGACGACCTCGCCTTCGCCGCAGGTGATGGGGTCGTACTAGCCAGCGCTGCACAGCTTCCAGAAGGTTACCGGGTGGTGAGGGGCGGAAGGATCGAAAGTGACCGTGGCCATGTCGGCCTCATGGGTGACCTCGAGGGCGTCGGTCGGGCCCTCAAAGCACTTATTGAAGGCAGAAAGAGGGGAATTGGCGCAGGCAGCTCCGAGAACCTGAAGGCATAGGGCCCCTTACGCCGTTGGTTAGGTCTGAGTAGCGATGACGCGCCGTCCACTGTCAGCGCCAGTACTATCTATGATGAGCATGGGCACTGGTCTGGCACCAACAGCACACCTCACCTCCCCAAAGTGGCCTTTTCTGGCGATACAAAGCCAGCAGACGACAAATTGCATCCATATTCGAAGAAGCTTCGGGATTCTGCTAGTCGTTCAGAGACATCTATGCCATCGATGCGATCGAGGGTGTCGTTTTCTGCGGACACGAAGCCGGGGCATGAGGCCAGCGATCCACGTCCTCATCCGCCGCCAGTTCACGCTCAGCCAGTACATGATGCTAAGAGCTCTTTGTTATCGCCATCGCTGACTCCGAGACTAGCACCAGCCAAAGCACATCGTCATCACAAGTTGCACCTTCGCCATCGCGAGAAGAAAACCACAAAGGAGCAGTGTGGAGAAGTGATCTACCATGGCAAGAAAAACAGAACGAAGGAAGGATGCTCTGAAGAATGGCATTGAGAGTCTCAACTGACTACGTAGCTAAGGTGCTATGCCGAATGTCGGAGGATTGTGTAACATGAATCGTCACTGCTGGTATATCGGCTCACGTCGAGGTCGGGTTAGATGTAGACGTTGGGAACACTCCTGGGAGTTGTCATTCGCATGAGACATCTCGGCGCTGTCCAAGAGTCCCGAACATGACGTCCTAGGTGATCCCTAAGAAAAGCGGCAATCAAGCATCATTATCTAACGCATATATCATTGTGTTATGTCTGAAGCTATCTGCATATCTGAAGTTTCGTTTGACAAAATGTGTCTTTCCGCAATCTGATTTTCTGCACGAGCCAATCCAGAGAGACAGCTTCTGTCGAAAGGCGCCACCGATCATCTCGAGCTCACAGATCCCTATCCCTGGCATCATAGTGGCGCCACCTGATGGGTCTCGACTGAAGCCTTTTCGAAGCGATTCTGACTTTCGTGTGCGTGTCAATGTTCGTCGGAGTGAGGAGTCTGCCGGCCACCATCTCGTGTGCCTGGTGACTTGGGCTTGACTCCTGCTTTGAGGGCTGTGTCGATCTCGCTCGATGCAGCATGTAATCCAGCTCGGCCTCTGTGTCGTTGATGAATGGCTTGGCTTCTGCTCAAACAAATGCTCTGTCGAGGAGTCCTCTTGGGCGTCAAGCTGATCCTAGTCGTCGGAATAGATTCAACAGCCACCGACAGCCTTCAACATCGATTTGCCTGTCCAGCAAACCTGCTCAGTCAATCAGCATCGCATTCCCACACCGACTCTCCCTGGATTTGTGCTCATGAAACGCACACCCTTCCTTCTCCGCCGGGTTGCAAGGCAAGCACAGCGCCGGCCTCTTGACATTCATCTTACGATCCTCGTCCTCATCAAGATGACCATTGGCCTCCATCTTCACCACCCTCTCGTCCCTTCCCAAACATCCCATAGCCTCACTGACCCCTGACTCGCCCAACATCTCCCACAGAGCGTCGCAATGCCACATGACGACCTCTCTGTGCCTACCGAACAGCTGCTTGACCAGTCCATTGCCTGCGAATCCTCCAGCTTCCCAGCCGCGTGTGATAACCTTGTACGTCATCTGCGCGACCAGGAATTCAAGAAGCTTGTTCTTGCCCTCATTTGCCTTATTCTCAGGGGGCATGCGATCAGCGAGCTTCAACAAGGCCCTCAAGCCCAACTGGTCATCCGGACGACGGGCGTGATGCGAGCGGAGGGCATCGACGATGTCGTTGCGGAAGCGCTCCGATCCGAGCTCGTGTGCCATGAGGTAGGTGTCGACTGTCACGACCGGATCGCGCACTAGGGGGTTGAGGGATTTGTTGTAGATCCAGTTGATGAACCAGGTGAATGGGATGAGGTCGAGGGTGGGCTCGCGGAGGACGTCTGGCTCAGTGACTTCCGGAGTGTCTTGGGGGACGAACAATGGGCCGTTGTCGTTGGCGACATGAGCTCGGTGAGGATGAGGTTGTGGTTGTGGTCGGGCCTGAGGGTCGTTGTCGGCGGTGTTGAGCTTGTCGCGGAAGTAAGGGGAGGTACTGGTGAGGAGGTCGCGGTAGATGTGGAAGACATGTGCTTTTTGGGGTGGTTGGTCGGCGTTTTGCGGAAAGGCGGAGCTGCCGATTATGATCTTGATCGTGCCGTTCTTGGTATATTTGGCGAAGTCCTCGCGGTTGGCGGTGGCTTGGCGTGGCATCTTGGTGGTGTGTGTGAGGTCGATGCGGAAGGCGGTGAATCAAAGAGGCCCGTCTGGGAATGGGAATGGACGAGGCTTGGTAGTCCGAGGCAAGTAGATTGATCGCAGATCAAATCGCTTTCTCTGGACCTTGATCGAGGACCTTGATTGGGTGGTAGTCTAATCAAAGGATCAGATCGAGAAGTGCTTGAAGAGACGAAAGGGTTGTAAGAGAGGTGGACAGAGGACTGAAGAGAGTACAAGGGGATTAAATAGACAGAAATGCAGGCCCAATTGGGAAGCCAAAGAACGAGTGACTGGATTTGGAGCATCGCGTGAAGCACTTCGGGGCATGAACTGAGCGGTGCTCTGAGATTCCGATGAAGCAGCGACAGTGACGTTGAGCTTCCCTCGCGATCATTTGTCTCTCATCTCATCGGCGGGAACTGCGATTCCACAGACAGTCATTGCTCAGGCCCCGTGCTGGACCAGTGTCACGTTCAACAGAGACTTAGTGTACTTCATTTGCCGGCAATGGTCCCGGGATCCAGGCGAAGGATCCGGAAGTCTGAGGTGGCTGTCAGTAACATTTGCTGTCCTGCGCACCAGACTCCAGAAAAGTGAACGTAGCACAGGGGAATATCTTGGTCGCTGTGATTCACGAATCACGTCCAACTATGCTTCGCTGTCAGACATAGCTACCTCAGCTCAATTCGATCCTCATCTTGACAAGTCTGGACCCTGACTTGACTTCGCCTCCACCACCAACGACCATCATGCCATACCCGCCGCCTACCTTGTCACTCGTACACACTTCACATCCGAAGCATACTTGTTCCCTCAACTGTCCCTCGGTGCGGTCACTCCTCCGTCGCTCTTCTCAAAGAGTCGTCCCAGGATCTGCCATAGAAGGCTCGTACGAAAAGCCCACAATGACTTCTGTCGATTTGGAGGCCCGAAAGTCTCCTCAAGTACACTTAATGTAAGGCCATGAACGCCGTTCCGGGTATATTGGTCCGTAATGCTGTACGTATCGTGGTCTCAGAGACCGGGCCAGGTCATTTGCTCGATTCCGGGCATTGGGCTCATGCGCTGAAACCAGGAAATGCCGGTTGCTCAGCAGGCCTGAACAGTCGGTGCTGAAGGCGTGTTCAGCCGTGGCATCGTTTCGGTGAACAGCGCAACAAAATCAGTAACGAGCGTGGTCAATGGTAACAATCAAAAAGAGATAAGAAAATGCGTGAGCGGAGAGTTTCTTCGAGATCCGCTTGCGGCTTCGGCGTTCGGAATTTGGCGCCTATGCAACAGTTGCAGTGGGGACAGCGGCGACATCGATACCCTCGGCAGGAGCCGCTGCTTTCGTTAGTCGTTGCGTCGCACGACCAGACTGGCCACTTACCGCCAGCATCAGCAGCCGTGCAGTCCTTGCTGATATGCCCAGGCTGTCCGCACTTGTAGCAAGTCTTGCCCGCCGCGTTGAGAGGTCCGCCGTTGGGTGCAGTACAGTCTCGCGAGATGTGTCCCTGAAGTCGTCAGCGTATGCGGCAATGGGAGGCCCAACCTAGCTCACCAGCTTGCCGCAGGCGTAGCATTTCATTGCTTGCGCCTGGCAGTCGCGTGCATAATGATTCGGCCCTCCACACTTATAGCAGGTAGCGGCACGGTTGTTTTGCACACCAGCGTAGCCGCCGCGAAACCCTCCCCTGCCTCCCTGGTATCCACCACGCATCGGTGGACCGCCCATGGGAGCGCCGCCTGGACAGTTGCGTGCGATGTGCCCCATCTGTCCGCAGGAGTAGCAGCGGCCGCCGGCGGCCCCGCCAGTGATTCGCAAAGTTGGGCAGTCGGCCTGGACATGACCTAGGCCTTGACAGTGATAGCACTGCTTGGCTGAGTACACTGTCAGATCACCGTGCTATGCTCGAGTCGCGGCCTCTTACTTTCAGTTGTCCGAGGGTGAGGGCACTGGTTGCTCTCGTGACCGGGCTGCTTGCAATTATAGCAGAGGCGTTCGGACGAGGTGCACACTTCAGCGTAGTGGCCGACGTTGCCACATTTGTAGCATGCTCGACGAGTGAGGGACGACATCTTGAGGGAGGACGATGAGGTACTTCTGCTACGCGAAGGTGTCAGTGCGCCGGCCGTAGAACAATCTTGACCACATGAGCATCCGCCGTCGCTGGATAGGCAGTCCATTGCCGGTGTCGCTGACGAGGGGTATGTGTGCATGGCACCGTCAAGGGAGCGTTTGCAACAATTCATGCTTGCGGCTTGGTTCGAAGGCCGTCTTCGCAAAAGTGCAAGCGCGAGTGCCAACCGTGGTTGCTGCTCTTCGGCTTCCTGCAGCGCTGGGCTCAAGGGGTGCACGAGGACCTGCTTACTCTTCTACCGCTGCCCGCTACTTCCTATTCCTTCCTGTTCCAACGCTTCCTTCTCCCTTCGAAAGACTACCGACAACCCTTCGACACCGGTAAGATGCAGTATGTTTTGCGCAGTATGAGGAACTTTGTGCAAGGATTGTAGGCTTCGGCGCAGGTGCGGATCGTTTTCCACCCCCCTACGCCAAGCATTACTAATGCGGAAAGGAACGTCTCATGAAGTGTTTCACGTGATAGCGATGGTCATTGTATTCGCTGGACTAACGTCCGATCTATATCATGCAGCATTGTCGTTTTCTCATGTCGTTATGGATGTCGTTGTCGACTTCCGGACGGTCATGCTGGCCAGAAGGTCAACTCCGGTCGGAAAATCTTGCAGCCAGTACCTGATTCTCTGCCTCTCGCATCACATTGGAGTCCCACCTCAACCGACTGCGCGACCCACTCATCACCGTGATCGTATGTGTAGAGGTCTCCGTCAATGACACGAAACTACTGTGCACCGCTCTTCTCGATGACCGCTGGGGCTTTGACTTCTCTGCCCTTAAGATAATCCAGTCCTTCGCCACCCTAAGCACTGGTTAGCCACGAACGAACACAGCGAACACTGTCAAATGATGACTTACATAGCTGATCAGTGGGGACACTTCCACACCGGTCTGATCGCTTTCGCTTACGACAGTGGCACCAGCATTCTTCAACCATCTCGCCCCCTGTTGCATGATGTCCTTCTTGCTGGTCTCAGGATCGTCTTCACCAGTACCGGCAGCATTCTTGAGCGGCGAGAATTCCTCCGCGCGATCGACCTCGAGACAAGCAAACTTGTCCATGCCGACCAGCGGGAAGACGTCGAAGACGAACTGCTCCAGCTTGATGCCGTTGGGCTTCTCTGGCTTGACAGACTCTCCTTTCTCTGTGTCGATGTACGGAATCTTCTTTCGCGCGACGTGATGTGGCAGTTTGTTGTACCACTCTTCAATGCTCTCGAAGAACTTGAAGGAATAATAATGATTGACGATATTAGCCGCTCGGAACTTCAGTCGATCTCCCGAATCCGTGGCTTTCGCCATTTCTTCGTCCATCTCGGAGTATTCAATCACGTCTGGCTTACCATCCTTCTGTACGATAAGCCCGACAGACTCCTTGGCCGCACGTTTGCGGACGACTTTCGTGGCAATGTCGACCTTCTTCTCTGCAGCTACACCAATGAAGACGGGATCCGCGACCTTGACAAGGCAATTGTCGACGCAGTATGCATGGATATGCTCGATGCCTCGCTTGCGCATGTCACCACGTGCCTCTGACATGATCAATGCCTGATATATGCCGCCATTCCCGTCTGGCGCCACGGCAACTTTCGATTTGCTTTCCATCAGAATCTTGCCTTCATTGGATATACAAGGCAGCACGCCCTGTTCAAAGATGATGACATCCTTCTTGTCTAGGCCGAAGTACTTGTTCTTCTCGAAGAATTCCTGTGTTGGCCTCCTCGTAGGGCCACTCGTCATCACATACCATGGCACCGTTGCATCCTCATCTAAGCCTTTCTTCTTACGTGCCAGCTGCTGAATCTTTGTGATGCGCTCTGCTTGCATTTGAAATAGTGATTTGTTGCTGGGTAGCCCGATGTTGAAGCAGCCCTTGGGATCTGAACTTCCCAGTCTGGTTCCTTGTCCGCCAGCCATGAGAACGACCGCGACCTTGTCTTCAGCTACCAGATCCAGCCCTGCCTCATACCATTTCTTGATTTGTTCTTCATCTGTCTCGAGCAGGGAGTCGACAGCTTCCGAGGGGAGCGGTTCTATGGTAGGCTGTTTGTCCTCATCTTGCTTCGGAGGGTGAAGAGCCTTGTCGGCTAGGATATTGATGCGGCGCGGGTCAATGCCTGAGAGTTGTTCGTACAGGGCAGCCTTGCCTGCTGTATCAAGCTCATCGTAGAATGCGAAGACATGGTCTTGCTCCGCTTTCTCATACTTCTCTCGAAGCTCTGCAAGGTCATTTGCGGCGGGCTCTGTTGGCGGGATTCCCTCTGGCTCAGGAGACTTAAGCCCGACTTTCTCAAGGCCTTTCCTAAGGACTTCAGCCATAGCGACAGACGAACAATAAACAGACGAGTGGAAGTATGCTAACGGACTCTGCCAACTATAGGATACGTGATGTCTAGAGAATGATGCTGCTATACTCTCTGTGTACCATCAGTCATTGCCAGGAGAAAGAGGAAGCCAGCCTGCGAGAGCACAGACACTGGCAGCTGCAGCTTAGCGGGTCAGACACGGTTGAGATGCCAACGCGCAGGAGCGATCGATGTCATGATCGGCGGGGTGCCAAGGCTTCAGCACAATCTAGTCATCCGGGTTGGTGAATAGTACACAATATTAGGAACGTGGTGATGACCGTCGGACTTTCCTTCGAGGGCGATATTTATGGTATTTCAGCGCCTGCGATCACGGTCGTGTCTATCAGACCGCGAATACGGGTCTCGCTCACGCCGCCCATAATGCCTATCGTCTTGCTGTCGATACCTTCTCTCTTCGTCATATCTGGGAGCTCTCTTTGGACTTCTACTCCTGCTGCGATAGCGTTCTCGACTACGACTCCGGCTTCTGCTCCGTTTCCTTTGCGCCGAATCATTCTCGGCATCCGACTGTCCTTTCCTTCTATCGTTCTTGTCAAAGACCATGCGGTAGTTGCGATTCCTCCGGTCCTCACCGCCCTCACGGTAGTGACTCTTCTTCTGCAGACTGTCGATACCTCCAAACCCACCCTTGTTCCTTGCTCGTTTCGAATTAGTTGCATCTCTCCACAAGTTTGAGATCTTTGACACGCTTTGTGAGAAGTCGACGTGAATGCGATGATCGTCGATCAGGACCCCTTGCATCTTGAAGTAGGCTTGCTCGCAGTCTTTTTCGTTCTCGAATTCGATGAAAGCATACTGTAGGCTGTCGCCTGTCTTCTTGTCTCGAATGACTTCGCAGGATATGATTTTGCCAAATCGGCTGAAAATGAGTTCGAGGTCCTCATCATGCGTGACTGGGTTGAGTTTGCAGACGAAGAGAACGTTCTCCGGAGGCTTGACCTCAGCGAACGGCAGATCTCCGACCATTTCGAGCGTGAGAGCCTGTGCCCGTGCCTCTCGTTCTCGACGCATCTTCTCCATGGCTTCTTCGTCGACATTGTCTTCAAGCTCCTCGTCGTCGGCGATCATGACTGTCGACAATTGCGCTTTAGTTGGTACTGGGCTTTGATCCGGTACTTCTAAGCCGGCAGGGTCATCGAAGGGATCGTCGAGCACAACGGTATGGCGTATCCGAATATCCTTCAGAGGTCGTCCCTTAACATCAGCGAAAGCGCCGTCAATCTTTTCAAGGACATCAAAGCCTTCCACGACCTTGCCGAACGGCACCGCTTTGCCATTAAGATAGTCTATGTCGTCGCCAAGAGTCACGATGAATTGGCTGGCTGCAAGTTTCTCATCAGGATCGTGTGGCGAAGGTATCGTGGCCATACTGACAGTACCACGTTCGTCATGCTTGAGTTTCGTGTTGATATCCGCGACGTAGGTTCGCTTTGCAGAGCCCTGTAGTAGGCCCCATATCGAGCAGCCTCCATCACTGTCCTTCGAATCCGGGCCAAGAGGGTCTCCAGTCTGAAATGAGGAGCCTTTCTGAAGACTGTGAACAGGCGAAAAGTTGTAGTATTTGACTTTACATAGCTTAAGGAAACTGTACATACTTGTCAGTAAGCATCCCAATTGATCTGCACGGGTCGACTTACTTCTCGCACGACCTGGGCGCATCATCGACCAAGAGGTCGACTACCAGGTCTCCCAGCGAAGTCTCCAAGATCACACTCATCCTTCATGTGTTCAGGCCCCGCGGTTTTGCAATCAATGCCTCTGCGTTCTCGTCATTCGCGTGGTTTGATAGTATCTACGCTGAGACTTTGGTTGTCTGTACGCTACCGTAATGTTCACGGTGACTAAAGGAATCACTTTTTGGCTGAGAATGATCGCCTGGACGTTCGGCGAGTACGGCTGCCTGGGAGATCCAAGGTGGCAAATTTGGGAATTAGTGACTCGAGCTTCATCTTGACGCGCTTTTCGAATTCCAGATTTTCATCAATAGCGATTCATCAACGGCATGAGGATTACTTCTCGGTGATCGATGCTAAGGTAAGATGCTGGAACATCGATGCAAGCTTGTCAGGCGTCGAGTTCCGCCGATGCTATCGCCCCACGACGACACGAGCCTTGCAGCACCAGCCTTCGGTTTTCAGGCGCTGGTCGGGCTCAAAATCCAATCTGAATTGACACTGCTGTATACAGAATCTGCGCCGATCTCGGTCGTCTCATCTGCATAGCTGCTGCGGCGCCAACATATCTGTGCGATCTCTACCATGTTACAGAGGCTGCCATAGTGATACAAAAATCCCCCGATTTGACACGAGCTCTCTTCCTCTGGCTTCGAAAACTGTTCTACGACCAGGGCTGCTTGCACACAGCCGCTCAGGGGCTAGGCGTCATATCGAATCGAAAGTGACCTGGTTCAATCTGTTGTTGTTATACCGGCCGGCTGCAGCAAATCCTCATCCGGTTGAGAACAGCAATCCCCGTACCTGGTGGATGATCCGGCACGTGGGCGCTGCACCTGCCCTAAACTCCTTGGATGCTCATTCGTGCGGAATCACCAGCGGTTTGTAGCTTCCTCCCTGGGTTGACCTGGCTCCTGCCCGAAGTCGGGAAACATCGAGAAGCTATTGTGAGCCACGACGAGCCAGACAACAGGTATGCCGCGCCATACAGTGTCCTCTTCTGTGACAGGTGCTTGTCAGGTTCAAGGCAACTATGGCCAACAGATATTTGCATCACTAACATTGCACTCGTACGACAATTGCTATCAACTACAGCTTGTATGTGATTTGTCAATCTCAACTGGCACGAAGGTCTTCTCGATTACTCCACCTGACAGTCTCTGGCATCTTGTACTACGCCGTTGCTGCACGCAAGCGTAGGCAGTCCGCAGGAATTTCCTCCAGGGGCCAACCTGGTTCTTGGTCGACCACACCAAAATCCTGCGCAGTACTGTGGTCAACCTGGCTGCACATCTCCATGGCGTCAGCTCGCCGGGCAATCTTCTTGCCTCTTGAATGTCGTGCATGGAAAATCTCCGAGAATTTCGTGGAATGATTTCGATCGATGTCCTTCCACACGCGGCAGTTGAAACGTTGATGCAGCTGACAGCACCAATCGCCGAGCAACCTGAGGTCACGCTCCGGACGACTTACGACTCCCACTTTTTGCCTGCCCGTGGTCGGAGGGCATCAAACTGCAATGCGCACGAGCCCAGGGAGAACGATTGCGCGCTTCTCTTGAGTCGCCGTGAAATGCGGCAAGTTAAGACACCCTTCGTGATTCGTGAGGCTTGCTGATGGCTTAGGCCATCATCAGATCATGCAGAGACAAATTAGGCAAAGCCCCCGGTGTGAAAATTCCCTGCGAAGCAGTGGGCAGCGGACTGCATCTGTATGATCGTTCATATCCACTGGGTAATGCTGCTTGTTCTCCGCCCCTGTCTCCAGCCCCTGTTGCAATTCTTGCCACCCTGGTGTTCGTGTTCGTCACCGCTGTGGTCATGTCTCATGCACGAGCGCACTTGCTCTGTCTTGATCTGATCTGGCTTGATATGGCTAATTCTCCTTCTAGAGGTCAATAATTGGCTTGAGGCCCGGCGATGTCCCACTGTTCAAGCAGCTCTTGCGTCAAATCATCCTATTGGGTGTCTGATCAAGATTCTCCTCTGCGGCCAGGCTCGAAAATTCCTGTTCTTTTAGTACTCACGGTATCGGGTTGCACAATCCGGGCATTTACATGTTCTGCGCAGCAAAATCTCACGACACAAGTGAGTTTCAGAGGACGACCTCAACGTTGATGTGTGAGGGGATAGCTTGGACCACAACAGCCTGAGTCGTTGAAAGAAGATGCTAAGTGAACATGACACATAGCTTGGGCCCATCTCTGATCGTCTCATATTCGAGGAGGGGGCGAAGCAGTTAGGCTCTCATCTGCATGGGACTACTGTCGTTTTCTTTGTGCTTTTCAAGACCTGCGTGGCCACCTGCTCACCCTGGTCTACTCGTTCTGTCCGCAATCGACACTTCAGGCATCCCTGTCAGTCCCTACCTTCAATCGCTCACTTACCTCAATACCGTTGACCCCTACGTTATCTTCATCAACCAACCTATCTACCTCTCGCTGCTAGAGAAGCGTTCTCTGTCGTCTGTTGAGGGCAAGTGCGTGGTCCTCGTCAGCAGATCACTTAGTGTATTGCGCCATGGTATGTTCACCATCTCAAAACTCTGCTTCCGTGCGCACGCCGAGACACTCATCCGTGACAGATAACCTCACGGCAATCCTACTATCCCGACCCCCTCGGTCATCATCAGAACGGGAATACCGGAATCGAGTTCTATCGACGATCAGATGGAGGTGTGCGAATGCCTTTAGGGCACAACTCAACGATACTCCAAGATCACTACGATAACGGAGGCCATGGGCACAGAACTACTCCCTCGAGCGCTGACAACGATGGCAGACATGCCAACGGACCACCTCGGAAGCGTGTCCCAGTCGCTGTAAGTTGCATCTTGTTTCATTTCCGAGTACAGTTGCTGATCGTAAAATGATCAGTGCGAGCGTTGTAGGAAACGCAAGATCAAGTGCTCTGGGGACGAAAATGGGGGCGGCTGCAGCAATTGTAGGAATGCAGGACTGAGCGGCTGCTACTTCAATAGGGTAACGTTTCCTTTGACGAGGCAGGAGCGAGCTGACAGATAGAGGTTTCGACACTGACCGACGCGCATGCCTACTTTGCATATCAGCAACAACGATCTCGCACCCACGTACCACATTACCAACATGCGAGCAGCCACATGCACCGCTACAGTCCTTATCCTCTCCCGTCTGCATCACACCATTACAATCGACAGTCGTCCTCCACCTACGGCTCTTACCCCACAGCCTCGCCCTCCAATTATAGTCAGCCGGCTTCGACTTACTATAGCTCAGAGTACAGTTCTCCCTATTCCACAGACGTCAATCATGGTATCTCTTGGACCAGACCTGCATCATATTCGGCATATAGTGGCTATGACAACGACATGTCTGCTACAGCACATACGACAGACTACGCTTTACCACAGCAACCAGCGAGCTTCCTCCTGCCAAACACAAATCCGATTGGCGTGGCAGCGAACACGAGTTACAATGCTGGGATGACGCCATACAGTCGCCTGAACAGTCAAGTCTGGACCGATTCCAACCTGCTTGCAAATACATACAGTAGCCATACGGGCTCCGAAACTCCACGAGCATCTTTCGACCCGTCTGTGAGCGAGCCTGGTAACTCTGCACAAGCCGGCGTTCCTTACCCACTCAATACCAACACAGCGTCTATGAGCAACAGCTGCGCGAGCGATCGGACCCTGCCTCGACCTGGAAGCCAGAACTATTCGAGTGCTCAGCACTCCTCCGCGCAGGAAAATCTCCCACTTTCTGCTGTATCACATCGCTCCTCGGTCGGATGGTCGACAGACTCTGCCAGTAACGCCAGCCATGTTTCCAGTCAGACTAGTCTCACAGGTGGTACTCCAGGAGCGAACGACTACATCACAGACCGGTCCTACATGCAACGTGGCTACCAGGGTTCCAAAGATTTAGCATACCAGTATCCAAGCTATGACAACAGCCCTCAGCAAGCAGTGCCGCATAATAGTCTTGGAGCCGCTGATGAACTTAGTCTACCTTGTTGCTCGGACGCGACTGGAGCGCGAGGAATGACAGCCACGGCCATCACAGGGGTTACTGAGAACACTTCTTCGACCGTTCGAGGATCCGTGCAGAATCGTTCACAGTATGAACGATCTGAAACAATCTCCACGGAAGCGACACCTTTGCAGCCATCCAGCATCACAAGCAATCTTAATGAACATGGCCGTCGCAGCGATGGCTATGTGAGCGGCGATGCAAGCAATACGAACGATAATTGCAACAACCCCGGAGACGTTTCCGAACCAAGCGCGGCCTCCTCGAACGAGCCCGCCTACGCCACAAATCCCTATAGCGCTGCAGCTGGCGGTCCGGAAAATGTGAGCAGTAGCAGAAACTCCGCGACAAGTGTTTCCGCATCGCCTCTGCCCACTTCTGATAACGTGAGCTGCAGCCAGACATCATCCACCGCCACGATCGAAGCATGCACCACAATGCCAGAGTCGAGTGGCAGACATGCATCGACCTGTCACACACATGGCGGCACCGGAGGTGATGGTTACACGACAGCCGCCCACCTCCATCCCTCATCAGCTTTCACGGGCAACGCATTGGTGATACCATCACCTCACTCTCAAACACGGGGCGCTGCTACATCGGGAATGGGTACCGGTCGACTGACGTCTGTCAATCCTGGTCTCTCCATGTATGCATCTGCACGTGGCTCAGCTGGCTCATCGACATCGATGATGTCCAATCTCAACTACGGCATTGGCACTGACATTAGTTCGGAGTACCATGCTGGGTCGTCTCGCTATGGCCATGATGTGTCCAACAGACTTGGACTTGCAGACAATTCGAACCGCGCTGGTGATGGCGTTGAGTACACAGCCGATGCCTACAGCCAGCAAGACGGACGATATGGCTCGACTGCGACGGCTTCTGTATCGAGCCGGTCCAGAACTATGGCCAGCAGTCGGCGATCGACCAACGATCGTTGAAGCCTCGGAGACATGCGAAGGTCGTGCATATCAGCGCTCAAACCGTCGTCTTCAACATGGCTGCGAAACCAGACTTCGTGGCCTCGTCGTTGTTGACCAGCACCTTGAATGAGACAAGGAATACGCTACATCAACGGCGAGACACGATCCATCCCAAGACAATGGATGTGCTCGCACGTTCCGACTACACACAGGGCGCTCGCCATCGCTGGCTTCTTCCAGGAATCTCACTGCTCCCAATCGACGTTTACAAGCATTCTCGGGTTTTGTTTCTATCGCCTTCGCTAAAGTCCACAACGTTCACTCGTCATGCGGCCACCAGGACTTCTTTCATCGCCCACCACCTAATAGAGACGTCGGATTTGTACAAACATGCGGACATGTTCATCGCTCATCTATCTCATTGCGTTCGTCGATCTCAAACTGCCTCGTCAAAGCATTGCGTTGCGGCGTCTCTATCCACTGGTCTGTATTTGCGTTTGGTCATGGTCTGTACTTTCTCGGTCCCTACATCTCGGTCTGTGGTTTGAGTTTGAGCACATTGGCATCGCATGCTGCGAAGTGTTTCTCGAGAGAGAGGGAGATTATGAGGAGATATCCATTCAATTGGGTGCCTGCCAAGCGGAGGAAGAAGTAATGTATTAGATATGGAAGTCGCCACAAGCGAAGTGGTGAGGTTGAGTAAGCGCGACTCTTGGGATCAGCGCCCTCGGGCAACAGCATGTATAACATTTGTGAGGGCAGGCTCGATCGCGAATTCCATCGTTCTTGCTCGCTTGTACTTCCAGTGAAAGCACGCATCCTGTGTGAGTCATGCAAGTACAGTGACAGCGAATGCCTTCCTGCCGAGTCACGAGAGTGATTGTTGCGTGTCTATCCTTGTTTCCCTTTGAACGGATACAAATACTTGTCCCGCCCTCGACTTCTTCTCGTTCTCCCTCATCTCTCCAGGTTAAAGCATCTGGCGCTGGACCTACTTGCCATGCCAGAATAGCACGCTTTGCTACTTGTTGGGGCGAGGCCCAAGCTCTTCGAGACTTCCATGAACGTCGAATGAGTCTGAATCGTGCAGACACAGTGAATGCCTCCTGGCCGAGTCAGTAGAGTGATCATTCACCGTTTGCCTTGGCAGCCACTGTGCTGGAGAGGTATAAGTAGTGGGCTTGCCCTCGGCTTCTTCTTTCATCTTCATCTCTTCCGTAGAGGAAAGGGGAGGAAGAAGGGGGATTGCCATGTCCTGATAGCATCTGCTGCTACCTGGTGGGGCGAAGATCTTCGAAGAGTCCACTTACGGTAGACTTGCATGCTCGCCCGTGTTCTGTGCTTGTATCTGCTTCATCAGCAATAGTCACTGTCATGCTGATGGCATGAGTGTGGGAGGCAAGCTTTGTACCAAACGGTGATCATCAAGCAACAAAATTCGAGATGATTTCGAAATGTTTGATTTGGTACTTGCGCCTGGCTTGGCCACTCTATCGATCAGGGAACAGCCTTATGCACATTTTGATGCTTCTAGCAACTGTGTGGACCATCGTGCTTGGATCTCCATCGTGCCTTGCTGCCATGCATTCTCTCCTCGGTCGGCGCTATCCGTGGAAGTGCTTATGCTGCTTTCATCGGCGATTGTCTTCATGCTGGGTTGAACGGCTGCAGACCAGTCTACCAGGACTCTCATCGCCACAGCCCACGCTACCTCGCCACAACCAGCACCTTCCCATGCCACCACCAAATGATCAGCACATCTATTTGCCCTCCTTCTTCTTCTTTCCACCCTTCGTCTTCGCCGTGCCTCTAAACTCCTTGCTCCTATTCTTCCGCTGCTTGCGCTGCTGCCGACTGGCCTTCTCGATCTTGCTCGCGTGGCCGACACGGACGAGTCTATAGTGGGGCTCGAACTTCTTCATCGCTTCGACGGAATCGTAGATGAGGGCGAAGCCGGTGGACTTGCCGCCACCATATTGGGTGCGCATGCCGAAGACGTTGATTTGGTCCTTGTTGGACTTGTAGACTTCGGCGAGCTTGCCGCGGAGGTCGTCTTTCGAGACGTTGGCTTGGGAGGGGTGGAGGACATCGCTGTTGAACGAATCATTAGTGGAGTGTGCGAGATTGCATTGTGTGCTAAAGCAGTCGCCGCCAGCCCGAGATATATAGATTTCCATATCTTTCTTCATGTCGTCGACAACGGAGGAGACTTACACAACCATCTGCTTGCGCGAGAGCAAGCGGTTGGTGATGAACTTGCGAGTTCGAATGGTGACTTGGCCGTCAGCCATGATTGCAGTCGGTGTTTGTCTTTGTGGAACTGCAGAGGAGTGGTGTGGTCGCAATGATGTTAGTTGGTGGTGTAGATTGCCTGCGGTAAGTCTCAGAATCTTGGCGTGCGGTAAATCTGAAGTCTTGGCTGATTCTCAGCTAGCCGTATTTGGATCTTCGAGTCACGCTGTGACTCAGCCCAGTCATCCGGTCTGTTGAGGGACCACTTCAATTTTCTCCTCTCAATCTTTGTTACCTGGAAAACGTTCTCAACACTGCCGTGCTTCTCAACAACAACGGTTATGTCAATGTACGGTCGACTGTTGTCAGTGGCTACATGATGGATCGCTCACTTGTGGAATTTTACCGCAAGTTCAAGCAACAGATAGACCCACCAAATGTTCCATCTGGTGCTGTTCTCAAAAACCCAGATGTCCAATTGGCTCTTGAGCGGCACTTTTTCAATGTCGCAGCAGAAGACCTTTCTGCATATCAGGCGAAGATTCTGCGCACTGTTGTCGAGCGGATACAGACTGCCATCACAGACCCTGAAGAAGAGGTAAGATCGATCCATGCCACTTCAATTTTGGTCCAGGTAAGTGGAAGAGTTTGGCATCCGCGACTGAGACCATATGTTACTACTCGCAGGAAGTCTCAGATCACCTGATGACCTTACTTGCCACACTGCCGCCATCTCGCACACAACTCGATCTCAGCAAGACTTTGGTGTCATACTTCCCTCCTGTCAGCTATGATGAGGACGTGCAACCGATCAACATTCTGGAGGCGAAGAAGATCATTGGCTCTGGTCCCAACACCGGCTTGCGAACATGGGAAGCCTCGCTACGTCTTGCTCACTATCTTTACCAGAAGCCTCATCTCACTCGATCACGTTCTGTGCTCGAAGTCGGTGCTGGTACAGGCTTTCTCTCGATTTTCTGCGCAGCGTACCTCTGTCCTGCGCGCATTGTTGTTACAGATGGGCACGATGATGTGATCACGAGTCTACGACACAACGTTGCGTTGAACAAGTCGAGCTATGACGCCGCGAATACGAGAGCACCTCTGGTCAAGAAGCTGTTCTGGGCCGATGAAGATGATATGAACGCCATTCTCAACAGCCAGGACGATGTTGAGGGAGAACTGTCGCCAAGCTCAAAGATCGACCTCATCATTGGCGCAGACGTCACCTACCACCCGGACGCGTGCCTCGCCCTCGCTTCCACTCTTTCAGTCCTAGCCCAGCGAAACCCGGATGCCACTATCCTCATCTCGGCTACACAGCGCAACCTTGAAACTATGGAGGTCTTTTTGGACGCGTGTCGTAAGACTCTGTCAGTCGAAGAAGTCACCGACACAGAGTTCAAGCCACTGCCGTTTGACAGGCAGACCGGATGTTTCCATAACGTAGTCAGCCCGATACGAATCTGGAGGCTACGTGCGACGACGCCACCGGTTCAAGTGGAATGAATTCTGGCCCGAGAACGAACGAATTCGCTAGGACATCACAATTTGGCCTTCGCCTCGTCTTCGTCGACCTTCCTAACCGGCTTCCCCCATCAACAGCAATATCCTCACCATTGACATAGGCGCCCGCCTTGCTCGCTAGGTAGATCGCCACACCCGCCATATCCTCCCTGATGCCCAGCCGCCCTAACGGATTATCCGCACCCGCGGCGTCAATGCCTCCATACTTCTCAATCGCAGGATTGGCTAACCTGGTGGGGAACCACCCGGGCGCGATTGTGTTCGTGGTAATGTGCTGCGGCGCCAGCTCGAGAGCCAGGTTACGGCTCAGGTGGTGCATGCTGGCTTTGGAGATAGCGTATGCGATGGCGCCGTTCTCGCCGATATGCGGAACTGTCGTGCCGCCGACGGAGGAGACGTTGATAATACGGGCTGGATCGGTGGATGTGCCAGCGCGAGCCAGGAAGCGGACCATCCTGGACAAAGGATTGTCAGCCTTCTGGGTGGTCTCGCGAGAGTGTCAGAGCCGCCAGGAGAGGACATACCTTCTAGTCAAGTTGAATGGCCCCCTGACGTTGACGTCGAATGTCTTCGCCGTCCTCCCTGCAGAACGCGTCAGCAAACCCATGCACAATCAACACACAAGCTCCAGCAATTGCGGGTGGAGCCCTCCTCAAGACTTACAATCATCATAAGTCTCAAACAGCCCGGCCCAACTCGCCCCAGCATTATTCACCAACACATGCAACTTTCCGTCCTTCAACTCCCCTGCTTCCAGAGCCTGCACCATCGCATCAACTCCCTCCATCGTGCTCACATTCCCCACCACGTAGACTGCCTTACCCTTGATACCCGAGATCGAATTCAAATCCTTCACTGCTGACTTGAGGCCATCCTCTTTGCGCGAAGCGATGATTACTTTGGAGGCGCCGGCTTGGAGGAAGCCGGCGGCGATGTCGTAGCCTATGCCTGTGCTGCCTGTCGGACTTCGTCAGGTAAGTGTTTGGGAAGGAGGCTAGTTGGGCGCACCGCCGGTGATGAGTGCTGTCTTGCCATCAAGGCTGAAGAGGGACGGAAAGTTTGGGACGCCTGCCATGATCTGAGACTTGGTCTACAAGGCGACAGCTTCGCTATGATCACGACGTGTGCTGACAAGCACACGTATTCTCGCCCATGATGGTTAGGTATATAGTCCGAGCCTTGGCTTTAGGCAACCTCGGTAAGCCTTCAATGCTCGGCATTCTACAGCCGAGCGGAAGGAGCCTGTCACCAGTGGTGTTGTGTCTTACGATGCCCTGTTCAGCCAGGTCAGAGCATTATTGTTGCAGTCGCGGACTGTCTGAATCCGATATGCAGCTCCTGAATTCAGGCGAGCCAGCAGTTGTCGTTCTGAGAGTTTCACAATGAAGTATGGGTCAAAAACAATCTCGTCATCCGGTCTCGTTCGTGCCTAAAGCTTGTTGGCAGCCCTCAACTTCCACCCTAGCTTATGCGTCCAGACTTCAAGCTACGCTCGCTGTGCACACTGCCAACCGGCATCACTGGACGACTGTCGGGCCCTTGTCAAGGTGATCACACTACTTGCTGGTGGACCCAATCAAGTGATTTCAGTCCATCCTACAGCCGCTTCCATCGACGTGACCTCAGGATGTCAAGCTGAAGAGCACCTGAAGCTGGATCTCGGGCTCCTCAGCCACGTTGAACAAAGCATAGCCTGCTTGTTCTGTCACTGTGAAGCTGTCCTAGTTGCACGTGAAGATCATGATCCTTTGTAAGTGACAGCAGGTGAAGAATAGTCTGCCATGGCAGGCAGCCCGTGAGGCAAACCGCAGTCGCCCAGGCAAGTTGCGTTGCGTGTGTTCTGTATAATTTGACCATGATGTTCTGCTAACCTCTTGTCCTCTGCAACCATTCTATCTCCAACAATGTCTTCTATCAACCACAACCACAACTTTCCAGTTACGGCAGCTAGTGAAACAATGGTCCGCGGAGATCAGAACAGCTATGGGCATGACTACGTGCAATCGATGGCCAGATGGCGCAGATTGGCTAGTCCTACTGCCACATCACACCTACCTCGGAGTCCTATCTCGCCGCCTTCTCCTCCATTGGTGGCAGCTGAATCACCTCAGAGTCCTATCTGGCCTCCATCACCTCCGCTGATGACAGCTGGACCGCCTCAAAGTCCCATCTGGCCTCCGTCTTCTCCACCGATGACAGCTGAACCATCTCAGAGTCCCTTTTGGAGTCTATCTCGACCACCAATGACAGCCGCGAATGCACGCCGTCAGCGTATCATCAGAGAAGACCTAGCAGATGACTCTGACAGTGATGCCGAGAGTTTTATCCTCCCGCCAGCTATCAGAGAAAGCCTCGTCGAAGATTCTGACGTTGCTGTCGAGATAGCTCAGACCAGGGAAAGTCTCGTTGAAGACTCCGACAGTGATGCCGAGAGTTTCATGCTCCCGCCCCAGGATCATCTGCCGACGACTGCCCCTGATGTCGAGGCGTGGCTTCTCCAAGACATCGCAGAGCAAGAGTTGCCCAGCACAGGTATGACCCAAACGCCGCGCAGACATGGGACAAATCCGACCGACCCGAACCCCGGAACTCCAGTCATCGACGACAGATTCATCACTCACCAATGGACTACCTCCTCACAGCACGCCAATCCAAGCGAGCTGATCACTATCCACAACGGTCCTTTTCCCGAAACACACATTCCACTTCTCCGTCCCGAGGCCATAGAGCAGGACAAGTGTTGTGGTATCTGTATTGAGGACTACAAAACCGGCGACGTTATGGCCATCATACCGTGCAATGGCATGCACCGTTTCCACCTTCAGTGCATCCAGCCATGGCTCACTCAGAGAGCGCAGATGACGTGTCCGTTCTGCAGAACCGAACTGAAATTCGGGAAGGTTTTGCAGGCTGCGACCTAAAGGCTTGCTGGCAATGAGTCTGCTTCAACTGGCTATGGGCGCCAGTCCCGCGTCGCGCGTCTTGTTCTACTCCATTTGTGACATACGCGGATCACTGACAGGTAGAAAGGCAACACGTTGGGAGAGGCAGTTAGGTCCAGCTGTAACGCGTTGTGCGCCTCGTCAACCGGTCTCGTGAAAAATTGATCAAGACCGGATGACTAGTGATGTCTTGCAGTACCTATCGCACCTTCTTGTGCAAACAGCAGCCACATGCGTAACTGCCTTGTCTATTATCAGCATTGCAGGTCTAACAAAGGAAGCTGCGAAGGATTGAACCACTGTCCGGGAAAGTGGCAAGTACAGCGCAAGGGAAGGAGCGACGGTCCATAACCGCAAGGCGTTATCTGACGCCGGATAATGCACCTGATAGGCTTTTCGCGAGACCGGGTGACCAGGTCACAGAGCCTCTGACAAGACCGGATGACAGAATATCATCTCGCTCTTGGACACAAGATCATCCGTGTTTGCTGCGTCCGTGCCCTTTCGCTCGGCAGTAATCCATGCTGTAGTATGATGTGAGCATCGACAATGCATGAAATACCTGTAAGAGAAGAAATGCGGTGAGTTTCCGAAACTTTGGCCAACTAGGCGATGGGAAAGGCATGTTGCAAGTATATTCCGCATCACTCAATCACTATTTGGGTTAGCCGATCGTGGCATCGAGCACGCCCACCGAAGAGTGAAGTTGTGGCGGTCGAAATGTCACAGGGAGGACTCTGCGGGAGAGAATGTCAGATCGAAGCACTTCATTTCATCATCAAACCACGTTTGTAACCAAGCTCAAGCTATGTACACATCTGCAACTGAGCAACCCACCAAAGGCCTCCCCAGTCGTTTCCTCCCTCAAATCTCAACTTCATCACAATTCACCGCTTCGTACCGGCCGGGAGGCCTCCGAAGTCAGAAATCGAAGCATTCCCGTCGTCCTCCGTATCCCAACTGCCAACGTTATCATATCGCGGAGTGGATTGCCAGTGCGGCTGCTGTGCTTGAGTGACCACAGGGCAATTGCAACTCGCCCATGGTGCCAGCTCGGAGGTACAACCTGGGAGGTGCTTGCGGCGAGTGGCTGCCGTATTTGTAGA
The DNA here is from genome assembly GCF_001299255.1 of Cyphellophora attinorum. NCBI lineage: Eukaryota > Fungi > Ascomycota > Eurotiomycetes > Chaetothyriales > Cyphellophoraceae > Cyphellophora > Cyphellophora attinorum. Next base: position 741,912 of record NW_017253238.1, on the reverse strand, counting down.
GCTTCTACGCAGTCTGCCTGGGCGGCCCTGAGGTGCTGGCTGTGTTTGCATGCTTTCACTGGGACTTGCCTTCTGGAGCCATTCGTGGTCGACGTTTGCAGCGGTGGTTTGTGTGGGTGTAACAGCCGGTGTCTTAGCGTTTGCAGGAGCGGTATTGCTCGTTGTCAGCCCTGCGTTGATTGGGGTAGCAACTTTGGGACCTGCAGAGGCCGCCTGGGGTCGAAACATACCATGTGGCACGCCGGCACCAGGGACAGCAGCGCCGTGCGCCTCTCGAACGTACTCAGCAGGGAACGAACCAGCTTGGGTCCGGCAAATGCCTTGCATACGCTGACCAGTATGGTTCCACGGCTGGTGTTGGGTGGTTGAGCGGCCTTCCTCACACGGCACTACACACTCGATGAGCTCGCCGGCTCTGAAGCTGAGCGTGCAATTGAGGAAATCAGAGTCGCGAACAGCGACCATTGAGCGCCCAGCGAGACCATACGGACCGGGTCCCGTGGGGTGCACGACGCCATTGCCAATTTGAACGTAGCGGTTGTAGCCATAGCCTGGCACATAATTTGGCATGCCGACAGGCGGCACGCCTGGATGAAGAAGTGGTGCCGGTGGCATATTCGAGGTGGCCAAAGGCTTCTTTGTAGTATTGCTTGAGCCCGAATCGCCTTTGCGCGCCAACTCGCCAGAGCCCACCCTGTTGGGGTTGGCGGCGGTTGGACGATGACTGGCTCTGTTGAGCTGCTGCTCGACATTACGAAGTCGAGCTTCAAGATCCGCAGCGTGCTTCGCAAGTCCATCTGCCGGTATGAGTGCTCCAGATTCTGGCCGAGATCGAGGCCTGCTTGAGCGTGAGTCTTGCCACTGATTCGAAGCAGGCGTCCAATTCGGTGCAGGCGGCTCAACTCCCTCATCCCACCCACTAATCAGAGATTCTTCCTCGCCAGCCACATCCGCCCAATTTGAGTTGTGTCCAATATGAGCGCTGCTCCAGTTTCGAGGTCGGATGGGTTGCCAGTCTTCAGCGTCGTCGTTGCTCAGTGGAGGACCAGGGATAGCAGATCCGGATGGCACTGGTCGATGCAGGTAGTCCCAGCCAGCACTATCGTCACGTTGGACCCAAGGCACCGGACCGTCCCAACCACTGCTATCTCCCATATCACTCGGTGGAGCAGTCTCAACGTAGCCAGATCGTCTAGGAATGTTCTGTGTGTCAAACGGACGGACGATGCTGGCGGTCTCGAACGTGCAGGTGCAGTCATGCAAGCCACACGAACAGGGCTCTGCCGTGTTCTGCGTCTGGTGTGGTGTACCGTGGGATAGAGATGGGAAAGGTTCTGTGCTCTGTGGAAGCATCTCGACTGGTTCGCGCGCCTGACGCATCACGCCGACCATCGTCTCCGCAAAATCCGTGGCCAATTCCGACGACTCCTGCAAAAGTGCTCCAACACGATCTGTGTGGTCGAATGACGTCGTCTCGAGAATGATAGGCAGGTTCTTCCTGAAGAAGTTCCGGAATGCCACGCCAGCACATCCACGCTTGTAGACCAGAGCGCACGTCTCAAGAAATTCGAATGGTGAATCAACGCGTGGCATATTGTTGACGCAATCATGGACGATAGCTCTATGACCAAGTCTGGCCGCCAGGATGTAGATGTAAACGAGCTCGCGCAATGTCTTGTTTCTGACGGCTGCAGGGATGGTGTGTAGGATAGCCTTGCCATTCAGCCATTGAGCGATCGCGTTGAATGTGGTTGGTAGGACGTCTTCGAGGACGACGTCGCCTCGGCGGATCTCTGCGAGTTTAGCCTTGGTAGTGATGGGTCCTAGCACCAGCTGGAGCTGCGCTCGAGACATGTAGAGCGTTTTGCGTCCATCAGTGGCAGCATCGAGCGGATTTGCCTGTACTGGACTATATAGCGTTAGCTTAGATAGGCAGACGGACAGACTGATGGCGATACTTACTCGAAGACGAGGGTGACCTTGATCATGGCAACCTGATCCGAGGCGGGCTCCGCAGAGATTAGAGAGGTATCGTGTTTGTTGATCTTGCCGCTGGCTTTGACTCTATTCCAGGTCTCGAGGGCGTGGCGGATGTTGTCGTCGGTTGTCAGACTTGTGTATGGCGGTGGAGGGTTGTCGGCGTCTGGAGACGCGAGAGATGCGGAGGCGTCAGCGAGATCGTTGACGAGATTTCGATAGCGTGAAGCGGAGTCCATGTTAGACGACAGGCATTGAGGTGGTCGACTACTGGGCAACAACAGTCGCTCGGACGACAGATTAGGATTGCGAACTGCGAGTCGATCTTGTGACGGCAGCTGCGTTGCGGCAGGCACCAGTGGTACTATGGCGACAACCTCAGATGCTCGGGCGGACTCTCGGTTCAGCGATGGACTTAAGATCATAGCGTTCGGATTCATTGAAGGGCAGGAGTGTCGAGGTTGTGCCATCTTGGAGAACGAAGAGCACGAGGGTTGATTCGACAGATCAAGTTACTGAAGTAGCGTGATTGATGGCAAGTGAAGTGCGATGGTGATGCCGATCTTCACAGAGCCCTCCTGACGGATCTGCAGCAGCAATTTTCCCATCGCCTGGACTTACTTCCACACTTCAATGGAGCTTCCGGTATTCGAGTACGCGAAGCAACCAGACCTTTGACCATTTGAAGAATACACGTCGCTCGTATTGTGACAATCACCGGGATGACGATGATGGGTATATGTCCTTGGACCAGCTGTGTTACCTCCTCGCCCTCTTTTTCCTCACCACAGGCGTCGTGGTAGCAGTTTTCTTGCCCATAAGCTGTGCTCGTTCCCGCAGATACTGGTCGACCGTCCTCTGGACACTTCCCTGATCGTGCTCGGGCTTCCGTAGATATGTCAATTTGTTCCTCCTCGCTCTCTTTGCCGCTCTCTTCACAATCTCCATACTCTGCACCTCCGGACTATGTATCTTGATGCTCATCTCCATTCCGACTCCTGTAAGCTGGCTCCTCAGCATGACTGACTTGTGCGGACCAGACCCTTTGATCCACATGATGACGCCCGAAAATGGTTCGCCTGTTTTGAACGTGACGTGTAATATGTCGCCAGGCTGTGACCGGTCTCGATTTGTCCTGTCGAACATCCTCTGTCGGGCGCCGGTAGGGTCTAGCCGTGCCAGCTGTTGTGCGTCTATGAGCTTGATCGGCTCTTTACATTGCTCAACCTCCGAAGGTGGTGGAGGATGGACTGTAATTTCTCGTTTGACTGGCTTGATTAGTGACAGCCAGCAATCATCCTAGATGCCACGTACCAAAATCTGGTCGCAGCCGCGGCGGCAGCTGTGCCCAGTACTGTGAGGGAAGATCCTCCGGGACTCGTAGTCGTTCGGGGATCTGTCGTTGGATTGTGACTACTGTCCTTCGTAGATGCTTCGGCCCAGACCCTACTTTTGCGGCATCGGACCGCAGACAGCAGGCCGCCAGTCGCCGAGATAGTGACTGCGACATGACCGACGCGACTGTATCTAGTATCTGTAAAGACTCGAGGTGGACGTATTGGACTGATCTAGATGCGTCGAAGAGGTGAAGTTCATCTGTGTCCGAATTGGGCAAGTCAACCGAAAAGATTTACATGCGACTGCTTCCTCCTCCACCACAACTTCCTCGACCGACATTCTCAGCAGCGTGAAGATTCGGTCGCTGTGCAGTGACGATGCGGCCCCGATTGAAGCCCCTCGCAGATCTCTGCACAAGATGCAGCCGAGCTTCACAACGACCGTTTAGCACAACCCTCCGCAAAGATCGAGGTATGGTCTTCTGTATGGCACCGGGCGTATACTGACGGTATACAGGCTATGTACCAGAATTCGTGCCCACATCAGAGCCCGCCCTCGATACCATCTTCAACGACTACCGAGAAAAGGTCTTCATCCCAACCAGCCTGTCACAAACCCACCAGCGGCTGATTTATCGACCTACGAGACAAGGCGTCCTCACCAACGATCCCGGCGTCTCAGTCAGTATCACCGACGAAGAGGAGGTCCAACTTAAACCCATGAAGATGTCAGAAAGACCAAACAAGGTCGAAACCTTTAGACAAATACTCAACATCTACAAGAACGGAGCCTCGGACGAAGCATGGCAGAATGTGTACCCATTCCTACACGGCCTGAAAGACTCTCCATACCACACGACCATGGCTTTTGTCGACGCCCTGGCGCGATATGCAAACATACACAGCAAGCACCAGGTCTTCATGGAGTGTATCGAGTACCCTCAAGACACTGGCGTCCGGCTCTGCCATCCGTACGTCACAGAGAAGATGTTCCTGGGATGCCATGACCGTGCTGTAGCCGCTGGCTTCAAAGGCAATGCATTGAAAGAGTCGCGGACTCTGGCAAGGCGGCTTGTGGCGTTGATGGAAAAGGAGCACCATTGCCGAGGACGAATTCCGGACAAACACTATGACATGCGCTACAGTCTAATGGTGCACGGTGTCTTGCTCGAGCTGCACGCTGTGGCTGGCGACAATATTCCCGAGCTACAGAATGCCGTTTCTCGAGTACTTGCTCTATCACAAGACCAGCAGACCGGTGCTGTCGATCTGTCCTTTCCGGAATTTGGGCAGGCTTACCCGCGTGCGGAATCTGGCCGGTGGACTGACATTGGTGCCGCCGCTATCATGACTCGCTCACTCATTCCACTCTGGAGTGGTATGAAGTTCGCCAGCAAGATCCCGGAGGGAGTAAGAAAAGAAGAAAAGACTGCATTTGCGCAGCGTCTCAAGGACGTTAGCCAGACGTTACAGGAGCGGTTACAGAAGTTCCGGGAAGTGGCTGCAAGGGAGCCTGAGAAGCCGAGAGAACTCGAGCGGTTCGTGGCGGCCATTGAGAAGATCCATGGGCCGGTTGGGAGCAGCTAAGTCGCTGCTGCAATGGCCGTGTAGTGATATATATGTGCATGTATACTTTTGACACCTCCGCCATCGACAAGGCGGAGCAGCCATACCCTCAAAGTGGTGTTTGATGGTCGACAACTCACAACAACAACAAGGTATGATCAGTATCAATCTTAGCCTTGACATCAAGCTGCACCTCGCCCTTCTCGCCCGCGACCGCCGGACCATTGACGACAATCTGCGTCATCTGGTTAGCTCTGCTAGCAATGACACGAAACGAGTGACTTACGAATCCCTCACCGCCCCTCCCCCTCCCCACGACCCCATCATCATCCCCCACCAACTTAATCTCCACACTCCCCGCCGGCGCGCCCACGCAAACCACCTTCTCCCCTTTATCCCGATAGTCATGCAGATTCCCCTGCGCCACCGCGCCCGCCACTTGTCCGGAGGTAAGCGCGTAGCTGATCTTTACGCCCAGCTCTGTCCTCAAGCTATCCAGATCGCTGCTAGTGAGGGAGTTGGCTTTATCCGCTGACGTGTCGTGCCCGACGAAAACAGCGCGGAGTTTCGAGAGGGCAGCGAGCTCCATGACCAGGAACACGGCGTCTTTTCCGCCGCCAAGGTCCGGAATCGGCTTGCGGCTGGGCATGATACCCTGGCGGAGGCTGCGGCGGTGGAAGAATTTCGTGAACCGGGATGGTCCTAGACCAGTCTTCGTGTAGTTTGTCAGGTACTTCTGGAGGGTGCCGGGTGAGGTGACTAGGATGGTAGGCTGGAAGGAAGCTGTAGTGGCGAAGAGGTCGACGTTGGGGCCAGAGACGGAGTTGAGGGCGATGGAGGCGTTGCTGTATAGCGCGGCGAGGATCCACGTCAGTGTGTAAGGGTTGGAGATCGAGGTGGTGGGAAGGAGCGTGTCGGTGGGCGAAAGGGGTTGAGTGCGGGGGAGGGAGGTTAGGAGGGCGGCGGTGCCAGCGATGAGGTTGTCTGAGGTAAATGTCGTGAGGGTGAATAAGCCGGAGGTAGTTGAGGTGAAGGTGCTGAGAGGCTTCGGTTTGGGAGCGTCCTTTTCGATGGAGGGAATGTCGGAGGTGGCGGAGCTGGAGGAGAGAAGGTCATCCCAGGTGGTGACGGAGACGCCTTTGGGGGTCGGGGTGGACGCCCAGTCCATGTGCTTGCTGTCGGGCTTGGCGATGAGGATGAGTTCCTTGAGAGATGTCCCGCATTTGGGGAGGGCGGTCGTGAGGTCTAGCTCGCCGGCTTCGGCGATGAGGATGTTCGGGTTGGTCTGAGCGAGGAGATTGTCGGTCTGGTTTTGAGGGAGGCCAGTCGGGATGATGGCCACTTCGTAGTCGTAGAATGCGGCGGCTGGGATGCGTTAGACATTTTCAGATGACAACGACGAGATCACGAACCGAAAATGCTGGCAAGTAGCTCAACACTGTTGCTCAAGCACACAGCAACCTTGCCATCCGCACCAGCCTTGTCCTTGGCAAAGCTTCCAAGCGTCTTGACCATTCTCATTAGCTCCTTCATCTCCGTCGGGGTGGACTTGTCCTTGCCGGACAGTGTCCACACTTTGCCGACCTTACTCGCATCGTGAGCAGTGGACTCAGCATTGAGCGGCCCGGACACCGCTCGCGCCAAGACATCACGAAGATCGCCGCGTCTGCCAGAAGTCCATTTCGGTGCGCCGATGTCCTTGACTCCGAGTGCGTTGCGCAAAGGGTAGCCGTGTGGCACGTCGAGTGCTCGGTAGACTGGAGATTCCTTCGGATTACGAATTGGTGCGGCTGAGGATTGGCGAGCGAGGAGAAATGGGTGGATGTCCGGGTCTTGGCCGACAATGAGCGGGTAGACGAGGATGCCAGTAATTATGGCGAGCAAGAGATATGTTAGAGGGTTGTGTGAAGCGAAGAAACTAGCAATGGACGCATCGATTGATTCTGCCAGTGAGGGCGCTGACGTGGGGTCGGCCATGTTTCGCTGTGCAGCGACGAGTTCGTCTTGCGCTGGTGGGAAGCTACGCACAAGGGAATACGCAAAGATTGAGGGACAGCACCGTCACTTACGGGCGCGTCGGACCTAGCTCAAGGATTATGCGGCTCGATTGCTCTTAGGAAGGAGCATGAGGTTGAGAACGCAAGGCGTTCAGTCCTGTCAGACATTCCAGGTGCACGCTGATTGGTTGGCGAAGCAAGGACGCCTAGAAAAAGCAAAGAGCCGAGTTTTCAATTTCGATGTCATCGACAGCTTTCCTCTCGAAAAACTTGTCGCGTCGAAAGTGACCTCAGCTCAATGTTCGTCAGCATCAGTACGCTAAGTACGATGCGAGACTGCAGTAGAGAAGGCTGGTCTTCTGATGCGCGTTGCGATATGCATTGCTTCCTGTGATGCGAGTTCGGCGTTTTGCAGATGAAGACCATGAATTCTCGACTGGATAGGGAACAACAGCATACGACAACGACAATTGGGCAGACATTGCCCACAGCTGCGAGACGGTAGCTATGGGCAGAGCACATCACTAGATGAGCGTGCTACAGAGAGCAAGGTCAGACGCGGTTTGTAGGCTACTGGTTTCAACGTACAGCCACATAAGCTACTAGTCCAGCTCTGACAGGTCACGGGCCAACTCAGCTGGATCTGCCGTTACTTGTCAAGTTGCTCGAGTTCGTGCTTGCTTACCTCGGCTTCGCTCGCATTCTGAGTTGTGCCTGCTGACATTCAAGTCTAGCTAGTTCAGGTTCGCGCTTGCTTGTCCCGACCTCACTCTTACCCCGGACTGTGCCTGCCAACAAGGCCCCGAGCTCGTACTCGCTTTGAATGACAAAGCTCTATGATATTCGCCGTGAAGAGTCATCATCGATACAGCTCAATCTTATTTCGTCCATGCGCCCTCATTCATGCTTCTTCGTTTCAGAATGAGTCGTGTAGATCACTAACTTTACACCAAATGCACCCGTGAAGGGTTCTGTCACCAACGATCAACGTCCTTGACGTTGGCATGCCTGCCGACGACGGTCTATACCGTCCAGAGGTACGGAGAAGGCTGTTTTGTCCGTCGCATGCACTAGATCGAGGAATCAAAGCTGTGGCCGGTCCCAGTGACGAACATGTACCATTTGCTGTGGCAGCTTGCTGTGCGATCGTGCAGGATGGCTCGCGGCATAGGAGCCTCTTGTCCATGACCCTCGGCAAGTCTTCGCGAACTCACGTGCAGCAGAACAGGATAACACAGTCTGGTCTTACGATCGGCTCGCGTGTGTGAGAGGTCCAGAATATCCCTTCCCATCCGCTACGCGGGGTACATGGGTAGCTATTGGTGCTAGCCAATAATGCGAGCTACTAGTGCCTTGATTAGATTGTCGATATGCATGCCATCGGAACGAGTAGCAGGCAGTGCCAGGCACCATACAGGAGCTCGTCGAAACCAGGTTTGGAAACTCACTAGTGGTTACGATGCACAAAAATCTCCGGCGACATTGTCGAACAGAGACCGGCTGGACGGCTATGCTCTGCTTCATGTTCGGCAGATCTGCACTCTTGCCATTTCCTTCTACCGCACTGGTATGTAAGACCTGCGTGAACATTACCACACAAGAGCCCCAGCGAGCACCTCGTCCGTGAACCACCAGCACATATTTGCTCGGGGATATCTTCGCAAGCAGGAACGCGATTATAATCAGACTGCGAGGCAAACCTATGTCAAATGTCCCGTGAAAAATCAGTTGTGCGATTATGCGCGAGCGTGGGCATTGCAGCGTGGCTAGATTGCTGCATGGTGGCTTCCACTTATGCAAGTAGCCACGCTGTGCCACAGCTGCAAGACCATTGTGATTTAATTGTTCCGAATTGCAGCTGTCAAATTCGTTAGCGTCCGACCTCGCCATTTACTACTGCGGAGATGGACGAGGAGCTGCAAAATGATGGCCGAGGGGTGATGACAAGCATCCTGCTGGCAGGGTTGTTGTGCTGAGGACGGGAGACCTGCTCACACCGGATTATTTCGAAAGAGGCAGGACTTCCGGCTCCCCATGGCCCCAGCACCACCGCGGTGGACGAGAAGAGACGAAACAAAGGGGAGGAGCTGAAATCCATGGCCGCTGCTGTCAAAAGAAGCCTCCACCAGGCTTGGCAAACCTTCTTTCCATCCCCGGGTAAGCGCGAGAATCTCGTCACCACCTTCTCGCAAAATCACGACACACGAACTCTATGACAAGTCTTCGAAACATGATGGAAGCGCCTGAGAGCAGGATGTAAGACTGTCCGCAATCTAGGTCCCGGGCGAGATGCAACTGGTGAGAAACTGACAGTCTACACAATTTGCTTGTGGCCCGCCGAGAGAAGAGCGAGACAGGGGCATTTTTCGGAATTGCACGATCTCATCAATGTCAGGCAGGCCGCCAATGGTTTGCTAAGGCGCGATTCATCAGGACGTCTCTCAACGGCTCTCGGCATCCCTGTGCCTTGGAGGACTATTCGAAACGCTCCAGACTCCCAATTTCTTCACGTCATGTTGCCTACCAGACCCAGGCTGGGTCCCTCAGGAGTTGTTTCGCGCGCCGGACCTTGACCTAGTGCCCGGCGGAAACTTCAATGCATCTTCCAGATAGATTTTGGCCCACGAGCGCCACATTGTCTCATGGACACTTCCTTGCCACGAGGGCAGCCCTATACTTCTTTGGCTACTGCACGAGCAAAGACTTTCGTACGCTATTCCTCTTCGTTATGGGTCCAAGACACTCATCACCGAAGCATGTAAGCCTAACGGCTGGTTGATTTCGTTTATATCAGAACTGCTCGGCAATCGTGTTCGTCGCCCGGATTTTGTGACTTTGGCAGCTCAATATTTCGTGATGAGGTCGGTATTAACGCTTTTCCTATTCGTCGCAATCGCAGCGGCACAAATCGACCAGTTCCTGCGAAAGCTACCCCCTTGTGCAGTGAGTTGGCCCTCCACCTGAGTTGATGAATTTGATACTGAAGGGGGTAGATCACTTGCACAATACAATATGCACCCGCAAGTGGTTGCGCGCTGACAGACCTTGAATGTATCTGTCAAAGCGAACAAGTATGGACGGATATGGAGGCGTGTGTCCTGGCAAACTGCACTACCAGGGAAGGTCTCAGTCAGTACTTGTCGAGATCTATACACCAGGAGCACTCTAATCGAGAACCACAGCAACGCAAAGTGTTGCGGCAGAGGGGTGCAAATGGCCTGTCCGTGACAAGGGCATTGACGTCGCTGTCATAGGACCAGTGCTAGCTGGCGTCAGTCTCGTCTTTGTTATCTTACGCCTCATCGTCAGAAACCCGACGAAGAGTGAGCTGTCCGGCTGGGATGACGTTATCATTACTGTAGCGTGGTTGGCTGTCCTGCCACTTTCAGTGCTCGATGTCTTCCTTTACAAGCACGGATTAGGGAAAGACATCTGGCGGGTGCCATTCGACGACATTACGCAGTTGCTCAAGTACTTTTGGGCTGGCGAAATGCCATATGTAAGTACTGTCTCCTACTACAATCAAAGATGCGAAGATTATGCGCAGTCTCCGTCCGAAGATGCGCAGATCTGGATGGGAAGCAGATGAACCACAACTCTGGTTTTCCCATCCTCTTCACAGACACTCGAGACAACCACTGCTCTTCTATCTTCCACGTTGCTGCGGCTGACCATGATTACAGCTCACCTGCACAGTCTTAGTCAAGATTGCGATACTTCTGTTCTATCTCAAAGTCTTCCCGAACCAAACGTTCAAGACGATCTGCAAAGTCATGGTCGGGTTATGCATCGCCTTTTGGATCAGCTTCTTCTTCGCGCTGACGTTCCAGTGCACCCCTGTCTCATATGCCTGGCTCAGGTGGGACGGTGAGCACGAAGGCTCGTGCATCAATGTCTATGTCGGAGGTTTCGCGCACGCGGCGCTCAACATGGTGTTCGACATCGCCATCTTAATCATGCCGCTTCCGTTGATTTACCGGTTGCAGCGGCATTATTCTTGGCGGCAGAAGTCTCACATCTTCGTAATGTTCAGCTTCGGTCTTATTGTCACGATTGTCTGCATACTCCGGCTCAACACGCTCATCACGTTTGGCAACTCGCTCAATCCAACATACGACTACACAGCAGCTGCGATATGGTCCGTAGTTGAGGCCCACGTCGCGATCATCTGTGCGTGCTTGCCAGCTGCCAAAAAGTTCCTCGTCAAATTCGTACCTAGCTGGATTGGGGTTACTACGAAGGACTCGAAGCATTCTCGCACTGCGTCCGGAGGGATACCGAAAGACCACTGGAAGCCCAGCGGCAGCAAGCGCGACTCGAACACAAAGTCGTCTGGCATAGTCAGTGTGCGGCCACATACCGATTCTGAAGGGTTCACGGAGCTTGTCAGCATTGAGGAGCAGCGCGATATAGAGGACAACGAGTCACGCGCTGCTATGTCGCCGCGGAGCCTGAGTCCTCTGGCTGTGCTTCCGAGCTATAGCAGGCACAATACGCCTACGCCGTTTGATGATACGCAGAGAAGGCAGTTGGACTCATATGGTATCGCGCGTGGAAGTGATTTCAGATAATGTTAATATATGTAACATCAGTCTGCACGATTGACATAAATGACCGTCCTTGTGTCTACCCTTGTGCTCGCAAGTACGTATCTCAGGGCGGGCTCTGGTAGGCTGCAAGCCTGCAAGTCGACACTCGCTGTCAACCGGCGTCGCGTCTCCAAGTTTCTCCGCTCCGCGGGTCGACGCGACTTCCACCTCGAACTTTTAGAACCGCGACTAATTTATGCGCCTGCCGTATTTACACATTCGCACATGCTCGTGATGACCAGATAGCGCGGCCTGGTCACGATGAATCGTTTCACGGCTGACTACTCGTCCAGTCCGACGAACACGCCGCCTCGGAACAAGGGACTCTTCTTCAACGAGCCGAATATCAGCACAACACCGCTGGTCCCCCCACCGTCCACCGTCTTCGGCAGCTCACGCCTGGGCACCGGAAAGAGCCTCTTCTCGAAGCCCGCGTCGTCTCCGAACGACAGCAGGTTTGTTGACCGTACACCTCCTCGCTTTGCCAACACGCGGAGTCTCCAACACCAGAAGGGCATCAGCCCATTCTCAAACCGGACCGCTTCGCGTCAGTATGTTGAAGATGACGGGGACGATGATGACGACGAAGGCCATGAATACGAGGAGGACGCTCCTGTTCCAGTACAGTCGCTCATGAAGTTCAGCACGAACAGCACAAAATCGAATAGACAATCCGTCTTCAGACGATCAACTCGGTCGCATTCAGTACTACCGCATAAGGGCAATCCAGACGTCGTGCCAAATCTCGCACGCGGTCTAGCACAACAGTCAGATCCGGCGCCACTTGAAAAGGACGATACTCTGATACTTGACACTGAATTATTCTTGCAGCAGCTCAATAATGAGCGGCATCAAGCGCAGGATGACAACAACCTGCAATCGCTGCTGGACGCGCAGGCTAGGGATCTGCTGAACTTATGGAGGTCTAACATCACTCAAGCAAGTCATACAACAGCCGATCTTGGCCCTCCGGAGCCATCAACAGCATTCGACAAGGCCTACTACCTCTCGTCATTGCTTCTCACGCTGCATCATCCTGATCACTCGACTCTGCCCGAGACCATTCTCGTATGGCTTCAAAATCACCATGTCTCCTACGACCCCTTGGCTCAGATGGTGGCCGATTTCACTCCGAACGCCACCGCTCACGAGCAGTTTTGGGACGTGGTCCTCAGCCTGACCCTGCGTGGTCGTCTGCAAGGCGTTATGCGGCTCTTGCAGAATGCAGACTTCTCGTATGCTGTCTCTGCAGTGCTCGATGACAACGAACCAGAGCCTGGCTTCCGAGGTGCTCAGCTCCAGACGATCCAAGGTACAGTCTTCAAAGTCAGGCAAGTCATCAATGCTTGCCCAGCCATGAAAGGCAACTGGGACACTGCTTCAGAAGAATGGGCCAGGTATCGAAGTAATGTCGAGTTCGAGCTGGACAGCCTCGGCCAACTTGCGTCTGGTGAACAGGGCGACGAGGACGAGTTCGAGGCAGAAAACTTTGGCGTACAAAAGCCTCGGAGAGACCTCCTTCGACGGTCACAGCGATCGCGTAACCTACCTTGGAGCATCTACCAGGGCATCCGGATCTTATATGGCATTCTAATTGGCAGCTCAACAGAGATCATCACGCAGTCCCAGGACTGGCTGGAGGCGGCGTGTGCTCTGACAGTCTGGTGGGACGGTACCTCGGATGCCCAGATCGCAGACTGGAGTCTTGCAGTCGGTCGTGCCACGCGCTCAGCGCCTCCCAATGCCGGCATTAACCCCTACCTGACTCGACTGCGCGATGCCTTCCTTTGCGTCACAGACCCAGATGCACAAGAAACGTTTGCCATTAATAGCATGTCACCCGTGGAAGTAGGGCTGGCCTCCATCTTGCAGGGAAGCGTTACCAGCGCTCTTGGTGTAATGCGTGGCCTCTCGCAATGCATCACCGCGGCCGTCGCAGAGCTCTCCTCGGCCGCCGGCTGGTTGGATTCCGGCTCACGGCAGACCGGCTTCAATCAATCTGACCTCCTGGTATTGAGCGTCGCAAACCCCTCCGGCACGCTCACGAAAGACGACATCCTAGTCACATACGCCTCCGAGCTGGCCCAGCATAACAATCTTCGCTTTCCCGATGGCAACCACATCGACGGCTGGGAAGTCGCGCTGTCAGTGCTAAGCCGCATGGACGAGCAAGAACAAATGAATGAGACAGTAGATGACCTACTCGCTCAGCTCGATGTCAGCCACGAGGAGCGCATGCAGCGAGCGATCAGTCTCTGCATGGACCTGCGGTTCACGGCACAGGCGCGTAGCATGTCCGAGAAGCTGGGCGACTATCTATCTGACAACACGTACAAGTATGGGATGGCCCTGATGTGCTACGCCAACAGCCACAAAGGCTCACGGATCAGGAAGCTGACGGAGATGCTGGTCTCAAACTGCTTGGTACAGTCTCGCGCGTGGCCATCCGAGAACAACATCGACGAGACTCTGCTTGCCCTGGTCGAGAGTCCCAAGGCTGCATTCGCCAACATGATCGAGACAGACCCCGAAGCGGCGGCACTTCTGCAATTCTACGTCGTTGGATATGCTTGCATCAGAAGAGTGTACACCTACCGCGATAACCCACCTGAGCACAGCAAGTCCAATAGCAATAGCGGACCCATTGCTTCTGCACAGCGCAAGCGTCTCGCCGCCAAAGCACTCGTAGCGGCCGTCAACAGCGCAGCAGATAGCATCTATGGTGGTCTGTACGACTCAGAGCGCCAGACAGCGATTAGTCACGAGATGCTGCTGGTATTGTTGGGCGAGGCTACTGCTTTCCTCTCCCAAGACAGCCCAGTCTTCACCGACGCACAAATCTACGCTCTCCTGGCCGCAATTGAGGACTTTGAGACCGTTGCTCCACACGTCAAAGAGGCGGCAGAAGCAGCGATCGTGGATAGCATAGAGCAATTGCGCTCGGCATCCAACAGCAACGGCGGCGGCGGACGAGAGGACATGCTGAAAAAGAGCATGAGTTCCGGCTTGACGAACAGCACGAATTTCAGCTTCAGCATGGCTGGTAGCGGGACGAGTGCTGGTCTTGGGGCGGGGAGGAGTGAAGGGAGTGCGGTGCTTGTCGGCGGAGGAAGGAACGATATGCAGGATGAAAGTGATCTGAGGAGGCAGTGGGACTGGCGGACTGCATTCGGAGATTTACCTGACGAAGAGCTGCCTAAGGAGGTGCTGAAGCGGCTGAGGCTGGGGCTGGCGAGAGAGTTGAGCATGGGAATGTTGGAGTGATATGAAAGTAGTGGTCGACTCACCCGTATGCTACCATCCCGCGTTGGACATCCACCCACGCACCCCAACGGCTGGAGTACGCCTCTCCTTTCCCTTTACCACATTCCCACCACTCAACCTCCCATCCCTACTTTCGACTCCTCCATTGCTCCTCCATCGCGCCCTCCACGTCCCATCCACATCAAATTTCTCCATGACCTCCCGCGACAGCCACTGCTGCACCCTTCCGTCCACGGTGGCGTGCCTGAAGTCTCGAACCACCTTCTCTGGCGTACGATTGCTCCAGCAAACGGTATAGCGTCCGAACATGTGCACTCTCTTGGCGCGTTGCATCGCGTCGGGAGGGCTCTGGTGAATGTGTCCTACCCAGAAGTCCCGCGTAAGCTCCAGTTGAGGTCGGCGCGTGTGTCGATAAGGGCATGAGCGGCAACGCACTTAGTCGCGGGAGATGTGGTCTTCGTGGGTGGCCAGTAACGAGGTGCAGCGCGAGTCACCCGTCGTCGATATGCCGCGTGGTTGTGGATGTCGAGAGCAGATAGGGGCAGCTGTTGTGAGGCGGGCAGAAACTCTTCCTTGAGTTCCTCAGTGGACATTTGGGTCAATGATTTAAGGGAATACCAGGCGTGGAAGTCCTCCCTCTCGTCCATTGGTGCTGTGAGAGTCACGCTCTGGAGATTCAGGAAATGCGAGGCATCGGTAGGAAGGATATGGTGGTACTTTGGGTACGGGCCAACAATGCTGCCGGAGAAGGAGCGTACATGTTGCTTCCAGTCGGGTGGCATATGTGTGCAGAACACGCCAGTGAGGTTCTGGTCGGGAGATGAGAAAGTGGACCTGTGGAAAAATAGCTCTCTCGTCTCGTTGTGCAGCTGGCGGCTGACTTGTGTGATGCCGTATCCAGTGTGTTTGTCTGCCAGGACCGCGAATAAGTTGTTGTCACGGTCGCGAAACTTTGCGATGGTTCTGCCATCGGACGGATTTGGTTCCAGGTAGATAGGTGGATCTGCCTTCCTTGCAGCCGGATCTGGAGCACAATAGAAGATTGTGATTTCGCTTGCTTCGAAGACGTACTCGTAAATACGATTTCGAATCTCTCCTGGTAGCGTATCGAGCGTAATGCCCTTCTTGACATGCTGAGGCTGCCGTCGGACCGCATTCGAAGTGCACAGCCGCATTTTCTTGTTCTGTTGGGCGACTCGAGCAATGTCAGAAGCATCTCGTTTTCTCTTCACAAAACCCTCCTCCTGGACGTTGATATCGCGCAGGATCGAAGCGAGAAACATCTTGTTGCGGATTCTCCTACAGGCGACGATAAAGCGGGATAAGAAGTGAGAAAGAGAGGGTGACGATGTAGTCGTAAGAAGAAGTAAAGCCAGGAGTGCTCTGCATGCCAGATCGTTGACTGGCACTGTGCAGAGAGAAGAGATCGACGTGTCGAGTGTGCGATGAGAAGTGTCATCAGCTGCGGCGGCGATGAGGTTATACCCAAAGGCACCGACCACCAAGAGATATGACTCAATCATGGTGTAAGCTCAATCAGATGATGAATAGATGACTGAGAGATCGATCGATAGTAAGTGAAGTGCTGAATGCCTGAATAGAGATTGTCAATATAATATCATTCCATGGGGAGAGTGACGAGTGAATACTGCAAGTACAGTGCGTCTGAAGAGCTGAAGCTGCAAAAAGAATAGACGTGGCATTGCGCATGGGAGAAAACAACTGACTTGAATTGCAGTTCATGGGCCGGGAAGGCTCGCTCCGAATGCTGTAACATGCATTATAGCGGCAGGAGCGGCTCGCAGCAGTGCCATGGGTCGGTAGCGCTTGACAAAATAAAGGCCAGAGATGTGCCTGTGCCTGCCACATGGCGGCCAAGAACCGGGCGAGTTGAAGGACCGCTTTGTCTGGAATGGACGAAGACCTGCCAGGGAGAAGAGCGTAAGGCCTGTCGAGCCCAGATCATCGGCGGAGATGGGTGAGAGTTCATGCTTAGAGACAATAGATCTGCAGGAATCATGCATTCGATGTGTACAAACGCTGCAGAAATTGTGGTATCGAACTTTTGCAGGACCATGAAGACCGATCGCGGCCGAAGAAGTAGAAAAGAATGCATCTGGCCGACGCATTTATTCCGGTTGTTTCCAGGTCTTCATCAACGCTTCTCTCCGCACCTTCTCCTTCTCGGCATCATACACCAACACCTCGTGCAAAGCGTTGCCACCAGGCACCATGGGCAACACTGGTACCTTCTTGTCGGTGACGACTTCCAGGAGAGCTGGACCATCGCCGCTGCCCTCGATCAACCACTTCAAGCTGTCTTCAACGTCGTCTGGCTTGATGCACCTCCTTGACTGCACGCCCATGGCATCTGCGAGCTTGATGAAATCGGGGTTCTTTTGATGTGTGTGCGCGAATCGGTTTTCGTAGAACAGGCTCTGCCATTGCGTGACCATGCCCTGTTCCTCGTTGTTCAGAACGATAATCTTCACGCCAATGTTGAACTGTGCCGCCGTGCTCAGTTCTGTCAAAGTCATATTGAAGGATGCGTCACCATCGATGTCCACCACGAGGTGATCGGGGCACGCTACCTTGGCTCCGATGGCTGCTGGTAGACCATAGCCCATCGTGCCGAGACCACCAGATGTGACCATTGATCGTGGCGACGTCCATCGGAAATGTTGTGCGGTCCACATCTGATGCTGGCCCACGCCGGTCGCAATGATGGTCTTGTCCTTCATGTGGCTAGTCAATACTGACAACTTCTCGATCAACTCTTGGGGTTTGATCAGTCCATCGGGCGTGCCGCGTTCGAAGGCAGTAAGAGGGAATCTCTCCTTCCAGTCGTTGATTTGGCCAAACCACTCGGGCCTGTCGCTTACACTCTTGACCTTTGGCAGCAAAAGGGCCAGATTTTGGGCCACGTCTCCCTCCACAGCTTCAGTCGCTTGTACAACCTTGTTGATGTTCTTTGGCATGATTTCGAAGTGGACGATTCCTCCTCTGCCTTCAGCAGCCGCAGCCTTTGCTTGGGGCGCGAACTTTGCGACAGCTCCAGTCACACGGTCGTCGAATCGAGCTCCCAACGCGATGATGAGATCAGCATCCTGCATGGCCATGTTTGCATACGCTGATCCGTGCATGCCGAGCATGTGCAAAGACTTGGGATCTGTCTCGTCGAATGCTCCCAGGCCCTGCAAAGTCGTAGTCACCGGGATCTGAGCCTTGTCCGAGAGCTCCTTGAGCAACTTGGGACCTTCTGGAGTCGCGAGCATGCCTTGACCAGCGTAGATGATGGGCTTCTTGGCGATGTTGACGAGGTCAGCCACGCGGCTGATGGTTGCGTTCAGCATGCGCTTTGCTTGAGCCTTGGCCGCAATGGTCGCTGCTGACGGATGTGCTGGCAGAGCAGATTGTGTGGGAATGGCTCTCCTGAGAATACCAGCTGTGACATCTTTCGGGAGATCGACCAAAACTGGTCCTGGACGGCCAGACATGGCGATCTCGAATGCTTCGTTGATGCGCTTAGGTAGCTCGGCTACACTCTTTACCATGACGTTCCATTTTGTGCACGCTCTTGAGATGCCAACGACGTCCGCTTCTTGAAAGGCATCGCTGCCGATAGCTGTAGTTACCACCTGACCGCAGAAAACGACCATGGGTGTACCGTCGGACATAGCATCTTGCATAGGAGTAATGACGTTGGTTGCGCCAGGCCCAGACGTCACAAGAACAACGCCTGGCTTGCCGGAAGCTCGTGCGTAACCTTCAGCCATATGGCCTGCGCCCTGTTCGTGTTTGGGAAGGATGAAGTCGAAATGTTTCGAGTTGTAGATGGCATCGAATACGGGAAGAATGGCACCGCCAGGGTATCCGACTAAATCTCGTTAGCTCCATGTAGTATTGAAGAGGACCGAAGACCATACAGATATGCTTGACACCTTGCCGCAGCATCATCTCGTGGAAGATCTGCCCGCCACTCAATCCCACAAATCTGCAAAAGTGGTCAGCATGTATTTCAGCTGCAAGTAACATGCAGACGTACGAGTCATCGAGCTCTGGCGCTTGCCGGTTCACCAAGGGTGAAGGCTCATTTCTGTGGTCTTGGTTAAACGCTGGCGCTGGTATGGGCCGCTGATTTCTATATCTTGTTAGCAACGAACTGCATGTTCTTATGTGCGCTAGGCTTACGGTGCGGGTGCAGCAGCTGTAGTCGCTGGTCTCTTGGTTGTCTCATTTTTTGAGATGTGTTTTTGAGATTTCCTGTATGGCGACACGGCCGCCGCTGGTGTAGTGGTGGAAAATGACTGTGAGCATGAGGGCCGGCGTTTTGACAAAGATCTTATGGCACTCGTGCCTTGTCTTATTGGCAGCATTTTCGTAGCCATGCTGAATTGCGCGATACTGGGAGTCAGTGGCAAGCTCACGGTTCCGATCTGGGTTATTAAAGTGCTGCACACGAGGTTTTGAGTCAGAACGAGGGTGGACGGAGGCACGAGGCGAGTGGAAGTGCACCACACTGTAATTTTGCGCTAGCAGGAACTCTGCAGGCCGACCTCGGCCAGGCCTGGAAATGCGGAGAAGATGCTCTTGGCCAGGCCCATAAGTGAGAGATCGTCCAATGGCCTGGGGCGCTGGCCGTGTGCCCTGCTTCTAGAACTGGTCCAGTCACTGGCACTTCTTTTGCTCTTACAATCACGGCCGATGGGAAGCACTTTGAGT
This sequence comes from Cyphellophora attinorum, assembly GCF_001299255.1. NCBI lineage: Eukaryota > Fungi > Ascomycota > Eurotiomycetes > Chaetothyriales > Cyphellophoraceae > Cyphellophora > Cyphellophora attinorum. The sequence continues at coordinate 722,460 of NW_017253238.1, read as the reverse complement.
AACAAGTAGTGAGTGAGCACTGCTTAAGGTGTAAGATACAAGCAATGACCAGGACGCTTCAAGGGACCCGGCCTCGAAGATGAAAGCAGGCCAGGACTCCTCTGGGACGGCGCCCGGATGACGAGGATGGGGAACCTGCAGGTTGGCACACAGGGAAGGAGCCATGCACTGGGAACGAGGAATACCGGTTGACGTTCGTTTTGGACTTCGCAATCGACGCTTTACTTCTAACTTATGCCCTCCGTCCAAAAATCCTCAGCCGCTTGACACCGCCATCTGGGATGATGGTCATCTTGACGTGCGTCCACACCTCTCCTTCCGGCGGCTGCTGCACTGCCAACGCATCTCCTTCAAATACATGCTCATGGTCCGACTGGCATTTCTGCTCACCTTTGACCAATTCTCGCCAACCAGGACCATCATGCTTGGGCTCTTCCTCTGTGCCCAACGCAGCCTTCGCTGCCGACTCTGACCATCCTTCGACCTTCACTGCTCGTGGGAAGTTCCCTCGGAAGTCCTTCGTATCGACGACAACCTTTTCGATCACTCGTCCTTTCAAACCCAGCTTAACAATGACCCAATCGACGTGGCCCTTCGTCCTTGACCGACTGGTCTCCCACCCATCTCCCATATCCTTCCCTCTGCCCGGCAGCAACAAGTTCGACTTCGTCCCAAAATGCTCATCACTCCGCGCCACAGCAACACCTCCATTCAACGCCGCCGCGAGATCTTCCTGCGGCCTCTCCTCCCCACCTTCCCTAACCTTGACCGGCAACGGAGGACTCACCACCCTACCATACACCCGCAACCTAGCAATCCCACCATCAGGATACATCTTCAGCTTCAAGAAGTTAACTTCCTTCTCCTCGACACCCTTCCCCTTGACCCTCCACGCCTGCCGCTGACTCGGCCCACACGTCTGCTTCGGCAGTACCTCCTCCCAACCAATCCACTCCCCTTGACCACCCTTGACCTCTCCCTCTTTTCCCTCTTCCACGAACGCAGCATCCAGCCCAGCCTCCGGTGCCTCATTACCCTTAAAGAACGCCGTATCAACCTCCACGCCCTCAATCACGCACACGACGCCCAACTTGATCACCACCCAGTCATACTCTGCAGTATTATGCCGTCTCGTCTCCCACCCATCATACCACTTTCCCGCGTGCACGTAGTAGCCTTCCTTCCATATCGGTTTCGCTGGGTTGAGGAGGTTCGACGCTTCGGCGAACCATTGGTCGGAGAAAGAATGGATAGAGGCGTTGAGAACGGAGGTCGAGAGGGACGTGGCGGAGGAGAAGGTGGTGTCGATGAGTGGACTGGGTATGGGCGTGACGCTTATGTCTGCGGTCGAGTGGGCGGAGAGATTGGGGAGGTGGTCGCGTGCTTGCTCGGTGAGTTTGTCGGCAAGGGACTCGGTGTTGATTGGGATCTCCATGGTGTAGGTTTTTGGAAATGATAGGTGCGTGATCAGGTGGAGGACGGCTGGATATAAGGAAGCTCGAGGACTGGTTCCGCTCGAGGAAGATGTCAACGGTTCCTACTCTTGTTCGTCGATTGATGCCCTGAGCCAACAGAAGGCGTGCTTGACTGACTGACTGATATAGGTACTGTCTGGGGACTGGGGCGGTTGATATCGGCGGAGCGACTTGTCTGATAGTCGTACAGGGCCACCAAATCTACGGTGGGTGCTCTGTGTCAGTGCAAGTACCGCAAATGTCGCACAGCGAGCGCGTGTTCTTCAAATATTTTGCGTGCTCAGGTACGTGATTGCCCCTCGCCTATCGGTGCTCGCCGATGCCCCTCCGCAGGGGTCCCCCACCAGAATGTTTTTTCTCCAATTCTAAGCGGTACAGCTTGCGGGCTTCTCAGTCATTACTCCCGTCATTGTGTGCAAGATCTCTTCATAGCAAAAGCGCGATATCGTTACGTATACATTACTCGATCGCTGTGAAAGGGCGTGACTGCTGCCACTCTCCTACATCCGTGGCTTCCTCGGCTTCCTGGCGGAACGTTGGCTCCTCGCGCTGTAGTAGATTCAACCTCAACTGACTTGTTGAAGTCATGAATTGGAGCCTCCTCACCTATTGAAGTTGTCAATCGGAGCCTCCTCCTTGACTAGCTCCCACATATGGTCGATGGTCTTGACGGCTTTGTCGCTCAGCGGACCTTTGCGAATGTAGTCGAGGGTTGTAGACACTTGCTCCGGTCGTGATGCCCCCACAACGAGTCCGTCACCACTCTTGCCCGTGGAGTCGAGAGCCGAGTGCCATGCAATCCACCGAAAACCAAGCTCAGCTCGACCAACGCCCTCCTCCTTTGCGGCCTTTTCCCACTCGCCCAATGCTTCAAGGTACTTGGGTTTGTTGTACATTCCACCATACAGCGCAGGATTTCCGAATCTGCCAACACCAGCCTTGATTTCGTCGGCCGTCTTGGTCAGGAGACCTCCAACGAGAGGCGAGTAGGCGTAGAAAGCGATCTTGAGCTTGCGCAGTAGAGGGAACAGCTCGACCTCGGGAACTCGCGTGAGAGCAGCGTAATTGCCTTGATAGACCACGGGAAGAGGATAGCCCTTCTCCTTGCAGATATCGTAGACTTCCTGAACTTGAGCTGCCGAGAAGTTCTGCAGACTTGTTAGTCGAGACTGGTACACAGATCAAGAGCACTTACCGAGACGCCAAAGCGCTCGAAGGTGCCCTTCTTGTAGACCTCATTCACGCCTTCGAGCTGTTCAGTCCATGGGATCGATGTATCAGGAGCATGGAGATAGAAGATATCAAGCTGCCCTGACTCTTAGCAGCCACCTCATTGATCTTCTGCATCTTCTCACCTTCTTCACGCCCAGCTTCTTCAAGCTCTCATCGGCTGTCTCGATGATCTTATCTTTCGTCACACTGCCTGGCGAAAAGCCTCCCTTCCATTTCGTGTCAAATTGGAACTCCTTCCCCGCGTCGATCTCGCCCAGGTAAGTCTCTGAGTTTCCGTAGAGATGTGCTGTGTCGATGTGGGTAATGCCTTGTTCTTTGAGTACGTCGAACAGTGGTCGAGCGTCCTTTGCTTCCTTGAACTTGCTGGTGTCACCGAATCCTGCTCCGCCAAAGCGGATGACAAGGTCGAGAGGAGCCATGGTCAGATCTATGTCAGTGAACGGCGACAGAGGTTGATTGAGGTGCAGCTATTTAGTTCAGAGAGGTCCGACGTTACACAGGTAGTGGTAAATGCATCGGCCGAATCTACCTAGGTACGGAGTTGGAGCTTATAAATCCAACTGGCAACTTGAAGTGAGGAGAGCAAGCACGACTTGCGAGACGCACGTCATGCCACCCGGCAGTGGAATCCAAACCACAAGTGGTAGTCGAACGCTAGAGGCAGTATTTTGGCTGTGGCACAGCGTCGGAGCCATATTCTGTGCACGCACATGAAATCAAGATTCCATCGGCAACATGTAAGCGTTGCCTTATGCGGCGGTCGCACAGGACCTGAACTTCCTAATTGTGATGGGAGTCTTGTGCGTTACCTGCGGCTCATCCGGCTACGGCTGCTTCTACGATATCACGAGAATCATTGTAGCGTTCACGTTCTTCCGACGCGGTTTCGGTTCCGTTGAGAGGTTTCGTTGCGTGGTCACGGCTGACCTGAGTGACAAGTAGGAAGTCAAGTATTTTGCTATCGACAACAACGAGACGCCTTTTTTGCACAGTCATCAGCTTGCCCAGAAATTTGCAGCACGGGTAAGTGTTAGGGGCCCCAAGCCCGATAATTCTGGGCTCCGGCACTAATCCGGCCGCCCAGAAAATACCGACCCCAGGTTTTGGGAAGGTGGGAGGTGCTGATTGGCCTACCATCCCTCGGTTTTCTTGGACCTGCAGAAATGGTCCAGGAACACCTGGCATCCACGGTGTCTTTGGGTCATTCGGCCTTTGTCGCCTGACCACCGCAGAAGGAGCTCACCTCCTCACTCCTACATTCTCCCCCTCCATGCGCATGTAGATTCAAAGCTCCCGGTGAGCTCACCTGCATGAGGAAACTCATCAACGCCATAATGAGAACAAGGTAGCCATCTTCCCACGATGCGAATTTCACTCCTCCTGTTCCCGCTCCTCGCGGGCGCAAGGAATATCTTCCAGCCGCGGGCGGAATGCAATCAGCAGCCTCTTGTGGCAGTTCCAGAGGCTGAAAGAACAGATGGCAACCCCAAACACCTCCAGAACATGATGGACGTTTTGAACACAATGCAGGCAAGATATTTCAGTCTCGACGTGGCAATATGGGCAACTGCCATAGATTGGACGGCGGCTGTCTTGGGCACCCAGGTGTCAGCGACACTCACTAGCCTTGCCAGCTCGTTTCCACCAGTCACTGAAGAATGCAAGACTGCCGTTGCGTGGCACAATCTGATCAATAAATACTTCGCACACACTTCGATGTTCTATTTCGGAGAGAACACTTTTAGCCTTCGCAATCAGGCATACGACGATATGCTATGGGTGGTTCTCGGCTGGCTCGAGAACATCAAGTTTTCCGTCTATCATTCTCGCAGGCATTTTCAAGGGATCAAGCACATGCGTCCGGCACCGGATTGGCACGGGAACCAGTTCAGCCCTAACGCGGCACATCGAGCACGCATCTTCTGGGAGTTGGCAAGCGTCGGCTGGGACGAGAAGCTCTGTCACGGTGGAATGGTCTGGAATCCGAATTTGGTACCATACAAGAATGCCATCACCAACCAGCTCTTCTGTGCCGCTAGCATCGGCATGTACCTGTATCATCCAGGAGACGAGAACGACTCGCCATTCCAAGGCGCCACTACGGGCGCAAATAAAAAGGAGAAGGTTAAGTTTGCCAACGAGGACAGCCGACCACATGAGCAGCGATACTTGGATTTTGCCGTCAAAAGCTATCAATGGCTGCAAGACTCGCACATGATTAACGACGTCGGACTCACCGCTGGACTTTACTCAGACGGCTTCCATATAAAAGACTGGGAAAACAAGAAGAAAATAGGCACTGGCGAATGCGACCAGCTCGACACAATGGTATACACATATAACCAGGGCGTCATCCTCTCCGCCAGTCGCGGCCTCTACCTTGCCACCGGCCGACGCAGCTACCTCGACGACGGCCATCGCCTCATCGAGAATGTTCTCCGCGCAACAGGCTGGCCCTGGATCAACGGCACTCAATGGCAGGGTCTCGGCCGCGGCGGCGTCCTCGAGGAAGCATGCGATCACCGGGGCGAGTGCAGCCAGGACGGCCAGACATTCAAAGGAATCTTCTTCACGCACTTCGCCGAGTTCTGCCGTCCGATGTGGGACTTCGAAGAGGATTGGATTCGAGAAGACCCATCTTGGGGGCTGCAACCTGATGTGTGGAAACAGCATCAGGAGAAATGCGCCGCCTATGGAAAGTGGGTCAATCACAATGCCGCCGCCGCAGAGGCGACCGTGAACCAGGATGGTCTGTTCGGTAGTTGGTGGACGTATAACAAAGACATGACGGGCATCACTGACCCCGTGGTCCTGCAGCAGATTATGGCCGTCGACCAGCTCCCGGTCGGCGCAGAAGATACCAAGAACCCGGAGTACTTCAAAGACCCATCTATCAACACTCTTCACGGCTTCGACCAGCCGCCGCCTGGACCACAGGATCTGAATGACAGGGGCCGTGGCAGGACGGTGGAGTCGCAAGCCGGTGGTTTGGCTGTGGTTAGGGCGAGATGGAACTGGGAGCTGTGGTTCGACGCTGATCGATTGGCGAAGGAAGAAGACCCGAAGGGAGTGTTTGCACAGGAAGTTGGGTAGGATCGAGTGGGTGGGTCTGGATGAAAATGCATATATGGCACGATCATGATTTAGGATGTAGATACGTATGATCACGGGGAAAATGAGAACATGTCAAACAACGTACGAAGTCCTTGTTTTGCTGGACTGGTTCCACGGGTATGGAAATTGTCAGACCGCTGCACAGCATGCCGACTGCTTCTCGAAGTTAAGGGAGCAAACAGCACGGGTCTCTCTAATGGCAGCAAGTTTTTGCAGCACGGGCAGGAGAAGTCCCTTTGGTGAGCGACTACACGACATAGTCTCAACGGCGGTAGGTAGGTGAGACTCGCAGGCTAGGTGAGAAGGCACTGACTGGCTTGAGCACCAAGTTGACCATGATGGTACAGATCAAAACTTCCGGTCTAGCGCGGCAGGTCGAGGATGGAAGAGAATGCAAAGCATGTCGTGAGAAAAGGAGAGATACATAATCCAGAGGCAGGCATAACTCTGAAAAAGTTGTCTTTAATAACCAAGAGCAAGAGTAGTCACTAACATGGAATAATTGTGTCGACAATCAAGAAGTCCTGTCTGTGAATGTAAGGTGAGCTGCCTCTCAGGCGCAACAAATACATCACGAATATAGTGGCAGCTGACATCGCAGATCAAGCAGCGCTCTAGTCAATTCCGCAAGTCATTGCTCTACACAGGGTCGTCAAACCACCTGTCAAAGAGGAACGAACAAACCTCCTTTTCTTTGGGCTACGCACAGCTCGTAGACCTTGACTCAGACACCCAACGCATTTTCCTCAGTATTCATGTTATGCTATCGTTGGACAACAGGAAGGCGCGAGATGGGCAGGGTCGATCTGACGCAAATGCGGAAGGCATGGTCGACTTGTTGCAGCGCAGGGCTACTAGGCAGGCGCACACTTGAGGCAGCTGTGTGGCCTAAGATTGTTTGGCTCTCGAGAAGAATGGCTTCGTGGGCAGGAAGCGACGCAATTACAGTAGCCCATCAGACACACCACACGTAGGCAGACTGGAAGTCTCCCAGACCTCAAGATCTCGCACAAATCTTTGACCTGAGGCGACCAGTGTGTATCCCGCCAGGGCGGACTGCACAGCAATCTGCGACAATTGGCAACGCAGGGGAGTACGGCTGTTGCTTGGTTTAATGCCTGCCATTGTACAAATGTAGAAGTATGTTCGCATATACTTCGGACGCCGTTATAACACCTGTGTAGATTACTGATCGCCCGGAATGCCGTGAAACAACCAGTCCTCGTTCTCGTTGCTGCGAGCCTACTTCCTCTGCCTATCGCCAGGAACGCAGGTGAATAGACCCTGCATCCCTCGTGCTGCTGGCCCAGCACCAGTCGCTAAGTCTCGTACACGCAGGTTGAGATCAGATCATATAAGACCTGCTGGTACTGCGGCTGCCCCTCACCTCATTTCTTGGTCGAGTCTTCCTTCGGTACGTTGCCAGTAATTGAGTCGCCAATGAATCCAGTGGATGGTGGCATCTTGCTATCCTGGCCTTTCCCGTTCCCTTGCCTTCCCGTTTTACGATTCTGCTGTCCAGCAATGGCACTGTCGGAGGATTCGGCCATTACGGTAGCACTCCTCGATCTCTGAGGTGACTTCGTGTCCCGGCCTTGGTGATCCTTGGTGGACTGATTCTGTCTTTGTTGACTTTGACTATTCTTCAGCGAGGCATGGTCCGACTCTGGCATGGATAGCGATATCTGCCTGGGTTGCTGTATGTTTGTTGGTGAATGGACCCCCTTCCGTTCAACCGACTTATATGTGGGCGAGCTTGAGTTGTGCTGGTGTAGGGCGGCCTTTGATGATGGAAGTTGCGCTGATAACTTGTGTTTTGGACCATTGACCTGGCCTCTTGCCTCGACGCTCTTATATGTGTCGCGACTGACTCCCTCTAAGGCCCTCCTTGCTCTCACACTCCTTTTCACCGTCGTCGCCGCATCCCTTTCAGGAGCGACATGCCGCTTCACATTCAGCTGAAGGAGGCGGGACTGGCCTCGAGCAAATCGTCTCGTGCGCAGGCACCTTTGACACACTTAGACAGCCTCGAGTGGTGTCTCGAAAGCAACGAAACAAAACTTATGCGCCATGAGGTCCGGATGGTATGGCGGCGCCGCCAAGCGAATATTTCCCGATTGACGGAGAGCGGCGCGACAACCAGCTATGGGATACCGGTGCTGCGGGCATGGTGGAGATGTGGTCCGATGTGCCTGCGTCCCGTCCGAAGTCATTGGCTGACCTCAGACAAAAGGACCAAGAATCTGAGATCGTTCTTTAGTCCCACGTGGAGACGATCGGCATTTTTGGGGCCGACAAAAGTTCCCCTTTCGGGCAAATTGTGCCGCTGTTCAGGCACATTTGATACATCGATTGGCTTACCGTAGCCAACTGGCACCTGATTAGTCCTCCGGAACGGTGTGCAGATCTGCCATAGTTCGAGTTGGCAGGAGATAGGGATAATGGTCAACCTGTCCACCTTCTTGTGGTTGCCTGGCCCTCAGAATACCCCTGCGTGTCACAAGATGTGTGTGCCCGGACATCTCAAGTCAGCCTAACCGCCCGTTGATCTGCGGCGAAAGCCGCATGCACCAGACATACAGGTCTTGTCGAGCAGAATCGTGTATACCACGAACTTTAGTACTGGGAGACTCACAACGAGCGACCTGTATTAAGGGACCCAAAATCAGTCGTACCGCGGAGCAAGTGGCTGACACGAGGTCAGATGGCAGCGGAGCTTCGGCTTCAAATTGAAGTTCACGACCTCAGTGAGCGGTGTCAGCTATTATGTGCATCATGAGCTGTGGCTGGTTTTGCTGGCTCTGTCGTCGCCGGCGCAGCCATGAGACGGTTGAACCACAACTCACCCGACGGTCTCATCTTATCGCTGTAAACGAAGCCCTCCAACACAGGATGTATCGCTTTCCAGCTTGTCAAGCCAAGAGCACCAGCCTCGATAGCCAGGTGGTTGTGGAAGAAGCAACGGGCGTCAGTCTCCGCGTGTAACAAAGACTGTTGCTCGCACATGGCGCCAACGTAGAGCGCCCACACCCGAGCCGTCGCAAATTTTTGGCGCTCTGAGTCGACGGCAATCGTGTTGAATTCGACCAAGGAGTTGCGTAGTGCTGGAATGATTTCAGGACGCATGTCGAAAAGTGGTCTGCCCAAAATCCAAGCATCACAATCAACACTCTTGGTCGTGTAAATTGCCGCCAATGTCAGGAAGGCATGAGCTAGAAGGACCACCCGCTGAGATAGTTCTAGCTTCCACTTCAACCGATCCCTAATTACGATGTAAAGGCTCACCAACTTACCGATGTTCCTCAAGGGAGTCAATGAGTTTACCAGGACCACGCTGGCGGGCTCCGTGTCGTCAAGGGGGTTAGCTTTCTTCCTCAGGCTTGCCCAGAACGACCGAGTCTCTACAAAGACGTCCGCCAGAGACCCGGATATAGAGCTGTTCATTGAGGCTCTGACTGATTCGGACTCAGAGTCAGTCAGCTCTGTCAGATCGATACAAGACCGCTTCAGGGACGAAAGCACCGTCGGAACGAACTCCTCGAAGTCGAACACCGTCGGGACAAGCAAACTCGCGCCTGTTTGGACATCGTTGTGCACCTGGTACACAAGCAAGGTGTAGTCTAGAGTGCCCCGGGACCAGGCTTCTTCGAACATTGACCGGAGCATCTCACCATGCACGCGGGCTCCAGCAGCATTCCGGCGCAGAGTCTCTGCAGAATACAGCATATTCAAATGCATGTAGTTGTCGTAGGTTTGCAAATCCGCCCCGCTTGCAATCTTCCGCTGAAGCGATTGCGTCGCCTTCAACTGATGCATACAGGCCGTAGCGTAGAGGCGTGGATTCTTGACCATGTAACCCCATCGCGCAAAGGAACCATGTGCGATGCCTATGTCCTGTAGGCCTTTCGTCGAGTCCTTCCAATCACGGCGCGCGAGGTGCTCCCTGGTGGGATAACTGCCTCCGTACTGATACTTCAAGTAGAAGTCCCGGTAGAAGACTATGAGTTGATTTTCTTCCGGGCCGACGGTCACAGGCAAAGCTGAAAATGGATCGGAATTTCCCTTGCGCAATATTGATGATGGTGATGGGACATCTTTTGGGTGGCCCTCTTCATCGACATGAGGATCGCTACCAGAGGGCACTAGAGACGTAGATGGCGTCTTGCTGGCGATGAGATTATGTCTCTTCTTCCAGGGTCGATACTGACTTTGTACGTGTGTGAAGACCTGGTGCCGGTTCGGGCGCGCTTTCATGTTGTTGGCATCGTGATTGACCCAAAGAAACTTCCCACGAAACGCGGTGGTTCTGGGCGAAATTTCGCTGTCCACCTTGGCCGATGAAACAACTGGCTCTGGCGCAGCGATCCTGATGGGAGCCATGGACTTGCCATACCCTGCGCTGTCAGGTCAACTCCGCTTGTAAGTGTTGCCTGTCAGCGAATTTGGGACTGAACAGTAATACGAAGGTACGTGAAAGCTTATGCCCGCCGGGAAGGTGCTTAATCTGTTAACCTGACAAAAGCTTGATCTGAGCCCACGATCTCAATGTGGAGCGTTACAGAGCCTAAAGAGACAGAGGCTAGTCGCGTATGACGAGAACCTTGGAAGGTATTCAAAATCACATTTACAAGAAGCATCATGATGTTGTCATCTCTTATGAGCTCACTGGCATGGCTGCATAGGAATTAGCTCGCATCTCACGCGGCATCCGTGCTCGGACGCCATTGCTGTCTACTGCCGCTGCAGGTTAAAGGCAAGCAGAAGACTGAGGTCGTCCATCGCGCCTACCCGTACTTTGACCTAGCTCACTTTCAGATTCGAGACCTCGAACAGCCATCCCGTCATGGCCTTGAGGCGTCTTTGGCACCATCCACGCTACTCGTACAGTTGGTCCGATGCTCGCAGTGAACAACGCAAACGCGATCCACAGATTGATTCCAGGAGCAATTTTCGCTGACGACCCGATGGCATTGCTGATAGTCGATCCTAACGCCTCAAAGCCATTAACCAGACCACAGCCAGATGCTATCGCCCGTGGATCTGATGTAAAGGCGCCAACAAACCAGAAAACGGCTACAACATGGGCTTCGTTGAAGAAACGCACCAAGATGTGCACGGTAAAAGCGCGTCCAAATTCTTTGCTGGTCCAATCAATGCTGGTGCTCGCTTCCTGCGAGTATTTGTACTCATTCGAGATCTGCCACGCTAGCAACGACACCACGAACACCGAGAACGAAACAACAATGCACTTGGCTTTGGTCGGTCGATCGACTTTTAGAGTCTAGAAACCATCCCGTTCCAAAGTCCGCGATAGTAACGACGACGCCGGATACTAGTGAGGCCAGAGTGCGAGTCCGCACAGTGAAGTAGCTGGTCAAATATATGCCCTGGTACGCATTATTCCATTGGAAACAGATGGAGACTGGAATGAGCAGCAGCAACCACTTCTGTCGCAAGACGGACAAAACGTCGTTGAAGGATAATTGTGCGCGTCGGTGCTGCACAACGGATGCCACTGTCAAGCCGTCTGAGCGCAACGCTTTCCGCGGCGAGGAGAACAAAAACGCCAGCGGAAGGCCAAGGCATTCTATGCCGATGAATATGAGGTAAGTCTTGTAAGACACTTTTCCGAGATGATCGATTGAGTGATTCACTGATAAAGCTATGGCGGCACCTAAAATCTGACCGAGCTCTCGCAGTCCAAGACAGATTGCAAGGTACGTGCCCATCTGCTGTAAAGGAGCATACGTGATCGCAATAGCGGTATCCGTGGTCCAAGCGGCAGAAGCAGAGATGCCGGTGAGCACAGCACCGAACAGCACATACCACTCGAGACCATATCGATTGTTTAGATACAGCGAGGCTGAGTATGGCGCGAGACCCAAGGTGCTGACGATCAGCATTGGCTTCGGTCCAATTCTGTTTAGAAGGATGGCGGCAAGCGGACAGCCTATGGTCATCACGCCAAAGATGATCGCAGTTGAGCCTATGACCAGATACGGCTTCTGTTGACCACCAGCACCAGTATCTACCATGAAGTCAGCATCTTGAGTTCAGTCTGGCTAGTATTGGGGCTCACTGTTCAAGGCAGCCCACAGGCCCGACTGAGTCAAAGAGATGACTCCTACCAGGAAAATGTTGAACAGCGTGCTCCTGTACCAATGTACCGTGGTCGCCTCTTCGGCCTTTTCACTGATCCGATCTGGCGCGACATCGTGCCCACTAGCAATCGAGCTTGCAATGTCGTCCAAAGGTGTTTCCTTACGTTCCATCCCCTCGGCGTGCTCGTAGAGTGATCTCTAGGGTGATTCACAAGGTCTTTGCGCAACCAACGTGGCGGCAAAGGTCCCTAGCATCTGAAGGACTTGGCAAGTACTTGTACCATTCGCTATCTTGTGTGCGTGTCGCATCAGAAATCGGAACGTCGTGCCACGTTCCTGTGCATAGGTAAGCATGCAGGTGGAATACGAGAAATGGGTCCTTTCGACCTTCTGGTTCGCCAGTCCGTCTCAACATGGCGCACACCATCAAATTGATGGCGCCATCGCCCAACGCTGTACTCATGCTTTGGTCGAGATTTAGAGCACTGTAACGCGCATCATGTATCAAATGCTCTGAACGTCCCAGGTAGACCGCCTCCGCGTTGCGGTTTAGAGGATGATTTTTCAGTCTCACAGCGAATCGGACAGTACCTATGGAGGCCATCGGGCAAAAGCGATGCTGACCAAGCGTGCATAAATCTGAGACGTAGACCCACCCGGGCCAGGCCCAGGTGCCGAGGGCATGACGACGCAATGCACGAATCATGAGTGATTCGCTTACGGGAAGGCAGGACTCCTTCAGAAGTACCCAAGTACTCCTGATACGGTAGTCCGCCCTGCTATGGTAATTGGACGGCCTGCTGGAGCTTCATGTCGCCCGCAGAGAAGCCGAGCATGACGTTATACTCCCCTGCAACCATTTCCCAGTCTTTCGTCTCTTCACTGTATACCTGTAAATCATCGAAAGCCACGGACAATGCAAGTGCCACGTTCTGACCTGCCTCGACGTAGCATTTTTCGAACGCCTTGAGCAACTTTGGCGGCTCGTCCGCAGCCTCTGGGAACGCCACGTATAGTTGGACTACCTGTCGCGCATCGACATCGCCTGTGTTCTCCAATACCAGTGTAGCTGAGATGGCTGTGTCATTCTTGGTGACATCTAGGTTCTCGAGTTGCCAGTCCGTGTACGTCAGGCCATGGCCGAAGGGAAACAGAGGTTCTATTCCCTTCTTGTCGAACATCTTGTAGCCGACATAAAGTCCCTCATCGAAGGGCGCCTCGATATTCGTGTTGATTAGGATGGCATCGTCAAGTTGCATGGGAAAGGTCACTGGCAGGTGTCCGCTCGGGCTGACGTCGCCAAACAAAAGCCGCTCAAGAGCGAGCCCTACCTGCTGACCCGGATACCATATCTCCATGACGGCATCAACCTGGTCGATCCATGGCATGAGGATGGCGGAATTGGTATTGAGCACAACGACTGTCTTCGAGGAGGCCTTCGACAGCCGGTCGATCACGGCATTCTGGTCACCTGGCAACGCGAGACCGACGCCACTGTCCATGCCTTCGGAGATCCTGTCGTTGGCAAATACGACACTGATATCTGCCCACTCGGCTAGCTCTTCGGCTTCGCTATCCCTGGTCAAATTGCCAGTGGACACGCCGAGAGTGATGCCAAATGCTCCTGTCAGCAAAGAGTAGCCCATGTCATACTTCAGCGTGAGTTTAACCTCGGCACCGGCTTCCAGGTAAGCGTATCCCTGGATGTAGTTGCCACCGAAGTTGTGATATGACATGTTCCCGACGAGGACATCGTTCAAGTACAATAACGCGGTGCCTTGCCCGACCATGGAGAAGTGATAGCCGCCGGTCGTATTTGGAAGAAAGGTCGCCTCGTAAATAGCAGAGAACGTATCCGGATATGATTCCCAGAGGTAGTCAGGATACGTTGCAGATGTGATGTTTGGCAGGAAATCCGTGGTGTTCGCTGGGCGTTCGAAGTCAAGATTCGTAAAGTACGTGACATTGACGCCGCCCTCCTTGAACATCGAAGGTGGAATCGTCGGAAAGATGCCGTTGCCAGGATAGGCTTCAGCATACTTCAATGTGATGTTCTCGGCAGTTGATCGCTTGTCCAGAGCGTCGAGCGGTGCTTGAACCACCATAGTGGAATCTTTGACAAAGCCACCATGGTTCAGGGTGACTTGATTCTGCTTGGTCGCACCAATCCCGAAGACAGCTATCTTTGTGTAATTCTCCGGAGACAGTGGCAAGGTGGCTGCCTCGTTCTTCAACAGCACGGCTCCATCTTCCACCATGCTTTGAGCCAGGTCAAGATGCTCTTGAGTTCTGACTGGGGCGGTGGAGTTTCCTTCAGTGGGGTAGTCAACCTGCCCGAGCTTGAACATGTAGCGCCACACTCTCTCGACCATGTCATCGAGACGTTCTTGAGTGACTGTGCCGTTGCCCAGCGCTTCGGTGAAGGGCTCCCCGAAAAAGTCCGCAAGCCCGAACAGCTCGTAGAGGTCCCCTCCGGGCATATTGATGTCCAGGCCGCCCATGATGGACGGGACGGTGCTCCGTGTTGAAAAGTACCAATCAGCAACCACAAACCCTTGGAAACCCCAGTCGTCTTTGAGCACAGTATTGAGCAGATAATCATTCTGACAAGCGTACTGTCCATTGACCTTATTGTATGAGCACATCACGCACCCAGGATCGGCCTCTTTCACCGTAGCCTTGAAGGCTGGGAAGTACACCTCGTGGAGGGTTCTATCGTCACTTGTGCATCGACAGCATTGTAGTCAGGCAGAGGGCCGAAGCGATTTGTTTCCTGGTTATAAGCTGCGAAATGTTTGGGACATGCGAGGACTCCCTGGCTCTGAATACCTTGGACGGCAGCAACAGCAAAACGCGAAGTTAGCCACGGATCCTCTGAAAAGGTCTCAGCGGAACGACCCCAGAGCGGAGACCGGAGGATGTTCAGTGTTGGGGCAAGGACAACGTTCCGACCTTTGCCACGGTGCTCGGCGGCCATGGCTTGACCATACACATATTGTACGGTGGAGTTCCAAGAGCTGGCAGACAGCACTGGAGCAGGAAATGTGGTCACATTGGTCACTGCATACATGTTTAGCACCCGATAGATAAATGAAATGGCCTCCACTGGGGCTGTAAAGGCTGGCAATGAACGTACTGGCATTGCTCACACCTGCAGGACCATCGCCCATGCAAATACCTGGTACACCACTTGACTCGTCAGCACTGATGTGACCAATACACGCATTGACTCCAGTGCCGTTATCATCGAGCTGTGTGTGTTAGTCGGCACTGATCATATTGTCTTGGCAAACCAACCTCGGTGTCGCCAGATGTCATCCGCTGCTTCTGGGTGTTGTTGAGTGACCCGACGAACAGCTTGAGACGGTCCTCCACAGACAAGGATTGGTTCATCCATGGAAGGGTATCAGCAAAGACTGATACTGGCCCTGTGAGAAGCAAAACCAGGAAGTTATATGCTTTCATCTTGATCGTGTAGCTGAGGGCTTGAAGATGACCAGACTTGACAGAGACCTCGTGAGCAACGTGAGCGAGCTGCTCATGCTTTATTACCTCCAAGGCTACCGCAGAATTCATAGGGCAGTATCGTGCTGTCAACTATCCTACCGTTAAGCCTTTGGCAAACCGAGCATTGCCCGAGGATCTGCATATGCTTTGACAAGACCGGCCTCCACTGTACAATGGGTCGCCGACGTGTCGCGCATTATATATCGATAGCTTGATATCAGGCTTGCTTGCATGGAGCGCTCGGGGGCCGGCCATGCAGTGTTATCTGTGCAGGTCGCGGACCGTGAACCACGCCATCGACATCCGCTCCGGACACGGTGCAGCGCTGCCGTGAACCTCCCTTGAGCGGAAGCCAAATCTTCGGTGAAGCTCGAACAGAATGTTGGCAGGGCCATGGGCCGACGACACCTCAAGAGATTGTCGCGAAGTCATCTTCGGCGTACGTGAAGCCTCGTTTATGGATGACTAGCCCAAGGAGTGCTCTAAGAAGCTCAGGCATGAGTAATATGATTGTATTGAGCTATCTGACCAGACCTCGAGAGGCTGCATTGGATGACGTCACGCTTGGTCCTGTCGTTGAGTTGACATGGAAACTGCAAACCACCAAGTTATTACCTCAACGACCCATGCTCTTATGACGAAGAGCATAATACATCTTTCGGAAGGTCCCATCGTTCACTCGCTCCTGACTCGTTGCTTCAAGTCGCTTCTCTTCTACGATCTTTGCAAACTCCGTCTGAAAGTCGATATCAGAAGCGCTGATGATTTTGGACTTCAGGAGAATTTTGAACACGATGTACAGCGCTTGAGGGGTCCTGTCAGCATAGTCACAAGCTAAGGAAATGTGTGAGACTCACCTGCAAAGATTGCAAGATTGAGATAGCAGGTAATGAAGCCTGCGGCTGACCAATTTCCCTTAACAAAGACGTCGAAGCCTGAAAACAGGACGACCAAAGAAACAACAACCAGGGTGAAGTAGGACAGATACGGCTGAAGTGGGCTCTTGTAAGGCAGCTCTGTTCAGAGTCAGCATCATGATCGACGTCAAGCAAGCGCCTATGCGACATACCATCTCGGGTATACCCCTGGCGATTCAACCCATTGTAGAACCGAATATAAGTGATGCATATCACGATCCATCCCACCAACCCAGCGAGAGTAGTGATATTCAGGAACCATCCAAACACGACAGACGCATTGGTGGTTTCAGTCATGTACACGAGGGGAAGAGGTAAGCAGCTGATGCCGACAGCGTAGTATGGAACTCCCAGACGATTGCACTTCTGTACAAATTTGGGAGCATGACCATCGCAGCTCAGGCCGAACAGTGTTCGCGAGGAAATGAAGATGCACGCCGATGCCGCAGAAATGGCGGACGTACAGACGACCGCATTAATGATAGATGGGACAACAGAAACGCCAGATCGATGGAAGGCGATCGTGAAGGGCGATTGAGCAGCAGTCCCCGTTGATATCTGCAGTGCCTCATCGTCATACGGACTATATGGTCAGCTCTTGGACTAATTCGGTAAGAATTCAAACATACACGATCAGTCCGACAATGAACAAGCTGAGGATATAGAAGATAAGAATTCGCCAGAAGACTTTCTTCGTTGCCGAAGGAATCAGTCTCCGCGGGTCGCGAGTTTCAGAACCAGAGATCGCCACGATCTGGATGTTGCCATAGCTGAATGCGGCTGGGACCATGGATTTCCAGAATGCTAGGAAGCCGCCAGCTGATCCAGTCAAGATATAGGTGTTGAAAGCGCCAGGATTTTTCCAATACCTGAAGCCCAGCCGGTCGCCATCTGGACCGCCGCCCAAGTCGATGACTAGTCCACCAATGATCAGGCCAACAATCAGCAGAATCTTGAGGGTAGCGAAGAACACTTCAGACTACCACTGGTCAGTCATCATTAGAACGGCTAAGGTGATTGCAAATACCTCTCCATATAGGCGAACACCACAGAAGTTGAGAATGACGATGAAGACCATGAAGATAGTGATCCACACCGCAGGATCAACCGACTGATTCCAGTATTGAACGAGAACGGCGGCAGCACTGATCTCAGCAGGCACGGCGATCGCAATAGCTAGCGGTGCTCATGTTAGCTTGGACACCTCCTGCTTCGTTGAAGTCCCATGGCAGGAACGCTTCTTAGAACGGCAGGATACTTACTATACCCTAATGAGCGTTAGTACGATGACTTCTGATGGTAGGATAAAGCCTACAGAAATTCCATCCAGCAGCAGCACCAAGGGCGGGCTCCACGAACTGTGTAGCGTGTCGAACAAAGCCGCCAGTCGCTGTCGAAAACGCTGTGACCTCTCCGGTCATGAATGAGATACCCGCGGCAGCCGCTCCCATCAGAAGATAGGCAAGGAGTGCTCCAACAGGGCCCGCGGTTGCAATCGTTTGGCCAGATCCGAGAAAGAGGCCGGTGCCCTTTGTCGATGTCAGCTTCAAGCACGTCCATGTGCTCGCTAGACTCACAATCATGCCTGCAATTGCGATCATGTTAATGTGTCTTGAACTCAGATCCCTCTTCAAATGCCCAGTGGAATCGGCACTGTTGCTGTTGTATGCTTGAGCCTCGACATCTCCGCTTGCACTCGACGCAACCTCATCTTTAGTCATGTCTGCCGCAGTAGATACAGCGGTGGGGTCTTTAGCAGCCATTTGTATGTTGGGTCGTTTTCACAACAACAAGCTCCTTCGCGACTTGACGACGTCGGAGAATGTGGACAGGACCATCTATATATCACGAACTTGTAGCATAGGTAGGACCCTGCCACTATCGTTCCAGAACCTGTGGTGGAGTGAAGGTCGTCTGCCGAGAACACGCCTTATCTTTGAAAGCCGATCGCCGGTATGCGGCGAATTGATTCGAAGTGAAATTCGAGTTCGGCTCAACGTTTGCGTGGGGCAACACGAAAGTCTCATCTGCAATCTGGCGCCGTCTCACAGGGCACACCGTCGCAAAGTATTTGATGAAGCCGCCATACCGTCGGGCTCACAGAATCAACTTTACGGCATACGAGCAGTACCGTCAACATCTTGCATCGACATGACAGACGAATCTTTTGAGCTCTTCGATCTGCGCGTGGAGGTAGTTTGTCCCCCGAACCAACTCATTCTCTGCGGTGCAAAGTCCGGGGACTATTTCACGCTCCAAGGAGAGATGTTGTATTTGCCAGCTGGACAAGGCATCAGTTTGTACAGCCTTGGTACGTGGTGATCAGTCCCTTGTGCCAACACTGACGAGTCGCAGCGGCGGTCTTGCCTTTGCTGCCTGCCAAACAGAGACCGACGCACAAGAATGATTGGATGTCCACAGATGCGCTGATAGCATGTCCGGATCCTCACTGCCCTTCTCAGCTGAGGATAATCCGGGAAGGCATCAGGAAATTCGAGCATGGCGAGACAACAGTGGTGCCTTTGAGCTGATTGGACAGCCCTCACTGGATCATGGTAGCAGCTTCAATGCTGTATCCTGTATCGGCGAAGATCTGGTCCCAATTGTCGCCGCCAATGAAGGGAAAGCCCATGTTGGCGTCTAGAAATGCATTCTGAAGCATGTAATCTTCAGAGATGTCTGCGTCGGCCGCTCCTGCGTGCGCAGCTTCGTCTCCTCGGTGGCTTGCTGCGCTTTGCAATCTGGTTGCGATCCTGCCGAGAAACCTTGCTTGCAATGCGCAGCTCGAACTGGCGCCAGTGTCGAGTCTTCCAAACGTGGTCGATGCTTCCTGAATGGCAAGCAGAATGTCAGACTCGAGCTCTTCACCGAAGGACCGTGGTGCCAAATGTAGGAGCTACACTCGAGTCAATACTGAAGTACTCCCAATGGAATGACAGGATGTTGCACACACCTTAACAAGAAAAGCTGCACAATAAGCTAGCATAACGTGTACACTATCTTGGGCGAAGCTCACATGACTCGAGTGGCGCGGTATCAGTCGAAGCATGCGAAGCGCGCTAGAATAAGCCGCCCATAGGCTCTCCACATCAGGAGTGGTGGCTGAGGATGGCGACAAATGATCTTGAAGCTGCAATGAGGAGATTTGCAAGCGTATATGACAGCCATAGAAGGCTATCAAAAAGTCGTGGCAGCCCTCCTCTTCGGCAGGAATCTGAGGAGGCTCAGTAGGATGACCCCAAGTCGCCTCCCAGGCGTCGATTTGCCGACTAAGAATGGCGAATAACGAACCAAGTCCAGTGGGCAGCCTTCCGCTGGCGGCGTTGGATCTGGGTACCATCAGGCCAAAGGCGGTTGAAGTTTCCAGGCGCAGTGTTACAAGTGCTGCAAGTAGCCTGTCATTCTCGATAGCTAAAGGGTGCTTGATCCAAGATGTGATGGACTCGATCAGTGGGTCGCTCTCTATCATGCATGGTTTGCCTGTTTGCAGACTTATGCTTTATGCGATTAGCAAGTCGCGCAGACGCGTTCGTTACCACTTACCTTCTGTCATAAACAAACAGCACCAGCCATGTCCTCTCTATGTTCCTCATCTCTCTTCGGCGCCGTTCGGTCATGCCATGACCACTTGACCGACCGGGCTCTAGTCTGTGCCATCCCATTTCTGTGCATATACGGATAGCATATCCCACGAGAGTCCAGACACGGTTGTCGTGGGGCTCCTTCCAGTAAGTCTGCAGCAGAATGGCCTGAACAACCTCTATGGACTTGTGACCATGACGAAATACGACTATCAGCAAGTCCTGAGCGTGCTGATAGAGTCGAGGATATAAGACTGGGTGGAAGGCTTTGGCCGACGCCGCAAGGATCGCAGTCAGCAGAAATGGCGATCTCTGTCGGACGTAGGCAAAATCGTGAAGTGCAGGATCCAGTTGTGAGACGAACGGATTAAGCACCAGGATGAAACTATGCTTTCTATCAGTATTCTCCCTGTGGTTGTGCTGAAATATACACTACATACCTGTCGAAGAGCGATCTTGCTATGGCCAAGTTGACGAATCCCAAAGAGATGGGATCCTCACTAGTGCTTGGTTCAGGCTCAGCAGCTGCCTGCTGCTCGTCACTGCTATCGTTTTGAACAAGGAGATCATGAAGAGAGTATCTCCCTCGCATGGCACGGCGATTGAGGACCCCTGAAGGCTGCAAGTTGCTGTTGCTGAAAGACCCAAGATGTTCATTCTCCAGTGCGATGGTACGTGCTTGCTCCTTTTGGCCAGCGGAGCCCAGCGCTCTCGCAGCAGGCGTCTCGTGCCCGATGGCACCCACTTCGACACCTTTCCTGGACAGTCTGTCAAATTATTATTGTTAGCACAGCGACAGCGGTGATCAATCTCCCTATTAGTGGCTGACCTCGTCCCTGGCTTTCGGCCACGCCTGTGTTCGCGGAATACACAGTCTAGCGACTTTCTAGCACATCGCTGACATTTTGCACGCGGCGAGTCACCCAGATGGCATTTCATCTTGACCTTGCGACACGCAAGGCACGCGTTGACGCTCGCCATCTAAGCGCATGCCTCTTGGCGTTGTAAAGGCCACGAGAAGACTTGGGGAGTCCTGAGTTTCGATGATGCACGCGGAACAACCTTAGAACTCAGACGCTGCGATTTAGGGGTTCACCCTCACTTCACTATCTTGCTGAACCATAGGGCGCATTCTCGCTGAAGATAGGCTATCAGCGCCCCGGGATCTGCCCTATCGTGGAGGCCGAGGCTTTACCACTTATGGCCTCCGACAGCAAGCGGCCTCTTTCTGACTTTCTAATGGCTTATCTGAGGGCGGCACAGCTGTTATCCTGATCCTGATTGCCGTTCGGCGTTCTATCAAAATTGGCCGGCATCAGTCCAGAAGGCGCTCAGGTGAGCCTGTTAAGGTCTATTTTCGCGAGGACAGGGAACATTGCAGCCGGGGCTTTCTGCTATTGCTCACGACGAGTACACACAGGGAAAGACTCGAATTGACACGAGAGACTCGAATTGACACGAAAGACTCGAATTGACACACAAAGCGAACAGTCAACAAAAGCAAAGCGTGGAGATGACGGTCATCGTCAATGGAGGCACACATGATGCCCAAACGCAGCTACATCTCAACATGATGACGGTATGACGGACATTATCACATAGATTTGCTTTACCATTCTGACGATCACAAGGATACCCTTATATCGTCGCTACCACCAGATGGACTACGATCAGTCACGCGTTCTATGCTCGCCGTCCATCCACAATTCACCAAGTCATTCGAGCATTATACACGCTTGTACGTCAGAGAGCGTGCAACGGCTCTGTTCCAATCTCTTGACACAGAATGTGGGCTGAAGGACTTGGAGCAGACGCAACTTGTGTGTAGGTGTATGGTCGGCTCCGGTCTCGTCTTCGAGGTTCTGCCACTGCTCGCCAAGCTCGCAGATTCCGCAGCCAAATTGCAGACGAATGATCGGGAGAGGAAATCTGCTCTGCTAGCATCAATTGACGGAGATCTGGTTCAAGCAGTCACAGCGGTACAGAAAGCCGTCACGGTAGCTTCCGGCACACGAGAGCTTACGAATCATGAGAGGCTCGCTGTACGAGATCTCTTTGACAGTGTTTCGACTTCAGTGAGTAGAAATAGTACGGCAGGCAGCGGATATATATTCGACAGGGGTCGGACAGCATCAGCCGGCATTCTGGGTATCGATCCGTCCGAGGACGAGACCCAAGCCGATTCAGATGCCCTGCGACACACTCCTCCGCCACCAGCAGCCGGGGAGACCTTTATTATTAGCCAGCTTACTTTGCCGCGGATCTTCTCAGGGCTTTGGCAGATGTCGAGTCCATCGTGGGGGTCGGCGCCGATGTCCATGATAATGGGTCAGCTGGGCAAGCATGTAAGTAGCGGTTTCACATCCTTCGACATGGCCGACCACTATGGTGATGCTGAGTTGATCTTCGGCCGCTTCCGGGCGCGCTACCCACACAAAGAGGCCGTCTTTGCGGCCACCAAGATCTGCATTTTCCAGCGGATGCCAAATGTCACACGAGAAGCAATGGCTGCCAACGTAAGCGAACGCTGCAAGAGGCTGCAAATGAGCAAGCTTGATCTTGTTCAATTTCATTGGCAGTACTACGACGATGGATCCTATCTGGACGCCCTTCGCTTCCTGCAGGAAGACGATCGCGTGGGCAAGCTCGGTCTTTGCAACTTTGACACTGCTAACATGCAACTGGCGATCGAGTCCGGCATCAAAATCCATACCAATCAAGTGCAGTTCTCACTGATCGACTCGCGGCCAGCCGAGAAGATGGCAGCATTCTGTGACGAGCACGGCGTCAAGCTTCTCACCTACGGCACTCTCTGTGGCGGTTTCCTGTCAGACAAATGGCTTGGTAAGGCGGAGCCAGATCTCTACAGCGCAGCAAGCGCCACTACACCAAGTCAGCGCAAGTACTTTTCGATGATCTCCAACTGGGGTGGATGGGAGTTGCTACAAGAGCTGCTACAGGTGCTACGCAGTATAGCCACGAAACATGACGTGCCGGGCATCTCCAACGTGGCGACTCGATGGGTACTAGACTGGCCGTGCGTGGGCGCTGTAATAGTAGGCGCACGGATGGGCGTCAGCGACCATTCCGACGACAATCTGGCGAGCTTTGGCTGGAGCCTGAATGACGAAGATCGGGAAGCAATTGATGTCGTGCTGCGAAAGAGCAAGAGGAAAGAGATGTTTGAAATCATGGGCGACTGCGGAGCAGAATACCGAACATGAAGCCGTTGTAAAACATCGTTGTACCATTGCTGATGGACAGGAGACCTGGGATAGCGCTGCACGAGGGAAGAAGCAAGGGTAAAGTACCGTGCCACAGCATAGGATTCGTAGTAGATACTTAAGAAGGTATGAGCTTCTGACTTCATCTACCTGGATCTCGGATGCATATGTGCTCATGCCTTCGCCTGCTCCTCGTAGAGGTCCTAGTTTAGCGGATCTATCGCCCTGCATCGCACCGGCAATTCTCCGTTATAGCGGAAGCCGTGCCAGAAGACCAAAGACAGTGAGTAGCTATCCTACTGTACACCCAAGTCTCATGACCCATCGCAGCGTACCACTTGCCCTGTCGGGATTGCGCCATGGAAAAAGAGCCCGAAATCTCGTTGAAGCTAAGTGGTATCGTCGGTGGCCTGCTTGTGAGGGTAGAAGAGCCGAAGTAGGTGCCTCAGCAAGCCACCAGCTTTGGCTTCGTCCTTCGGAAAGATCTTTTTGTTCGCTGTGCTGTACTTTTGGAGCTGCTTCACAGTCCTGAATGTTCGTAGCTCTTCAGCCTCGTCGCCGGCGCGCAAACAATCCAGCAGATCGCAGATGTTGACCTTCACCTTCTTGATAGCCTGGACTCTGTTAGTGGCTGCATGACCGTACCCTAAGGGCACTTACCTGGCGGCACTTTGTAATAGACTCTGGCAGCGGCTGAATCCCTAGAATTTCACAGATATTTTGCCACGCTTCCAACTTTTGCTCGTCTGTTCCGAAGCGGAAGTTGAAGTCCATAACCAGGGCTCTCCGGAAGTCCGTACGTGCATCTCTGTATGTAGCGCTTCTGCGTGCCCAGCCCATGTGTCGTACCAGAAGATCAAACTCTTGCCAGGCTGGTGCTCGCGGGTTGTAATTG
This sequence comes from Cyphellophora attinorum, assembly GCF_001299255.1. Lineage (NCBI taxonomy): Eukaryota > Fungi > Ascomycota > Eurotiomycetes > Chaetothyriales > Cyphellophoraceae > Cyphellophora > Cyphellophora attinorum. Next base: position 698,413 of record NW_017253238.1, on the reverse strand, counting down.
AAGCTGGGATAATTGGCAAAGAAGACGCGAGGTGATCCGTAGTCTCAGACTGGCTCGTGGATGTGGCCTGGCCATGGTCGTTCGCAGGTCTCTTGCTCTTGACCTTCTTGGGCATAGTTGCAACGTATGATGTGTGTCGTTTTCTCGTCGGCAATCAAGTCTTGCGCTTAGAAGTTCTCTGGGGGGGCGGGAATTAAATGAAGGATTGAGAAAACAAATGGAGGATTGAAAGCAGTAAGTCATTGGGCTCCTTGTCACCTGAATGCCTGAACATGTTTGCTGTTGTGACAGCATGCCTCTTCAGCTTCGGCTTCACACGGACACCGTGGAGGCAAGACCCATCTGCTAGCAACGTCGACTTAGAGAATTACATAGCAGCTTCCAGCACTCTGCGCGTATCGTACAGCAGCAATAGAAACCCGCTTTATGCTAGCTCAGAGCGTGACTGGAACACCGCAAATTGCCCTTGGGATCGTTGGGATCCATGGACTGCTTGCCACGGAGCCGGCGGCTACAGACATCCGTGCTCCCTTCGGAATCTCGGTTTCAGATGGTCATTGAGGTGGGAAGACTGATGAAGTCGCGGGCAGCGACAGCTCCATCTCGACTCGGCTTGACCACATTCAAATGGAAGGGCGGCTAAGGCCCGGGGCTGAGCGCGCAGTATGTGAGGTGTCAGTGCTTCTTGATGACTCCTTCCCATCAGACAGTGGATCGGCAACAGTCATCAGGTGCGTTTGGCAACAGCTCCTGGGGAAATTGCACCCGTAAGAGACATTCATGGCTACAACAGGTTTGATGACGAGCGCCAGATCCATAAAGTGCTCGGTGTGGTCGATGATGGGATCGTCATGATCTCGTGGCTCGACGTGACCGGAAGGTTTTGAGGTTGGCTCAGAGGGCGCGAGAGAATGTTGCCGACTGCCAGGACCTGTTTTTCGTCATATGCTCACTCGTACAGCAGAGGCTCCCTCCTTCTAGACGCGCGGTTCACCATCGGCGCCGGTGATGCTGGTGTTCGCCCAACAGAGAGTTGTTGTCGTCCTACACAACAAGGCAACCTCGACCACGCCTGGACGCCTGCCAAGCTTGATGACTGTCCCGGGGCCTGCAAGACGTTACTACCCCGCGTTCGTTGTGGACCCGGACGTTGTCTGGTTGACCCAAGTATGCAAACTTACTTAAACATGGCCGTTCGTGGCAGCTACTAGCGCTGTCATTGATACACAAGGGCTGACAATTGTCACACGTGGCTCGATCCCAGGATTCTTCGGTCAGATCTCTATCGTCTGAGCCGCCATCATCTCCTGGACCAGGAAGCGCGAATCTCATATCACCACCACAAGCGTCATGACCTCCAACGAGCAGTACTTCCCACATCCCCGCCGCATCGTCACCGGACATACCTTGGACGGCGCCAGCACTGTGCTCAAAGACAGCGAGATTCCCTGCCTGCCAACTCCAATCAAGTGCAATTTCGCCGTGCTCTACGAGACACATAAGTTCCCAGCATCGAACGACGAGCCTTTCGTGGATCCTGCCGAAGCACGAACCGCTAGTCTTGCCAACGATTCTGGCGTGGTGCTGAGAGTGGTGGACTTCCCACCCAGGACGGAGACGTTATATCACCGGACGGTCAGCCTCGACTTTGGGATTTTGTTTGAGGGGGAGATCGATTGGTGAGTAGTCTCTGCCATTGCGATGACCATAGCAGCTGGGTCGCTGGGTGTGATGCGAATGGCTGAGGCTGTGGATCTGACTGACTCAATGGAACAGTCACCTTGACAATGGTGAGGTCGTTCACATGAAGGCTGGTGATGTATGTGTTCAGCGAGGCACGATACATGGTTGGACAAATCCGCACGATAAGCCTGCGAGAGTCTACTTCATCTTGACAGCGGCAGAGCCGATCAAGATTGACGGCAAGCCGTTGGGCAATGCTGGATTCAAGCATAGTGAGGTTGAAAGTGGGGGCAAACAAGAGTCATGAGAAGGGCTCCAGCATATACAGAGCCGCTACCGCCAGCGAAAATCTCGGGACATCACCTCTGTCAATTCGATCTCACGCTTCACAGACCCATCCATCAACATCTGTCGCAGCATCATCGTCGTCTTTACCCTTCCAGACCGCTCTCTCAGGCCATTTGCAAATGACACCTCGCCTCACCACCTCCGTGCTATTATCACCTTTGAACTTTGTCGCAACAATTCTCTCAGGCGCCTTTCCTTCTTCGACCCACCGCATCAATGCCAGAATCGCGTCATATTCATATTGTCTCCCCTCGGTATCAGTGCTAGGCACACCGCTCGTGATTCCACTCCTCGCAGGTCCAGGATTCTGACTGGCAGCACTGAAATACCAAGGGGCGTCCGATCCTGGCGGCTGCGAGCCGGAACAATGGCCCATGTTTGGCACCAGGAAAAGGCGGAAGTAGTCATCGATGTTAGAGCCAGAGGAGACGGCCTGGGTTGTCATGTTGTAGTAACGGAGACTCGAGCCGGTCGGGATAGCCATATCCTGCCAGCCATGATACATCATGAGCTTGCCGCCTCTGTTTGCGAAAGGCTCGATAGCTGAGAACATGTCTGCGTTTGCTGAGCCAGGTTGATCTTGTCTGCGAGGGCGAGATCGTCAAGCGTGAAATCTGTGAAGTTGTAAGAAGGGTTGTTGTAGATGAAGTACGAATAGAACGTGTAGCCCAGCGGGTTGGGGTTATATGGGTCTGCAAGGCTGAGTATTGATCCGGGACTGAGAGAGGCGAAGTTGAATGAGCCATCGGGAGAGGTCCAGTTGCTGTATAGATGATTGAGTGTTGCAATCTGTGGCTCGGTCAGGTTGAGGGCAGTGTAGTCGATAGCGCAGTGGAAGGGATTTTGTGTGATACCGTCCACGAGTCCGTCTTGTGGGTCGCACTGTTTGTTGATGGCCACTGCGATATCGAGGAAGCGTTCAGCGGGGATATGGCCGGGCGAGTCCGGCTTGTTCTGGAGTGGGTACCAGGTCGTCCAGGATTGAAGATGTGTAGTCCACCAAGCAGGCGCACCAGCCAAAATACCATCAAAAGAGTCCGGTGAGATCTGCATTTCCTTCAGACCCTGGCGACCGCCTGTCGAACAGCCAGCGTAGTACGAGTACTCGATTTCTTTCCCATAGTATTGGTGCAAAATCTGCTTTCCGGCCTCGACAGAACCATGCATGGCACGGTAGCCCCAGTCTGTAACGCTCTCGGGATTGTTCATGGCCCACATGCCGTCTGAGGTGGCCGAAAGATGTCCAGTGTCCGTCGATAAGGTGGCGAACGAGTAGTGACTGAGATGGCCCATGTCGATGTACTAAGTATGGTCAGCTCTGATAGTGTATGGGCAGAGAGGTTCTGCATCCACTCACATTGATACCTCCACCAAACCCACCATTACCAGTGGTCATCATCCTACCGTTCCAGGCTTCTGATGGAGGGAGGAACATGGCAAACCTGTATGAGGATGACTCCGAGCTCTGCACCTCGACCTTAACGGCACAGACCTCCGGCAGCTGCGTGACATTGCTCTGGAACGGCGGACTGGGATCGAATGAGGCGCCGCCCTCTTCAATCGGCACCGCATAGACGACTTTGGCAGTTTCTGCAAGTCCGGCGGCAGCAAGTATGTTGTCGAATACAGCAACAGAGCATTCCACTGGTATAGCAGAAGCGTTGATATTGCTGCACAGTGTTAGGGCAGCCACCAATAGTTTGCACCAGGTAAGGAACATGTCGATGCAACGAGCCATTCATGGCGTGGCAGTGGTCTAGCTGGCAACAGTCCAACGGTCTTACCTGCCATATATGCTTGTGAAGCATCACCCCAGCCAGGTGTCAACGTCATGCTGGAGTTCATCGCCATCCTGGTAGCAACGAAAGTTGGTAATTCGATGGCCAAGTGCTCAAGTGCTCGAGCTATGGCACTTTCGAGAAGCTATGCGTCACCGTGTCGACCGCAAAGAGGAGCACGGCAAATGATGTGGGAGATGTGATGGGTTTCCGTAAGCGATGTATACTGCCGAGGTGGGTAATGTGGGGCAAATCCGGGGATGCGACAGGCCTTCAGAAAGTCATCCGGCGATGTCTCAGTCTTAGTCAACCGGTCGAAGCGAAGGCCACCAATTTTCTCTGGTCGGGAAGTCGCGTTTGCTGGCCAGAGGCATTAGGCAGACTCGTCTCATCACTCGCTCGCCGCTGCGGCGGCCGAGTCCATCATGCTTATCATCTTACAATACTCAATTCTTGCAGGTCTGTCGTCTCGTATCAAACGCGACACGAACGTGGACACAGAGGTGCTGCACTCCGCGCACAGCTTCGCTGCCGAGTAGACACCAGAGTTCAAGTTCTGGAGGTAGGGTGATGCAATACTTCCTTGCCATAGGGAAGGCACTTCCGCCATGTCCTCAGCACTCACTTGCGGCAGCCACATTCTCAACACGCACTCGAGGTCCCCACGCAACCGTTTCAGAGCCTTCATAATCAGTACCATCTCGGTGACGCACCACACAGACGTGTCGCCCAGATTCATCTTCCTTTCTTCAATCACAACCTGTTTCAGCGTTCGTTGACATAACAGAACGCCGACTGCTTTCCGCACTTTCATAGATGACTGTCGAGCTCCTAAATTTGGATAGCGGTGGATGAAGTCTCAGTCTGCCGTCGGGTCAACGAAGCATATCGGGGAATGATTGCGGCAACAGCTTCTTCCTCCTGATTCTTCCCCTCGAACTCAGTCGCGAGCCGGGCGGCTGCTTCAACATGCACAATACTGTCCTCGAATGCTCCTTTCATACTTTCGTACTGCCAGAAGGCTAACGCCACAAGCGTGAGAACAACTTTCGGTAAAGCGAAGGCCACGGAAGCATCCAATAAATCGGACACTGAGCGACTCATGTACTTTCTGGCATCAATCAAAGCCTTCCGGATTGGTTCTTCGTTGAAACCCCCCCACAGCGACAAGGTGACGGTGCCAATCGCGACCAGAGCATTCCGCAACGTGGGATAGCTATGTGCGACTTGCGGGATGAGTGTCTCCCAGATGTGAGCAGCCGAATGCATACGCTGGGCGTGAAAGCGGGCAACAGTCCGTTGAAACATATCAAGGGAGGATCGCTCATGAGCCGTGGTGTGGATATCATCCAGTGGATTTGTCATAATGAAGGTATACTTGCCCGATCGTACGTCCGACATTCTCTGCTCAGACTGGGCAGACACATTATTCGCAGGCACATTGATTCTCGTGGCACCACACTGTGATGGTGGGGACCTTTCACGTTCTCGAGGTCCCGACTTCTTCCTGTTGCGTCTCAGCTTTCCCGTCAGCGGTGGAGGATAGCCCAGACATCGACGTTTAGCATCGCGACAGCGATTGCAGGCGGGTCTTGTGCGATCACACTTCACATGCCGAGCTGTACAAGTCAAGCAGCCACCCCTCTCTTTGTGGTGGAAAGCTCGTTGTCGAGGTCGGATGGCATCCACTGTGGTTGGATTCAGATGTTCGTCAAAGATCAATTGCCTGGATGTTAGATTCATTCCTTCGAAAATCACAATGTTCAAAACAGGTGTTGCTCCTAGGATGACGAGGTGAATATATAGGTGTCTATTGTCGATACAGATTGATGGCCGAAACTCCGGGGCACCACGAGCTCTCATGTCCTAGGATCCCGCATGGATTCTTGGTAGGCTTTCGATTCAGGGGCCAAATGAGAAGCGAGCCAATTGAGAGCAGACACCAGCCATTGACTCGGATTCGAGCTCTGCAGCTCTGGGGCAGATGTCTGTCCCAGTGATCGCGTTCTTGGGAGCGCGTGCTTGAGCTGAACTTGCCGCCCCGAAAGAGTACCGTTGCGCGGCACGTGCTTTTCATCATGAGGGCCGGCCGCTTAAAGCTTTGCGGCCGTAGGCCTGCAGTGCATGAGTCGCACGACGTGATTCGCGCTTGTGAAGAAAGCAGATTGATAATGCAACCTCCTGCTCAACGTGCTCGGTAGGACGGCGTTCACTAATCCCCCTCAATCACAATGACGGAAACGAGGGATGCCAGGCTATCGAGGCAAGATTCCAGTTGCCTCGAACGACGCAGGTGGACGGACCCCTTCCATGGCACGCATCGTTGTTCGACGCGTATGAGACTAGGAGAATGAGTACGCAAACCTTACGTGGCTCATGAGAGACCAGTCGTAACCCAACCATACAGTGGGGAAGCCAACCCCATAAGGGCCTTTCGCTAGCCGTCCAATGGGGAATCGTCGGTGACAGATCGGCGCCCAATTCAGGCGCCCGTCATAACTGATTACTATCTCAAGAGTACAACATCGAGCACATGGTCCACGACAATGACCTCTCAACTACTGTCCGGGCGTACATGGACTAAGGCCAAGAACAGCCGGGCGTCGTACGAAAGCGCGCCACCATGCGACCTCCAATCTCGAAGACCATTGTGCTGCTTTCTATATGGCTAGCCCCACAGGGCTACCAAGCGCATCTTATCCATGCATACTCACTATCAGCAGCACGGAGCTATCAGAAAATCCACGAGACCAGCTTACCCAATCCAGAGCACATCTTTCGTACACTGGTGTCTGCCGGCCGCCAGTTCCCATCGAGTCTCAACCATAACGGCGTGTCGTACTTCTTGGCTACAGTGCCCGCTGGTACACGCCTCTACCACGGCAGAGGAGGTAAGCAACCAGTCGAGAGCGGGTTCGAATGGCTGGCTTTTGAGCCAGAGCATGCCAGCAATTTTGCCATTCGGGTCTGTGAGCTGCCAGATCAAAGTCATTCCGACTCGCGAGCCAAAGGTCCAGAACACCTGATCAGCTCTGACGGAAGTGCAAAGTGGTGGCTCAGCCCAGAGCAGTTGTTCGCCTATGCTAGCAGCGCCACGCAGCAGGGGTTTCCGGATGGCTGCATCTGTCCACCAGACTCTAGACATGGACCATACTTGCGATTGCCACACAATGACGACCCTCGTCCACGGGATCAGCAAAGTATACTTGCTCCGCCTCCAAAAGGCCCGCCACGTCTCCCCAAACATTTTTGCATCGACTCCGGGTATCTGCACAGGTACTCACCGATCTCAGACCTCCACCTTCTCTATATCGATGGCATGTCAGCAGCGAAATGCGATCTCGGCACGCTTGCTTCGCAAGATGACGTCCTGCTGCGAAATTCGTCATACCGTCCTGGACCACCAGATCCCATGCGTGGAGAAGTCTCGCGTGCGACTGGACTGTGCGATCTAGCTCAGACCGAATGGAATGGCAAGATCGACGGCTTTGTCAGGATGGAGCATGGGTTTGAGATTATTCTGTGCGACTTCGCAAAGGTTCAATTTGAGAGTGCTGTGAGCAAAAGCCGAAGCGTTACCGGCGGCACCGCCCATGTGGGCGGTGTCTTCCAGTTCCTGAAAGCTATTGGCGAAGACAGGTGGTGGGGCATCGGACGTGATCGGTTAGGGGTCTGGACAGACCGGTGGGTTACTGCGTATTCTGAGCCTGATCTGGACCTGTTCGGGAAGAGTATCGACGGAAAGCTGCCGGACTTGAGTGGCGTGACAGACGAGATCGCTTATCGGCTCAACGAGCAGGTGAAGGATCTGGTGATGAGTCGCGTCGCTACTGAAGACTCCGCACTCAGCAGTGGCGATGCCACAGACTGGCAAGCTGTCGCAGACCTATATGTTGCCAGGTATGCAAATCGGTTGCAGTACCTGATGAGTTTCGACGATGCCAAAGAGCTCAGAAGTGCAGCAGAAGACATGTACATGGTCTACCTCGATGACGATGCTGACACGCTAAGGGGCAGTGACGGAGCCATCGACCGCTGTATCAACGGCTTCATACCCCCACACCTCACCCAAAGTCCGCAGGATGCGGGGCCAATGTCCCATGAAGCCATCTCGGCAGTCGCAAAGCAAATATGCACCACCTTGCACGACATCGTCGCGCAACCATCCTTGGCGGACGACCTACAAGGCCAAAAAGAGCATCTCCATGCACTGATGGACTACCTTCGCTGGCCACAGTGGTCCTTTTGCGGCGACAAAAGAGCCTGTGAGATAGATGAGTTGTGCTTTGTTGCCATATGGCCTTGGGGCAGTAAGGAGGACCATGATTCTCCGAGCTGTAGAAACCAGACGGATGCGATGCAGCACATGATGAAGATGGGGAGTTATTGGAACCCGGTACGCCAGGAATAGAGTGGAAGGACGTGTTCCTTGGGCTCAGAAGCATCGATGGCGCTTCTGGCACACTGTAGACCGCGTTCGCCGGAGGAGTGTATATGGGACAATGTTCCCCAGCGCGATAGGGTCGCGGTAAATCGTGGAAATGCTCACAGATCTCCGGAGATCCAGAGGGGACCGTGAGGCTTGGACAGGTGCAGTACAATCCGCGCTTCAAGCTATAGGCACTGACGGGATGGGGAATTCTCAGCTTGAGTTGGCTGCTAGAGCATTTCCTTGACATAGCTTGAAAACCGCTGGGGCAACTGACCCAGCCTCCAAGAAGTGTTCTATGTGGCACCTGCGGAACAGAGCAAATCCTGCACGTCCAGTCGTCCCTGCCGTGAATAGTTTCCGGAGGGCGCAGGCGCGAATGCTGTCGTTCGGTCGCCCCTGCTGCGAGAAGCGTTCGGCGCGGCAGGTACGGAAGCCTGGTCGCTCCTGCCGCAGCAAGTATCCAGAAGAACCAGGCACGAATGCCATCAATTGTTCGCCTCTGCCGTGGAGGTCAAACAGAAAGAGCAGGCGCGGGTGCGATTGTTTGGTCGCTACTGCCACAGAGAGTAATTTGGAAAGCCAGGTGCGAACGACTGCTCGCTCCTGCTGCAGTTAGTATTTGAAGAAGCAAGTGCGAGTGCCATCACCCGGTCGCGCCTGCCTCAGTACGTTTCCAGAGAGGCAGGTGCAAATGCCGTCATCCACTCGCTGCTGCTGCAGTAGAAGTCTCGGGGGTCTCCACCCAGACCGGTTGACGGATTCGCAGCAACAAAATACATGAAGTTGCTGGTTGCTATTCAATAACTGGCGTGCTGATGTGCTGAACCAGTCAGCAAAAGAAAGCCGACTCATATAACCTCGAGTCCAGCAGACCAACATCTTAAACGTTCTTCTCTTCCTCATGCTCCGCGACCGCCGTTCCCTCACTATCACCACGTTTGCTCCTCCTTCTCTCCCTCTCATCACTATGGAACTGCTCCACAAAACTCCCCTTCCTCGCACCCCCATACTTCATCCTCTCCTTACACAACTCCTTACTGACCTTGACTGTACTCTTACTATGATCCGCAAAGATGAAATCGATCTCCTCGAGCGTCAAATTCGCCGTCTCCGGGTAGCAGAAGTACACGAGCGGGACGAATGCGAAATTGAGGCACATGAAGATCAGGTAGGCTTTCCATTGAAGGCGGTTGATGATGACGGGGGTGATCATGACGACGAAAAAGTTCCATAGCCAATTGGAGGAGATCCCGACGGCGGTGCCTTTGGCGCGGGCGTGGAGGGGGAGGATCTCGGGAACGTAGCACCAGGGGACGCAATTGACGGAAGCGCCAAAAATTAGCATGTAGGTGAAGAACTGTGGGTGGTGTTAGAGGAGATAGCGAGTGCGAAGAGGGAGGGGCGCTGGATGTGCAGCGCTGCGAGTGCTTGGGCTGTGGTCCTGGGATGGATGGGTGAACTCACAAAGGCGATGGAAGCTGAGCTTGCGGCCTGCTTGTTCAATGATAGAAGGACTGAGATCATCCTGGGAAGAGTTAGTCTGGTATGTGGTTTGGGGCAGAAGCTCTGTTACATCATGCTGATACCGAGGCCAATGGACCCCCATATCATCGGCGGTCGACGGCCGGATCGATCAATGAAGAAGGTCGGGTACAGCGAGCCGAGGACAAACATGCACTGAACGCCGCCGCCGATGAGAAGTGCCGTGTTGTGTGAGAGGCCGACGTTCTCTTGGAGGGCGGTGGGGACGAAGTAGACGACAAGGTTGATCCCGCCCATCTGATTCATGAATTGCACTGGTGGTACCGTCAGCAATGCTCCAACAGCAACATATACCGCCATTACTCACTTCCGTATGCAAGCAAGACACGTCTACCAGTCTGGACCTTGTCCTTGGTGAGAATGTTACGCCACTTGTACTCGCCAAATTCTCGCTCAACCTCAAGAGCCTCCATGATCTCTTGCTGCTCGCGCGCAATCTTGGGAGTTTCGGGCGTGCCGTCATAGACGTCACAGAGGATCTTGATGGCCTCTTCGTGGCGACCCTTTTGATAGCAGTAACGCGGGCTCTCCGGGAGACCGAAGACCATACCAACGACGATGAAAGCGAAGATGATTTGGCAGGCGATCGGTAGACGCCAGGCGATACCAGGGGGCGCATTGACGTATGACATGCCATAGTCGAAGAAGTAGGATATGACGATGCCGATTCCGACAAAGAGTGGCTCTGAGCACACCAATCGGCCGCGACGATGGGCTTCCGCGAGTTCGCTGCATGTGTGTCAATACTTGTGTCGGACGTGAGGAATCTTCGAGGGTTAGGGGACTCACGCCTGATACATGGGCACTGTGGATGTCTCGATGCCAGTGCCAATTCCTGCAAGGATCAGTACTTGGCTCGCTGCACAAGAGTTTCCGTACCTGTGATGTACCGCGCAACAAGGATATGGGGAACAGAGAAAGCGGATGTCTGCAGAACAGCTCCCACGATGATCCAACACATTGCGAACCACATTGCCAATCTCCGACCAAGATAGTCGCCGATGAAGAAGTTCAGAATACATCCACTGAAACATCCTAGGTTGTATATGGAAACAATGATACCAGTGAGACTGTCGTCAGGGTTGCCGAAGGTCTCCCGGAAATGCTGATTACCTACAATGCCTGAAAAGACGCCTTGATCATAGCCGAAGAGGACGAAGGCGAGTTGGCAGGCGAATGTGATGGCCCATCGCAGGGGTCGACCACGACCGTAGATGTTGTACTGGAATTTCGCCATCGTGGAGGTGGAGGATGTGGAGGAAGTAGAATCTGGGGAAGAGATCCATGTATACATGATATAACCATCGTCACCGGATTTGTAGGATAGTAAGTCCGTGGCATCATTGTATAGAAGTCGTGAACGTGTTGACTGACACGATAACAAAGGCGTAACAAGACCTAATGTCAAATTAAGCACTAGCAAACTGGGGATCCGCCATCGTGCGGTATCTTGAACATCGTGAAAAGTGCGTCTGCTGCATCGCCAAAGGATCTACAGTGGCGTGGGTGGCTTGCGGCAGGGCACGTGGAGCATTGGAACATGGGGTTACCTGAGGTCACGGTACGAAGTACATAGTAGGGGCATAACGAACGCCTTCCCATCGGCCATGGGGTTGGTAGTTTTGGCGATTCATCTCCGCCATGCTGGTGCCATTTGCGGTTTCTGGATGGGCGGTGTCGCCCACGGACCGGTGTACAGGAGTGAATAGAGCGATGTTGAAATGCTGAACCTGGGCAGTCGTACAGATATTGCGGCTGATGACGATGGAAAGTCATTGCAACGGTTGGATCGAAGATCATGCTTCTGAGGAGAAGACGGTAGGTTGGGAACAGGGGGCAAATCTCCGCATTCAACGCCGCTTCCCCGGAGTAACGTTGGAGACGCCGGCTGACGCAACTGACATGCCATTAGGACTTATCTATCGCCGGGAGACTTGGTCGATCGCGCGGAACCGGTTGACTGCCATCCCGACTTTATCCCAATGAACACCGCACGGCGCCATCACAAACGCGCAAGGCACCAGCACACCCGGACTTTGACTTGACCTCCTCGTACATGATAGACAGAGATACACGGCTTCCCGTCAGAGTCTCGAATGCTCCACAACACATCCGCCCTGCTCTTCTGAGCCACAACGTCGAACCCTTCGGCCAGCCATGGCCTCTGCCAACAACGATGATCCCTTTCTCTCCGTACAGTCCGACGTGCAGACGACCCTCACGCAGACCCGCACCCTCTTCTCCTCGTATCTGCGCATCCGCACTCTCGCCTCCGCGCGTCCGAGCCAGAAATCAGAAGAACTGGTGCAAGCGCGCACTGATCTAGAGGAGAACCTCGCTACTTTATCCGCCGACTTGCAGGACTTGTTGGAGTCAATAGCGGCCGTTGAGGATGACCCATACCGCTTCGGGCTGGACACGGTGGAGGTGGGGAGGCGCAAAGGTTTCGTAAGGGAGACGGCGGGAGAGGTAGAGGGGATGAGGCGGGAGTTGGCTGATCAGAGCAGCGGCGGAAATAATATAGCGGCCGGCGCGCAAGGCTTACCGTCGCCTGGCGCGTTCGAGGTCGATGATGAGTACGACGAGCGGAGACGCGGCCGCCGGCGGAACCTCGACCCCTGACGATGACGAGGACGCGGACTATAACGCGGAATTCGAGCAGCAACAGCAACAAGTCATGATGGAAGAGCAGGATCAGCAATTGGACGGCGTGTTCCGGTCAGTAGGTGTCCTGCGCAATCAAGCAGAGGACATGGGCCGGGAATTGGAAGAGCAAGGGGCGATGTTGGAGGATGTTGACACGCTGGCGGATCGGGTGGGTGGGAAGTTGCAGGTTGGGGTGAAGAGGGTGGGGGAGGTGATCAGGAAGAACGAGGATGGTTTGAGTAGTTGTTGTATTGCGGTGTTGATCTTCGTCCTCATACTGCTACTGATATTGGTCATTGTGATATGAGGAGGAAGTGCTGGGCAATGGGAACTGCTGGGCAATGGGAACTGCTGGGCAATGGGAACTGCTTTTGGATTTGAATCCAGGATCTTTGAGATCACTCAACTTGGCAGACGGTCTATCTATCAGAGCTTCAGCATCGGCCGCTGACGCAGAAAACTTCTGGGCGCCGTTGGTGGCGGCGCAGGGGTATCGAGCAAGCCTGTACAGTCAGGCAAAGGAATTGAAAGGAAGCAACGAGCAGAACGAGGGTCCGTTCACGGCAGGAACGACCGAACTGCGCCATTATCCCGTGCGCACACGCTTCTTGGGTGGCTTCTCGTCCTCAGCGCCTTCCTCATCGTCGGCTTTCACGAGGGCAGGTGCCTCATCACCGTCCTCCTCCATCTCCTCGAAGCCTTCGAATCCTTCGCTGTCGTCATCTTCATCGTCGGCATTGGCTTGCACTGTGGCAGTCAGCAAATCGAGCATGGCGGAAACAAGAGAGGGAACATACTCCAAATGTCAATGGCCTCAGGCCAGAGGTCCTCGGCCAAGGCGATAGCCAGGTCCTCACCAGCCGGAAAGATCTCAACGTCAAGCAGACCATCGTCCCACTCATCGTCCTCCTCATCGTCCTCATCCACGGCATCACCATTGGCCTCCTTGGTCTCGCTCCGCTTCTCGACCGCACCTCTGAAACCGAACCAGTTTAAAAACGTCGGCTCTTCATCACCCGCGTCCTCGCTCTTCTCGATCGCCTCTCTCAACTTTCCGTACTGCCACAGACCCTCCCGCTCAACCAGTTCGACCTCCTCGCCGCCCTTCTTCAACTTCATCGTCTCTTCAGCAGCCTCTAACTCAACGGCCATATCCAACATTCCCTTCGTCAGATCACTTTTCTTATTCTTCCAAGGGATTTTCACCGCCTTGCTCACCAATGCGCCTGGTCCGCCACGCCTGTCTGTCGATGCCTTGTACTCGAACTCTTTCACCAAGGTGCATGCCCCGAAATTATCGTTGCTGGCGAAATCGAAGGTGAACCGGAGGCTGCGCGGCTCGCCTTCGGTCTCGGAGGAGATGGCATAGCGCTCGACCTTGAAGTCTTTGATGGCGGCGATGGCTGAGATGTCGGCGGACGAATACAGGCCTGAGATCTCCTCGGGCGCGTTCATGAATACTGTGGCCCAGAAGTCTGGAATGCGTTGAAGGATGGGCGCTCGGCGAGCGTAGAGGGGTGTGAGGGAGTGTTCCTTGCGCCTCACTATTCACAGGGCATGTGTCAGTCAAGTTGACAGCGAGCAAGCCTGGGCGCAACACCACAAGAGCAGGCATTGGCCGTGGGAGTAGAGGAGAAGAAATGGCTTACAAGCGTCAAGCTCAACATCAGCAAACTCGTTCTCGAGTGCGCCCAGCTCCTCGAAGGCAGCTTTGATTTGCCCGTCATCGGTCCCGGTGGTAGTCATCTTATCCGTTGGAGTGCTCCCGGTATGTCTGCTGGATTTAGAGTACTGGTATGCGTGAGAAAGAAAAGACCGCGAAGAGATCTCTTCTCAGGCCCAGCGAAAGTTGGAGATCGCAGAAATTCTGTAACAGCGGAGGCCCTGCAGGCAGTGAAACGACGAATGGGGTTTAGGCCACGGCAATGCCGAAACGGCGGGATAGCGGCGCTCCGTGGCTGTATGGGATAATGAGAGATTGCAACGAAATTTATGCGAGGACGAGGACAAACAACTTGATGTCTCCACCTTACGGTGCAGAAGACCGTGACAATTTTTCAAGCTGCTGCAACTTCGACTCCTGCCAGTCATCGACAGAGGTTAACGAGTCGCGTTGCAAAGAGTGGTGGTGCTAGTCATCCGGTCTCACCTGAGTTTAGGTCAAGCCGGTTGACAGGCCGACAGGCAATTGAAGGGAGCGCATTCTCACTCATTAGAGATGCCGTGAAGGACTTCCCATGGGAAAGATTAATTTCCATTCGCTCTTGCTGTCATTCGTCTGCTAAGAAGATAGAAGGTCTTCGCGGATGCCAAAGGACCATATCCTCCGGTCTTGTCAGCGTATGAAAGCGTATGTCAGCCCGTCCTGCGGGTATATTCAACTGCACTGTAGCAAGACGGCTGATATGCTGCTTGCGTTGTATCACGCCCGACCTGAAGTGTGTTCTCGAAGTGCACCATCTACTATGGCAAGTCTGATGTGTTCTTGTCACACGGCGCACACGAATCCATGTGCAACGGAGATATGTCTATGAGATGACTTTGATTGTAGCACATGCATGGGAGGCTTGAGACACGACTTATCGTCTAGCTATCGCTCACTGGAGGGCAATCCAATGTCTCTTTGCTGCCGCTAAGCGAAGCATGCCAGCTTCAGCTTCCCAATAGCACATCCATTTTGTGAGTCAGTAGACTCTTCTCCTTGAACGCCTTCGCTAAAAAATTCACTAGGGTATCACACTGTGCAGCAGGAAGTTCCATCGAAGGACTCCCCGTTGCATGGTTTGCATCGTCCTCACCAAAACCCTTACCATCTCCACCTACACCTTAGTAGCCACGGCCACCTCGACCACCACGCCCACCACGTCCTCGACCACGACCACCTCGACCACCACGCCCACCACCATTCGGGAAGAAGGACTCAACGATATCTGGGCCCTTCGGCTCAAGCATGCCGTCCGGCCAGCTGAGCCGCGGCTGAACCGTCGGATCCCGCTGGACACGAAGCCGGTACGCTCTCTCCTGACTGACACCCCACCGCGAGTAGCCCTTCTCCACACTCCCAACCACGCAGCCTCGTAGGAAAGAAGTGAAGAATTGCTGGCTCGGGAGTGTGACACCCATGTGCTGGATGAAGTCCCTGAAGTTGTCCACTGCTTGAAGCTCGCCAATCTTCTTCGCCAGACGCTCCGCTGTGCCTCTGGGAGGGCCACCGTGTGCTTGGAAGAGCTCGTCGCGCATTGTCACTAGAGACTTGCGTGCTGTGCCGGTGCCACGATTGATGGTCTGGCGGAAGAGGTTCTGGAACATCAAGAGGGTGTAGGAGGTGCGGCTGGCTTCGAAAGTCTTCTTGAGGCGGTAGTAGGAGATAGGGTCGGCCTCGAGGTACGCGAGTTCGACCATGCCCGAGCCTTTTTGCTGGTCGAGCATCCAGACGACGTTGCGGGTGATGGCTTCTTGGATGAGGTTCTTGAGGATCTTCTCGGTGATTGGGTGGTCGGTGAGGAGGAGCGCGATGAGCAGGTGGCCGAGGTTGGGGATCGTCGTCTTGTCAGATTGTGGCTTGGATTTAAGAAGGCCGCTGACGGTCATGTTGATCGCCCGGACGATTCCAGTGTTACTTGTGGCCAGACAGAGGAGCAGGTGGAAGAGGTGGTAGTAGCTTTCGATAGCTCGCTCGGATGCTCGGCCGAGTGCGCTCGCGTCGCTTACACCTTTGGTGTCGGAGCACAACTTGACCACGATGTCGTTCATGAACGAGATGACCACGTCGGAAGGCGCTGTCGATGAGAGTTGAGCGCTCTGGCCGAGCTGAGCGAGTGAAGTGAGGACTTCATCCTTGACTGAACTGTAGTGTCGCTGGTTGATCGGCAACGGGAGGAAGTTGCTGAAGGGCAGGCCCATGACCGATTCACGAATGCCATGATCATCGAAAGCCGTCTTGGACAGGAGGTCGAATTCGGACGAGAGCTCGCCTTGACGACCTCTACCGAAGTTGATGGCGACACCTGTGCCCAGCCGAGTCTCAGCAAAGGACTTCTTGAGCACGAAGCATCGCAGATCTCGCTTCCGAAGAATGCTGAACTGAGCAACCACACCAGACTTGCTGCCAATACGATCCCAAGACCTCATGAAGGTCATAAGAGTCTCATCGTCCATCCTATCACAGATGGCAACAAGAATCTCCGCCGGAAGCTTATCAATCGGGCCAGGCGCCAGACTCGCATGCTCTACAGCAGCCTCATTGGGAGCACCATCAACGAGACTGGGCGCCGAAGTGACGGGCTCTACGGCGCCCTCCTGAGACGTAGTTGCCTCCTTGTGATTCGACGATGCCGTGACCTTGCTGATTGGAGACTGACCGATTGGTGGAAATGCTTCATCGTAGTCAATGTCCATCAGATCGATAGAACGAGGAGAAGGTACGGCAGATTGTGTCTGAATCTCGCCAGCGAAAGGAGGAAATCCAAAGCGACTGCGCATACTGACAGCCCACGCTTTCCAAGCGGCAGGATCGCTTGTTTGATACAGGGAATGAGGTCGATCGTAGCCACAAACATTACATTGCACTGCTCCGCCGCGAGCTTGCCAGCTGCCATTTGGAAGACGGAACTCGTCAAGGTTGATTGCAGCGCCTGGTCGACCATGCTGTTGCTCCAGCTTATCGCTGCTGAAGAAGCTCAGAAGCTGCATGGCGATGGCTTTCATGGTGTAAGCAGGAGTCCAGTCTTCGTCGGTGTTCAGGATCGATGCACAGATATAGTCAGAGAACACATTGAAGTGTCTGACGGTACTATCGATGCTGATCGTGGGCGAGATCAGAGGGTAGGTGATTGGAAAGGTTACAGTCAGATGCAGTGGCTCGCGGTCGCCGGCGCCCAAGATGAGACATGCCTTACGAACATTGTTCTCGTGCGATACGAAGGCGATGTTTGGGTAGGGGTGCTTCTGAAGGTCTGCCAGGTCGTGTAGCAGACGGCTATGTAACGCCATATCGATGATTGCTGCCGCTCAGCGAAATTCCAGCGATATCCTAAGCTCAGCCTGATACCGAGACTGACTGTGTGCCCACCTTGAAAGAACGAAGTAGAGGGCTTGAAAAAGAAAGAAAGGCGACCGAGGTGGTGAAGAAAAAGTGGCCTGCTGCAGAGCAAACATCACTTGTTATATACCTGCAAGGCATCCAGGCAGCCGCCTGCGTCCAAGCGGTCCAGTCATTGAAGGACTCGGTGACAAGGCGTGTGACTCACTTGAGCTCCATAAGGATTCAGGAAGAATTCAGGTATCATATGCTGTGTGCTTTGCAGCTTCACGATAGTCTTTGAAGCTTAGCATGCAACCAGGTACTTCATCGAAGCTTTCACCAGGTTCCGCATCTCCAGGCGACAAACCTGTCGCGAGCAGGGACAAAGAAGTGGTCATGAAGTCACCGTTGAGATGCAAGCCATGATCAGTTTGACGACCAGTGCTGAAGTGGTCGTCAAACCGTAGTCCCCCTTGGGCCGCTTGTAGAGCTCCTTCCGGGGATGAAGTTGTGAGAGCATGGCAGCGACCACCCTGTGAAGCTCGGCGCGGAAAGCGCCCCTCTGATGAGTCATACAACATGCGCAGGTGTCAAAGCTAGGGCCGGCAATCTCAAGCAGAAGACAAGCAAGCCTCAAGTCCGTCGAGGCAGAGATCGTGCTGAACATAGGAATGAATGAGAGACGTACAGAAACACAGCTCGGCTCAGATGCCAAGCTGCCGGCAAGCCAGTGGGGTGGGGGACATAGGCAAAGGACTTGCCAGGCTCAGGACCACGCCACAGACGCCTGGGAGGCCACCAGAGATGATAGATCTCTCTGTGGAGATATGCGGGCACATGGAAATTGCATTCCAGCACGAACACTTAGAGTTGCGTAGGACCGCGCGTGCATGTAACTTCTTTGTATAAAATTTTCCTGCAACGCGGTCCCTGGACAGAAGATCCACGATAGGTTATTCCTGCTAGTTGACCCTTTGGTGAGGCTCATCTCGAGCCCACTGAGTAGACCAGCCAAGAAATGACACACCCTCAGCGCCCTCCCTGGCGCAGAGAGACACGGCGGAGTGAGGGCTGGCCTGCGACAAGGGGTTTGGGCGTGTCATGGTCTCAGCTATCACAGTTCATCAAGAAGGTACGACGTACCAGGAGCAAGGAGCAGGTAGCGAAAGGGAAAGAGTCAAGGTCATGGTATGAATCTGGAATCTTTCATTCATTCATTCCCAGCCAGCCGTCTGGCGAGAACTTCGTATGCAGGAAATCTATGCTATGCGCTGCCCCACACTTGTCGAGGTATCTTCCCATTTTGAAACTCCTGAACGCCTTTCGTCGTCGTAGTCGAAGAAGTCAATCTGGACCAATCTGCCTGTGATGTGGCTAGACGGTCACTGTGATGATTACAGACGATGGCTTAGTCCACCTCCTCGACACTCGGGCCGTCGTTGCCGCCAGGAGCGCCACCAGGGCCGCCAGCACCAGGGAAACCACCAGGACCACCGGGCATGCCACCAGGCATACCACCAGCGCCACCAGCACCAGCACCGTAGAACTTCATCATGATGGGGTTGGCGACGCCTTCGAGCTCCTTCTGGCGATCCTCATACTCCTCCTTGGTAGCAGTCTGGTTTTCGTCGAGCCAGCTGATGGTCTCGGAGATCTTGGCCTCGAGGGTAGACTTGTCGGAAGCATCGAGCTTCTCCTCGACCTTGGAGTCGGAAATGGTGTTCTTGAGCGAATAGGCGTATGACTCGAGACCGTTCTTGGCACCGATGCGACCAGCTTCAGCCTCATCCTCAGCCTTGTACTTCTCGGCCTCGGACAACATGCGCTCGATCTCCTCCTTGGACAGACGACCCTTGTCGTTGGTGATGACAATCTTGTTGGTCTTGCCAGTGCCCTTCTCGAGAGCAGACACGTTGATGATACCGTTGGCATCAACATCGAATGTGACCTCGATCTGGGGGACACCACGAGGAGCGGGCGGGATACCGGAGAGTTCGAACTTGCCGAGCAGGTTGTTGTCCTTGGTGCGAGCACGCTCACCTTCGTAGACCTGGATCAAGACACCAGGCTGGTTGTCAGAGAAGGTAGAGAAGGTCTCGGACTTCTTGGTGGGAATGGTGGTGTTGCGCTTGATGAGAGCAGTCATGACACCGCCAGCAGTCTCGATACCGATGGAGAGCGGTGCGACGTCGAGCAACAAGATCTCGTTGGTAGACTTGGAAGTAGTGTCACCGGACAAGATAGCAGCCTGGACAGCAGCACCGTAGGCGACGGCCTCGTCGGGGTTGATGGATCGGTTGGGCTCCTTGCCGTTGAAGAAGTCGGAAACCATCTTCTGAATGCGAGGAATACGGGTGGAACCGCCAACGAGGACGATCTCGTGGACGGAGGACTTGTCGATCTTGGCATCGCGCAGGACACGCTCAACCGGCTCCATGGTGGAGCGGAAGAGATCCTGGCACAGCTCTTCGAAGCGAGCACGGGTGATGGAGGTGTAGAAGTCGATACCCTCGAAGAGAGAGTCGATCTCGATCGAGGTCTGTGCGGATGATGAGAGGGTACGCTTGGCACGCTCGCAAGCAGTGCGAAGACGACGGAGGGCGCGAGCATTGCTGCTGAGATCCTTCTTGTGTTTCCCTGAAATACCGTTAGCAACCGTTGAGGCGGACTCTGAAGTGGAAAACTTACGCTTGAATTCGTTCACGAAGTGGTTGACCAGACGATTGTCGAAATCTTCACCACCCAAGTGAGTGTCACCAGCAGTGGACTTGACTTCAAAGATACCCTCCTCAATGGTCAAGAGGGAGACATCGAAAGTACCGCCACCGAGATCGAAGATGAGAACGTTGCGCTCACCCTCGGACTTCTTGTCGAGACCGTAGGCGATGGCAGCCGCAGTTGGCTCGTTGATAATTCGAAGAACGTTGAGACCAGCGATGAGGCCGGCGTCCTTGGTAGCCTGACGTTGAGAGTCATTGAAGTAGGCAGGGACTGTTACAACAGCGTTGTTGACCGTGCCACCGAGGTATGATTCAGCAGTCTCTCGCATCTTGGTCAAGATCATGGCTGAGATCTCTTCTGGGGTGAAGGTCTTGTCCTCGCCCTTGAATTCGACTTGAACGACTGGCTTGTCGGCCTTGTTGACGACCTTGAAGGGGAAGTGCTTCATATCAGCCTGTACCTCAGCATCGTTGAACTTGCGGCCAATCAACCGCTTCGCATCGAAGACAGTGTTGTGGGGGTTCATGGCGACCTGATTCTTCGCGGCATCGCCGATGAGACGCTCGGTGTCGGTGAAAGCGACGAACGAGGGAGTTGTGCGGTTACCTTGGTCATTGGCGATAATCTCAATGCGGTCATCTCGAAAGATGCCTACGCACGAGTAGGTCGTACCAAGATCGATACCGATAGCCGGAGCCATTGTGAAGTGTGTGGTGGTGGAAAGAAGACGCTGTGGGTATGCGTTGCGGTTTAGTGTTGCGTATGAAGAGAAGAAGACTCAATCGAATGAGTTCAGGGTAGTTTTATCGTGTGGTATGAAGAGGAAGTTCGACAGAAAAAATCTTAGAGGGCTGGTGTTTAAGAATGCCTGCACTGCAGAGGATTGTCACTTGCACTTTCTGGAAGCTTCCACCACAGCAGTTACTAGAAGCGACCAGGGTTTTCACGTTTGCACCACAACAATCAGGCAACTTCGTGCATGCACTAGCCTGCTGCTTCACTCAAGCACTCCCATCTTCTACAGATTTGCTACACTGCAATAGACCGACATCAGGTGTTGTGTCAAACTCATTGTGATCGTGATGTTTGCTCGTGCCAGTCTTCTAACTTAATGGAAATTTTTCGAAAACCACTGAAATTGCCAAGTCTGAGGTCATAGCGGGGCACACCAAAGACTTTTGCGGGCCGAAAGTCCTCCACGTTGCCTGGGAAAAGCTCAGACCACTGTATCAGCATCTGCGGTCCCGGCGAGATTGACGTGGCTGGGGCCTTTGGCACATACGATTGTCCCAGCGAAGCCCAACACGCGTGACAGCCATCATTTTCGTGACACCGTGGATAATGCGACTTTCTATGTAGAGCCTGGTATGACTATGCAACGTCTTCTAGACGACGAGGTCTGCGTCAGCAGCCCAGTGTTCGTGGCTGATGGCAACATAGGGCATTTGATTGTAGGAATTTTTCCAACCCTTCTATATGTAGCTGGTGGTGTTCGTTCCATAGCCTCAGCCCTGAGAAGGCACAGCTCGCAGCCTCATCGCGGTGGGCAGGCTCTCAGATGGTTCGCCGTTGGCAGAAGCGGTCTGGAATACCGAACTGGATGACCTTGCGTGTGTGATTTCGTACGGGCTTGAAGTAGCCTGCCTGCGCTGCTGTTGATTCGACATCCACTGTTGCAGTCTCTGTTGTGCCCAGGGTATCAGGTTGTAGTATCCCCCCGCAGCCATGACACCTAGCCACAATACCAGCTCCGAGCCATAAATGACCATGCCAAGGATATCCAGATGTGGCTCGAAGAATATCGACATCAACGAGGTTAGGTCGCCAAGCGCATCAATGGCGACGAAGGTGAAAGAGATTCCGCGTACGGTACGTTCCTGGAAGATATCCCAGTAGTGTCTCAACACGCCCAGCGACAGCAGCACCGCAGCCAACACAGCCATCAAGGTTATTGGCCAGGTCACGTTGTCAGACCTAGCTTCCCTGAGACCGAGAACAAGCCCACTTTCCACGCCACCCATGAGCGCTCCGATGGGGATAGCACGCAGACAGCATTTCGTTGGCGTCCACTTGCTGCCATAATACTTACACTGAGTCCATGTCAAGAGACTGAGGAAAGTCAAGATCTGCGGCTGTATCTGCAAAGCAATGTTGAAGTCGGAGACAATGTTATAGACGCCGAGTGGACACCCTGCGCATGCCCACAACAACATCATAGTTGGCTGAAGACCGGTAGTGTCATGTCTGCGGTAGTTGATGATGATCTGAGGGATCAACTGATTCCCAATGTTGATCAGAGCCAGCAGCTTCTCGGTCGCAAGTCATTGCACCTACCTGTACAGACCAGCAAATTGCTCCTGCCGTTCCAAGCACATTGGCAGCAACAGCATCGCCTGCCATCTGGACTATTCAATCTCTTCTGCTCATGTATCTCAAATGATCTGATGCAATGTTTTCCTCAGGATCGGTACCTTTTTCGCCACAAGGCGGTCAAATGCCACTATCTCCGATTTGGCTTAGTGCTGTCGCGAGCGACTCCACCAGCCCGCATTTCGCGACCTCCAGCAACCATGACCCAACTTTCTACCTCTTCTTCCTACCACTGTTTGCATCCTTTATACGACTTCCTACCTTGCGAAACCCACATACCAGGGCATCTACTCCATCGCGATACCTCTTCTTCACTCCGAAACTCTCTCACACTTCTTTTACTACACTCACAGACACACCGCAAACATGTCGGCCAACGGTTCAGCAGTCCCCCAGGACACCGCCGGGGTTGAGGACGTCAAGGGCAAGGGCAAGTCTGTCGCGCAATCTGCACAGCCTGAGATTGAAGAGGACGAGGAGGAAGAGGAGAGCGGCAACGAGGAGGTAAGCTATTCCTTATGAACGTTGGCAAACATATCAGCTAATGACTGTGGCAGGCTCCCGAAGGTAAGCTACACCTCAACTAGAGCCCTAGGACGATCTCCCTGATCTCTCCGGGTCATGGATGAGCCTACAGCGACTGCGCTCCGCCTGAGCTATGCCTGCAGATCATCTCATCTCCAAAGCGAAGTTCTTCTCAAGCAGCTCAACCGCTAACATAACCTGTTCAGAAGAGGAAGACGATGAAGACATGGAAGAAATCGACACTGGCAACATCATCGGTAGCCGCACCCGGAATAAGGATATCAACTGGGCTGAAGCCGAGGAAAAGCTGCGCGCCGACGGTCAGGATGCTGAAGACGATGAAGATGACGATGACGAGGATTTCGAGGAGCCCGATGAAGATGAGGAGATGCAGGGCTAAGAATTCTTATGAGCTGAGCAAGACGCAGCGCAAGCGGCTCGACATTTGGCCCGTCTGTGGGCTGTCAAAGCCATGGTCATACTCCCTGGCTTATGCAATCTTCACGGAAACCCAGCTCACGAGTGGTCGAAACCTCCTCAATTGGACCCGTTCATCGCCGCCTAGGACAATAGTTTGGGTTACGATGCTTAGACGACCACCACTCACTGTAGGCTGATCTGCCGGAGCAGCACACACCCCACCTGATGACTGCTGCGCAGAAAGCAGGCATGGCCCAAGCAAGTTGGGTAGCCCGAGCGTGGTGTAGTTGTAGCACGAGGGTCATTGAGCTCGGGAGCGTGTCACGCAGTTCAAGATGCCCTCAAAAAAGCAAGACCGAAAATGAAAATTATTTCCAGAACGACGATCCTCAGAATATCTCGATTCGCTGCTTAGCTGCATAGATGCAGCCAAAGCTTTCTAAGCTATATATGGTACGCGCCGCCGCCACGATTCTGCTGAGATCTTTTCATGCTACCAAATCATTCGGGGGCTTGTTTGCTCCGCCCGTCGCAAGCAGGTTGCAGTCCCAAAGGTCGAATTGCTCCCGACACTTTTTGTAATGCGCCAAATCTTTCGCGCGCTCCGGCGACCCCTTGTAGATACGATTTTCAATCTCCATCAGCCTTTCCCACTGTCGAGCTTCTTCTCTGGCCGCTTCGTATCCCTGGGGGTTCATCTCTTTCATGACACGAGCGATCTGCTTCGAGACCCGCTGGAACTCTTCCGGACCTCCCTCCTTTGAAGCAAGAGCTAACCGCCCTTCAATGTCTGCTCTATTCTGCTCGTAACCTTCTGAGTCTATATCTTTCAGAAGCATCAGAACGAAGGCCATCTCGCCATGGTCGATCTCAAACGCAGGCTCTTTTGCCTTCCCCTTCCCCTTGCCATTGTTGTTACTGAGCTTTCCCTTCCTGTTATCGTTGCTGAGTTTTCCAGTCTTCCGCATAGCTTCGACCCGACAAGCCATGCATTTCCATGCCTTGACCGGCTTGGCTTTCGGAGGCGGATCGAGTTTGACGCAGGCCCAGTGGTATCTCACCAAAGCGGTACCGCACTTTCTTGCCGTACACACCACTGACGTATCTGCAGCTTGGTCAATCTGCTGCGAGCAGATACCGCAGGTCCCCCGAGGCAGACTATTGAGGCAGGCGCGCCACTGCTGGAGTGTCTCTGCCGTGTCCGTCGTTGTTGCGAGAAGGTCGGTCTTGGCCGCACTCTCGGGGGCATGCATCGGTAGGTCAGACGATGTCTTGCCAGATCCAGCCTCGGCCTTTTGGAGCGAGGAATCATCCCTGTGGGAATCCCAGATCATACGACGTACCTGCCGCTCAACTTGCTCGTCGATGAGTCGGTCATGCAGCAGATTCGCCGTGAAGGTGCCAAAAGCCTGCTTGAGCTCTAGTCCGCCAGCTCGCAGCCACTCTCGCTCTTGCTTCACGAAGCGGAAGAGTGACTCAGACAGAAAGGCAATATGATCGAGCTTCTCTTTGAAGCGGTGGCTGTCCCATCGCCTGAAGAGTTCGCGCTTCGCGTCTGGACGATTGACCTGCTCGGCATCCATGTCGAGGTCTTCAAGGTGCCGTTGGAGATACCATACGTCGTCGCGCTCGTCGTCAGTTTCGGACATTTCTCCTTCGGAGGGCGCGATGCGGCGGTGTGTGATCGAGTCGTACATCGTGGTATTATTGTCGGTGTGACGGATGAGCTGAATGGGCTTGAACTTCTGCCTAGCGGGCTGGCGGAAGTCGGGAACTTGGTCTGGTTGGAGGTATCCTCTGTTCTGCTTGCGTAGCGCTATCAGTGGGTCTGGAACCAGCAACGAGTCATTTATGGACGCGCTCGCCGACGAGTCAAACCGGACGATGTTCCCGAGACGCGACCTTTGTGGCCTTTGAGGAGGACGGCCATCCTTCTGTCCAGTCCAGCTACTGTCGCCGTTGAGGTAGGCCGAGAGATCGAACGGCGTTGATTTGGCCTCATACTTGATTTCTGTCTCGTCGCCGAGTCGTCTGCGGCTGTCTGACACCCGGAACAATGCACTGATGAGGTCGCCGGAGGTAGCATCGTACTTCTCGTCGCTGACGATGAAGTTGAATCTGTAGTGGGTATTGACAAAATGGAATCGAAGCTCCAGAATGTTTTGCCCCTCAAATGTCGGACATGCAGGGCATCCAAGACCCGTAAGCTCAGTCATCTGCATAGCGTCGTGTGCTTCCCAAGATGCAGCCTCGGACGGTGGCTCCCAGAAATATGAGATTTTTGGAGTTGTTTGCTTGATCGGTACAGCTTTCTCGACCTGCACACGCTTTGGAGGGCTTTCCTTGAATGACACTGCGCGAGCTCGCTTCTCCCGACCAAAGGAACGACCTTCGTCATCAAAAGTCCAGGAGAGTTGGTTGTTGAGCAGCCCGGGAGAGGATGGGAAAGCAGTGCTAGATTTACTCCAGCATCCAGAAACCTCAAGGCCATATTTGGTCCTGAGCATACGCCCAGACTCATCAATGTAGAAGATGCTCATTGGCGTGTTTGCGTCGGGCAGGTCAGGCAAACTGTTGTATTTAGCGACCAACGAGCCAGCTAGCAGACCGTGTGCTGCTCTGTTCAGTCTGTTGACATCGCCGTCGCTTTTGCCTAACAAAGGGATTGGTGGCCAAAGCTTGATGTCTCTGGTCGGCCAGATCTTGATCTCCATGAAATACTTGTCGGACATCCTCAACTCTGACTCGCCGATATCGTTACGAATTGGAATCTTGAGGTCGCCCGCTCGTAAGGTAAAAGGCTTGTCCGGCTGAATGTCCACAACATGGCCCTTGCTTTCGTATTGAGCCCAGAAGACCGTGCACGCAATATGCTTTTCCGCCAAGGCTGCCGCAGACTCTTCTATGCCGTCTCTATTGTCCCATATGGTCAACGTACAGTGGCATTTTGTACTCTGTACCTCTGGATCCGTCCTGCTTCTCTTTGCAGGGCGATCGTTCTCATTTGGTCTGTTGTCCTTGAAATTTATCTTTTTCCGTATACTGATAGGAGCGAAAGTAAGCTCAGCCTCATCGTCATCGAACTCCCGTGTGAGATGTCTCAGGCTCCTTCTTGTGCTTGGTTGATACTCTGATTTCATGATCTTGACCATGATCGTATCTCTAGAAACTGCTTCAAGCATAGGCTTGCCACACAGGTCCGAAGCAGGTCTAGGCGGAGTCTCCTCTACCACAGGACCGTCTAGTGAGCGAGTTTCGACTTCTGGACGTTGTTGTGCTGTCTCCCTTGGCGTCGTGTTCACGAATCCTACAGGTGTTGGAGTCCTATCGCGAGCTTTTCGATGGAGATCAATAAATACCCGTAGGTTTCGTTGCAAAAAGCTCCTCTGCAGGTAGACGTCGCGTTCTCGACTCCACGCAAAGTGTGCAGAGAGCTCTGCGGGTATCTGGGGGTTGATTTTGGTAAGAATAGGCAAGGAAAACTCGGCCATCATGGCGAGATGCTGAACGACCACGAACTTTCAATTGGAGTCGGCATATTCATCATTGACGAAATCCAGATCATGTGGCAGGACAATGTTTAAAGTGAATATCGTGATGGCTCCGTCACGTGCCTTTGAAATAGAGATCCGAGACAGTGTTCGTAGAATGGCGTGGTAATGTCAGAGAATGTGGATTTGCCCAGGCCGATTGTGTGTCTCAAAGCGACCGGTTGACGCGTATATACCGAATGAAACGCTCAATAAGTATGCCCATCTGATAAATAGTCAAGGTAGAATGTAAAAGCCAGGAGAGGCTGACCTCTAGACGCTCCTATTGGCCAGACTCAGCGGAATGGGTGGTCTTGGGGATCCACTTTGACCTGAGGTGTTGCTTCCTTCGCGTCACCTCCTGTCTAGCAACCTACACACATGCCTGCCATGTCACAATATCTAGATGCGGTCAGAATCTGCGCTTCTAGAGCAACTTCCACGCAAGACCTGCGCAAAGCTGATTTACTGTGTTTATAGACCCTTTGTCGCGTCGTTACCAGACGCGACTAGCTTATCCTCTGCCAAAAGCCTCCACTGCCTAGACATCGCATCATCTACGCATGTGTAGGTAAAGGACACATTTCATTGCGATCAAGGTCTCTCGCTGAGCAACGTCTGATCCTAGCGTTACTGCTGTTTACATGAGTGGTTTCAATCGCCGATACAACGTCTTCGAAGTGGTTGGGAACCGCTGCCTGGTCTTGCTCGGCCTAAGGCTCACACATCTCGTCGCTTTGCGGACATTGGTACGTTCTCGATGGCCTTGACTCCTACCGAAGCTACATTGAGTGGCCGTGAGACTGGAAACGTCTTCGAAACCTGGAAAAATATGATGAGGCAGACGCGCCTGATGCAGTCTATCTATAACTTCCTCTTCGGATTTCCCTAATGACCTTCAGTTACAACTTGCTGCTTGACGCCAACGGTATGTACTCCCAGTCAAACTCGTCGTCTAGCCCTTCCATCTTCCACAACTTCCGCAGATCGCGTTCACGGTCTCGATAACCTTCATACTTGCTGACCAAATTCTCCTTCTTGGCAGCCTTTAGTTGATCACGCCCGACCTGATGTCGATGAGCAGCATCGGGCCCATCTGCCAGTCGCACAAACCTAGCGTATGTCCACATCTCTGGCAGTGGCGTGTGCTGAGTAAGCCCTTGACCGCCATACATCTGCATACAATCATCAATCACCGCCGCCAGCTTTTCCGGGACCATTATCTTTGACTGGGCGATGACATATCTTCCTGCCTTGTTCCCCCTGATATCCATTGTATCAGCAGCATTCATGACTACCAGCTTCATCGAGTCGATCTCCAGCCTCATTTGGGCAATTCTTTCTATGTTGCTGTCGAAAGAGCCGATCAACCTGCCTCTTGGCTTCTTGCGCTCATCCATACACCGCAACAAAGCAAACTCATAGGCTCGCTCTGCCTGGCCAACGAGACGCATGCAGTGGTGAATTCTACCGGGGCCTAGGCGACCTTGAGCAATATCAAAAGCCCGACCTTCGCCCCAAATCACATTTTCTGCTGGAACGCGAGCGTTTTCGTAGATATACTCTCCATGTCCATCGGGAGCACTGGAAGCGGTCAGCACTTGCTTGTAATATCTCGGGAGCGGCATGTGAACTTACTGATCGTAACCCATGATACTCAGATTGCGAACCTGCCTGTGGCCAGGCGTGTCTCGCGGCACAATAATCATCGTGTGTCGACGCCAGGGGTTAGGATTTCCGGGATCGCTACATGCCATGAGGATGTGGAATTTGACTTCGTCGTTCCACAGCACGTTGCCATACAGCTTTCTGCCATTGATGACATACTCATTTGTCGACTTGTCCAGCGTGAGGCGGCATGAGATGTTCGTAGCATCACTGCTAGCGACGTCTGGCTCGGTCATGGAGTAAGCCGAGAAGGCCTCTCCGTCCATCAGTGGTTTCAGCCACTTCTGTTTCTGCTCCTCACTGCAGTATTTGGCAAGTAGCTCCATGTTACCGGTGTCCGGAGCATGGCAGTTCATGGTTTGCGCTGCCCAGTACACTCGTCCCATCAGCTCCGCACAGCAGCTGTATTCCAGATTCGTCAATCCCGGGGATTCCTTGAAGTGGTTGGGAAGGAATATGTTGAATAGGCCCTGGGCTTTGGCCTTCTTCCGAAGTTCATAGATCAGAGGAGGCGTGACCCATCGCGACTTTCCCTGAGCCAACTGAGCCTTCAGGATCGGCTCTGCCGGTATACATTCGTTTTCCACCCATTTGTGAACTCTGCGAATCAAGTCAACAGCTTGTGGGCGGAGTTTTTGAACCACCCAAGGTGGATAGTTCTTAAACGGCACCTCCTCAAGCAGAGCTGCGACGTCGTTGTTGCTGGCCATGTTCTTGCTTATGTCGGCAACCCGCTGATGAAGGTCGGGCAAAGTTCTGATTGCCGGAAACGGTTGTCAAGTACAGACTGGGAAGTCAAGTGGTAGTTGTTTCTCCCTAGCGCCTCGGGCTAAGTTAGCCATGGACAGCCGAGGCACTCCCAGACCCTGGGCTTTCGACACGCCCCTGGGCCCGCAGCTCTTCGGTTCGCCTGACTGCCCCGTATTGGCCTTCAGCCAATGACCAATGCAAGTGGAGTGGATACCATCTTATACCACGCATCACGACGTACCATTGAGGACAAACTCAGCTCAAACGACGGACGTTCGAAGCACGCTGGGGATTCGTTTTCTGATCCTACGATAGTAATTATCGTGATCGTGTCTCCCGGCTTACACTACAGTAGGTGTACAATTATCGAGACAGCTCTTCCAGACATTGGGCCATCACGAGGCCTAACATTCTTCAACCCGTCTACTGCCAATTGAACGATTCTCGATATGCTGACCGAAACCGAAGAGAGAATCTACGCGGGTCCCTGGAAAGAAGTGAGTTCCTCGTCACCCATCTCATCGATAGCCATGAACGCAAAGGAGGCGATGAAGTCGCCCATAATCGATGGACAATACTAACTCACCTTCGCCATAGTTCTGCAAAGAGATCAACCAAGTTCCCCTCCTGCACGGTCCCGCACACTCCAACCTCATCGGCGACTGGGATGCTCTCGTCGGTGTCCTCGCCTCCAAACTCACCTTCCCAGCACCAGACACTTCGGTCACAACACAGGACATCCACCCGAACAGCAACTACTGGATCCGCGTGTACACCCCTCCAAATGCTCCCAAAGATGCTCTTGTGACCATGTACATTCATGGAGGCGGCTGGGCTATGGGCTCTGTTGACGCGGAGGATGCCATTCCGCGGATCATAGCTAAAGCCTGCAGCTCAATCGTCGTGAGTGTCGAGTATCGACTTGCGCCTGCACATGTCTGGCCAGCCGCGCATGAGGACTGCTACGAGGCGACAAAGTACTGCATCGAGCATGCCGGGGAGTGGGGAGCCGACCCGAAACGGGGCATCGTGATCAGCGGAGCGAGTGCAGGTGGAAACCTGGCGATCTCGACAGCTCTGAGGTTAGCAGATGAGGGCCTGGGAAGCAGAGTAGCTGGCGTTGTCGCCATGGTGCCTGTCACTGTTCATCCTGATGCGGTGCCTGAGGACTTGAAGGCAAACTATACAAGCTACGACGAGCATGCGAATCATACAGTCAACACGAAGGACGCGATGGAGGCTTTCTTTAGTGAGTCGAGGTGAAGTCTTGCTGATAGTCACGGCTGACCATGATTTCAGACATCTACAACGGACCAAAGGACAACAAATACCTCTCGCCGCTGCTTCACCCTGGTCTCAAGTCCCTTCGCAGGGTCTACATAACAGAATCAGGCACGGACACTTTGCGCGACGATGCTCGACTAATGAAAGGAGCGCTGGAGAGCTCTGGTGTGCAGGTCAGGTATGACGCTTACCCAGGCTATCCACACTATAGCTGGACGTTTCCGAGTCAGCATCTTGCTGGCCACGCGCAAGACTTCTTTGGCAAACTCGCTTCGGGTATCATCTGGGCTTCGGAGAGTGACAGCGCGAAGTCATAAGGGTGGTGAGGCTCAGCAGACGGTGCGAGCACGAGCATGAAGAGACACCTGCTTGGAAACATAGCGCCTTTCTTGAAGAGCCCTGAAATCTGTCCAACAGTCATGCTATAGCACGCGTGCTACCCCACCAAAAGTTTCTGCACTATCGCACACAAGTTCTCTGTCTGACCACGGAACCCCTGAAAATGCTCAAAAACCATCACCTCGCACCACCTCAGCCCATTAGTCAACAACCCAGTCGTCGTCGTTGCTTCTGATGTATCTCGCGAGACCCATGGTGTCCTATAGCACGTGTCAGAAAGAACATGTATCGGTGAGAACTAGGGCCGGGAGACTGGTGTCTCGCCCGGTTTTCACATACCCCTGTAAGATGTGCCTTCATGTCGCCATTCCCTAGGAATGCAAATCTGTTTCCATACCTGTACTTGATGTCATAGTCTTCGAATCTTGGCTCTTGCATGGTCTTGAGGAAATGTATCGTCTATACCTCGATTAGCTGTGATTCACACAGGAATATTCTCGCTGGACTTACCGGACCAGGCCATAGGTAGATACGATTCTTCACTTTGCCATCCTTGAACCAACTTCGACACTCTTCCTGCCAAACGGTGTTCCTGTGGAATTCGTCGAAGTGGGCGTAGATGTCATCGAGGGCTTCTTGCTTGACTGCAATGCTCTTGATGGTCTCATGTTGCATCTTCCTCATGCATTTGACGGAATATTCAATAGTTGTCTCTATGCTCGGCCTGCAATACATGTCAGTATGTGATACGTGGGACAGAGGAACATAGCTTACAATAGCGTGCCATTTGACCACGTCGCTCCAGGTCCCACTATTGTGAAATAATTCGGGAATCGTGGTGCAGATACACCGAAGTAGAGATTCACACTGTCTCCCCAATCTTCTTGAACGGACTTGCCGTGATTGCCGATGACCTTGAACGCCGGCTTGAAAGCCACGTTGAAGCCCGTAGCGCAGACGAGGATGTCCGCTTTGTGCTCAACACCATCCTCAGTGACAATTCCTTCGGGTGTCACCTTCTTGATGCCACCAAAGATGGTCTGCACGTTGGGCTTGACGAGAGCTTCGAGGTAGCCATCACCAGGGGAGATTCTCCGGCAGCCAGGCGCCCACTTCGGAATAATGAATTGCTTCAGCTCCTCGTGTCCGGGACCCATCCGCCTGTGCATCTCCTCAGTGATGACCTTCCGGAAGAGATGTGATAGATCGCTGCCCTGTCGATACATGCCGAAGAGACCATTGATTTCTGCCTCTATCCGTTTCCGGAAGTCCAGATGATATGCTGGATCGTCCCGGAACCGCTGCTTATCTGCCTCGGAGAACTTGTACTGGCGGTGGCCTGGATCGCTCTCGGCACTCTGTCCTAGATCGGTCGAAAGGGCGCCTGCGCCGAATGGCGGAGAGATCCAAGTCGGGCTTCGCATGTAGACTTGCACTTGCTCACATGTCTGTTGTAGTTGAGGTACAATCTGAACGCTGGTCGATCCCGTGCCAATGACCGCCGCTGTCTTGCCCTTGAAGTCCACATCATGGTTCCATGACGCTGAGTGCATCAATGGACCTTTGAAGTCATGTAGTCCTTCAATTTCTGGCCACTTCCAGTTATTGAGAATGCCAGTCCCGTTGACAACACAGTGCGCCCAGTCCTTCCAAGTCTCCTTGGTTTTCTGGTCTTCGAGCGTGATGTCCCAGTATCCCTTGTCGTCGTTCCATCTGCATTCGATCACCTTGGTGTTGAGTTTCATGTACTTCCGGGAGCCATATCGGTCTGCAAAGTTCTCGAAATAGCGCTGAATCTCGTCCCCATACGCGAAATAGTACGACCAATCTGGATTTGGGTCGAATGTGAATGTATAGAGATGCGATGGAATGTCGCAGGCCACACCTGGATAGGTGTTCTCATACCAAGTGCCGCCAAAGTGAGGGTTCTTGTCGAACAATGTGAGCTCCCAAGAGTCTGGCACAAGCATGCGTTCCATCTTGTACGCAAGGCAAAGTCCCGACGCTCCAGCGCCCACACACGCTACACGCATCTTCGATGGCTTCGAATGATACTGCTGTAGCACTCTGTAAGAGCCTGTCGGCTGTTCCTCTGGATATTCGTATGAGATGTCTGGGTGAGTTGTCGCCATGTTGGGCTGGCCTCCCCGGGGTATTGGCTCTCCTGCATCACCCATCGTTGCTGGTCTCGAATAGGCAGAATCTATACTCTAGCGAGAGACAGGAAGAGTGCCGCTGAGGTACAGTGAACACTGCCACAGTCGAGAATGAATGTTGTCTGTACTAGCCAAGACCAGAACTTCACAATCAACCACAGTAGGACAGGACCCTATCAGGCTGGCTCGGACGGCAGTGCTGCACCATTCCCGTCCGCCGATCGACTCGACCAGACCACAGAGCGATCCTTACTGCTTGGCATCTCGTAGTCATGAGGTGCATGCCTGAGTGAATCTCCGTGAGGGGCATGCTTGCAGACTGGTGAGCAAGGTTCGTCGTGCCGGTTCTGGCTTCCGGGAATCGTTTTCCCCAAAGTTACCCCGGGCTTCTGGCCAGGCCAGGCTCTCAGGGGCAGTGTGGGTCGGAGATATTCGAGACCATGCCCAGGTGTGAGGTTATTGGACCCTCTGCAGACGTGCGAATCACAGACGCGTTTTCAGGTAAAGAGGTTCAGCGCGAATGTGGATTGAAAACGTGCTCTCCAGTGGCAAATAATTGATTTACGAAGTTCTCTCAGCTCTGAGCATTCCGATCACGTGCAAAAATCCTTAGCGCGGCGCTGACGACATGATCGCATTTGAGCACGAGAGACAATACAGAATCCTGGTAGTTGCGCTGTCGAAGCAGAGGCAACAGAGCACGGTTGACACATCTTCACGCAATTTGGATAGCAAGAGTGTTCATCTATTCTGTCGATCGCTGATTTGAAAAGGGTGGCCAGTAGTGGTACCTCAAACTCGACCTCTGCGAAGGAACAAGTTCGGCATATCCACGTGCTTCGCTCTGATATACTCGCAAAGGTTCTTCCCAAGCCCGTCGTAAGTGCTGCTTGCGCCCCATGACCGGTCTAAATGATCGTGAAGCATGAAGTGGACAGCCCTTATCGCTGGGATCTCAAACCGATCGATGTCCTTGCCATTGTACTCTGGTCCCAAAAGCTGCTTCATCCTTGGGATTGTCATCAAGCTCCTTAACCAGTCCCATTCATCATCATGTCGTGTGAAGAAGCCAACGTTGCAGTCGGACGACTTGTCTCCTGATCTTCCAAGCACGACGTAGCCCAACGGTGCTCGAGTCGTCGGGCCAAAGGATGCTAAGTCGACGGGCTCTGTTGTCTCGTAGCTCCATTGCCGTGTATCGTAGAACTTACCGTAGTCTTTGACAGCTGTCGACGGTGGAACGGGTATTGACTTCTGCAGCCACGGCAGTTCTACACTGTGGCTGACTTCTGATTGCGGTAGGAGAGCGCCCCAATATTCGAAGTACTCCTTCGGCGCTGACTGTCTCAGATCATTCTCTATCGACGCACCGGGACAACTTGACAAGAAGTTTTCCATGCAGCTTCGTTGGAAGCCGACCATATTTCCCGCGCCGATGACGCTTTTGTCCTTGGTTTGTACAAATATTCGGAGGTCGACGGTGGCGACATCCTGATTCTCTGGGTCCTCCTGACTCCAGCCGTTCAGACTGAACTTGAGCAGCGAATACTTCTCGACGTCTTTACCGATTGACTTGCGAATCTGTTTCTCGGTCCATTCGGCTTTTTGCTTCAGGTCGAGACCGCACAGGTAGTAGTGAAACTCGGCTTGCCAGCCTCCGCGTGCTGTTATGCCGACTTTGGTGGTGGTGGGCGGTGGGTTACCCTTGACTCCACGGACAAGCACTTGGTCTTTCGCCAGCTGAATCATTTCTATGCCTTCGAGCACGGCAACAACGTCCGATCCATAGTACTGTGGGCCCTGGATCTCATAGAGAAGTTGAGAGGTTGCTGTTCCTACTGACATTTCTCCGCCAGTATTTGGCTCCTTTTCCAGCACGAAGGTGCCGTCTGCGTTGATCGCGGCGATTGGGAAGCCTATATCCTCGCAGCCGTCGAAAAGGCTCTTGAAGGCGCTGTAGTAACCGCCGCAGACATATGTTGAGCATTCAATCAGATGTCCCGCGATCAGCGAGTGAGCAATCTCGTCGAATTGGGAATTGCGATCCCAGCCGTGCCACCACATCGCAGAACCGATTACCGGGGCTGCATCCGATACTCTACCGCAGATCACGATATCTGCGCCTGCTTTGAATGCCTCTGCTATCCCAGCTCCTCCAAGGTAACACTGAGCTGTGATCGGCTCGATGCCCCAGTCTTCCAGATTTGTTCCGAAGCAGACGTTTTCGAACTTTTCGCCTTTCTTCAGAAGACGCTGAACGACCTCGAACACTTCGTCGCCTTGTATCCAGGCCACCTTCAGACCTAGTCCTTGTTTCGTAACTTCCTTCTGGACCAGACTGGCCAACATTTCTGCATCACTGGCTCCAGCGTTTACAGCAACCTTGACGTTCCGCTCCTCCAGGTGCCGAAGTGCTGGAGTCAATGTCCCCATGAAGCTTGGATCAAACATCCCAACGCGCTCCTCGTTCGAGAGACCCTTCTTGATGTCGTCGTTCTTTGCTACACCGTGCCATTCCATCGTCATCTCGGACATCCAGTCCCCAATAATCACATCGACATCGCAATCCCTGGCGAAGGACAAGATTGATCGCTGTCTATCCGTGAAGCCGCCTGAAGCTCCTCCGATTCTGATCGGCCCCTGACCACGAGGACATCTTTTGTTCGAGTGGACCTGAGCCGTGCCATTACCATTTACATGATGGTCAACTTTCTGGCGTTTGCTGGCGACTTGTGGTACGCTTGATGCACTTCGTGTCGCTGCCATTGTTGTCTATGTGCTTCAGTGTGACCTTGAGAATTGATGACAGATACGCTGTTTGGAGATTCATATCATGTTGCATGAGTCGAGTATGTACTTAGTACCCAACACAGTTCCAAGGTTGGCGGCATGGCGCCCCGAGAAGTGGAGGAAGCTCCTGCCTCCGCCCATCGTAATGCTCGTAGGCAGCAGCCCCAGGCGTGAGCCTGCCATTCCCCGCACCAGAATTCGGCTTTCATTTTCCCCATTGATCTCCTCAGCTCGTACGCGACGAGACCTAGAGCTGGCCAGGAGCGTTGCATTGTAGCGCAGACCCGAATCAACTCGGCCACTGGCCGCCGTATATCGGACCATCGCTGTTTGGATTATGAAGCCGTGTTGATGCACGCGTCTTGAATAGCACCTAGCTTTTACGCTCCTCATCAGCGTTGCTGACGACGACCACACACGGATATCGTACTTGCCGCTTCACAAGTTAGGTAAGGACGCGACGTAAGTGCTCGAGGAGTATCATTGCTGGTGGTACGAGTTGAATAAGGACACCCGCGTTCAGTCAGTAATCGAAGTCACCTTGAAACCCGAAACCAATTTGTCGAGGCTGTGGGGAGATTTGTGGATCTGGTATCTGTGTTGGTGTCTTATACTTGGGTCAGAGGTCGCGGCCATGACTTCAGCAGGCAACAACCATGCGCTGGTTTTTGGCGCATCAGGAATCACAGGATGGGCGATCGTCAACGAGATTCTCAACGGCTACCCTGACCCGTCGACATTTTCTAAGGTGACGGCTTTGACGAACAGGCCCTTGACCCAGGAGGTCTCGCAATGGCCGTCCGATGAGAGACTGAACATTGTATCTGGTCTTGACCTCCTCAAAGGCAGTCAGCAGGAACTGGAGGAGTCCTTGAAAGCCAGAGTGAACGGCGTCGACACAGTCACACACGTTTATGTAAGTCATTCTGGAAAGGCGAAGTCGTGTCCGGGTTCAATCATGTTTCGAGTGCCACTCAAAGCATATGTCTTGAGCCGGCAAACACGTTCTGGTTGTTCTTCTGTTCCTGGGATGGACCAAGCACCACTTCGCCGAGCCGATGCTGATGAGGATCGCAGTTCTTTGCCTATATCATGGACCCTGATCCGGCGAAGGAGATCTCGATCAACGTCGACTTGTTAGAGCGCGCTGTAAATGCGATAGACAGCATCTCGTCCAGCTTGAAGTACGTGGTGCTCCCAACTGGCACGAAGGTTAGTCAAGCCCCTCGGCTGAACCAAAGCAGCCGCTCACGCAGGATCACAGGCCTATGGTGTTCATCTGCTTCGCGATAACTTTCCGCACGCCAACGCATTGCCGCTCAAGGAGTCCCACCCGCGGATACCAGAGCCTTACGCCAGTGAGATGTTCTACTACAACCAGCTGGACCACCTCAAGCAGCTGTCGGCCAACAAACCATGGACATTTTGCGACGTCATCCCAGATGTCATCATCGGCTTCGTTCCCCACAACAACATCTATTGTCTTCCCCAAGCCCTTGGCCTGTATCTGTCTCTGTATCGGTATATCAACGGTGAGGGCGCCGAAGTCGTGTTCCCGGGCACTGACAACAGCTGGAACAATCTCGTGAACGACTCCTCACAAGATCTTATCGCACGATTTGCAATTCAGGCCAGCTTACATCCAGAGCTGAGTGGTGGTCAGAGCTACAACACAGCGGACGACCCTCAGCCCTCGACCTGGAGCGAGAAATGGCCAATTGTATGCAAATACTTCGGGCTCAAGGGTGTGGCACCTACGAACGGCTCAGGTCCAGATCCAGTCGGCTACATGTCAGACAACAGGGAGAAGTGGCTGGAGCTCGAAGAGAAGCACGGCCTGCAGAAAGGTAGAGTCGGGAATGAGCGGTCCTTCGGCGGCTTCCCGTACTTCATCATGACGATGCTGGACTTCGACAGGCAGCTGGATCTGACGAAGGCACATGACATGCTAAAGAAGGCTGGTGCCAAAGTGGACGTGTGGTCGAGGGAGGATTCGTGGTACCTTGCCTTCGACAGGTTCAGGAAGGCGAAGATTATTCCATGAAGTCTAGCGTCCAGAAGTACAGGAGCTCAAAATCTTACAACCCTGTTGAGAATGCCCGTACTGAAGTGTCAAGGACTCGAGATCCGTCCACAATGTATTGCTATGTCTTGAAAACAAGCGAATGAGTATCCTGATACTACTGACCTATCGCTTGACCCGCACAGCAGTGCAATTCAAATCCGGCTTCTCCCAAGTCATGAAAGCCCGCATATTTCCCATTTCGCCTTTAGGATCCCACTGCCATGCACCATCCACGCTCTTGATGTCAAAGTTCCACAGCACCCTCGTCAAAATTAGCCGCATCTCCATATAGCTGAGGTTCTTGCCGATACACCCTCTTGGTCCAAGACTGAATGGCTGATAGGCCTTCTTGTTGTCCGTCGTAGCCCATTCAGGGTCGATGAACCGCTCGGGGATGAAGCTATCACAATCTTTGAAGTTCACCGGATTGTGTGCTGCCGCCCAGCTGCTGACAGCAACAGATGTACCGCTTGGAACCCAATTGCCGTCGATATAGTCTCCTCCCTTAGGAACCGTCCGTAGTAGCCCCGTTGGGACTGGAGGATGAATGCGAAGGCCTTCCTCGAGGCAAGCATTTAGGTAGACGAGGTTTGAAGTCGCGTCATAGGTGATATCTTGCTCCCTACCAAACGAGGATCGGATCTCGGCTACAAGCTTTTCGTACTTGTCCGGGTTCCAGAGTAGCCGGGCAATGAGGCCGGACAAAAGGTTGGCTGTGGTCTCGGATCCTGCTACGATGAAGAGCGCACCATTCAAGACGATCTCGTTGTCTTGTAGGTCGTGCTTCTCACGCTGCTTGACAATGTAATGAATGAAATCCTTGTGTTGCGTTGTGTCGTCCGCGAGTCTTCGAAGGACCTTCTCTCTGGAAAAGGTGAGATGGTCCCGGCGCCGCTGACGGACCTTTTGTGGGATCATATTCAGAAGTTGTGATTGGAGCCATGTCCCAGCTGGCGAGAAACGGCGAGTTGCCTGCTCGAGAGCGCCGACCTTGACAGTCTCGTAGATCAGAGCAACCCAGGAGTGAAAAGCGCCTAATTCAAGACATCCGAATGGGTCTCCGAAGGCCAAATCGCCAATGATATCAAACGTCGTGAAGTTGAGCCAATTGACCATGTTGAATTCCTCTGATCTATCCGCCATCTTGCCCAGGTTCTTGATCAGAGAGCTCACATAACCTTGAATGATATCCTCCTGTTCCATTAGAGCCTTTGTGCTGAACGAGTGAGCCAATGCCCGCCTCTGGCGAGCGTGATTGTCATCATCAGCCATGGTGAGAGTTGTGGCTCCGGGCAAAGGGTCGACGGAGCCGACGTGGATTGGGTCTTTGTGCATATTTGGACGTCCCTGCCGATGGCCATAGATATCCTCCCATGCTTGAGCAGAGTTGAATGCAAGCTCATTCGGCGAAACCCTTACGACAGGCCCATACTTATCGTGCAATTGCTTGTTCTCCAGTGGAAGACGTCCTCTGAGCAGTGAGTATATGCCCGGAATCGGGCTCATGGCATTCAGCCGTGGTCCCGGGAACTTCGCAAGGGGATGAAAGAAGAGGTTGTATGTCCATAGTGCGATGGTGTAAGCGAAGACCAGGCCGATACTGGCGACAGCAAGCAGTGTGAGAGCTGCTGTTATCGAGCGCCCTTGAGCCATGCCGGTGAGAGCATTGGCATCGCTCATCTTGGCCGTATTCAAATCGCAAGCACGAGCACGAATGTTCTGTAGTCTCCTGGCGCTACAGATGGGCTGTACGCAAGCCCAGGTGGTGCTCTTGAGCTCTCAGACAATGTGAGACGGTGTCGTTAGTTGCTTCCTGCGTGTAGCCAAGCATCGGCGCCAGAAGCAGTCTCGTTAGTCTCCATTCTGCTTTGCCGTGCGGACAGCCCGAGCTACGCTCGCCATGTCTTCATTGAATCGATTGCCGTACCCGGCCATTGTCTCTGCCGGTCATGCACTTGTGGATTCATGGGTCATTCAACTTGCGTCGATTGGTTCAAGACGTGGGTGTCTGGTGCGGAGAAGTCAGGAAAACGACTTCCGGGCGTGCTGAACGCGGCGCCTTCCAGAAAGCGGGGGTTCACCCCCTTGCCGCGCCCCGGACTCTGCATGACTCGTGCAATTTGCAAGCGAGCTTGGGGAAACCTCTAGCTGTTTTAGGAAGGGACGACTTGACCGGCCAACCCTGCAGGTCATCACTTCCGTCATGTTCATTTGCGGCTCCAAGAAGGCGTGTTATGCGACGGAGCGCGACTGACAAGAGGCAGGCAGCAACGCTCTCGTCGGTGACAGAGCACGCTAAGCATCGCCCATTTACGTAAGCAGATTTTGATTTCGACCATTCGGATTGGTGATCTTGGGAATCTTGGCACATGAGATCTATTCAAGTTTACCAATCGTGCCTTTGGGTCAGACCGGCAGTGTTCATTCCATACCGAAGTCAATCAGGCTCTGAGCCACTTTGATCACATCATTCTATGACCTACAGGGGCGCTCTATCATGGGATCGACGGGCGCTACCACGATGCGAGCAGGACAATACGATCCCAAGCAGCAGAAGTGTGTTGTCAATGACATTGCAGTACCACAGCCTGGGCCAGGACAGTATCTGATAAAGATCAAAAGCGCGTCCCTCTGCCACTCAGATCTTCTAGCTATACAGGCTGCTCAGGCTGGAGGGGGTGCACCCATCACAATTGGTCATGAAGGCACTGGCTATATTCATGAGATAGGTTCTGGAGCTGAGGGAAAGGCTTCCAGATTGGCGACGCCGTGGGGTTCTTGTACTTCGATGGGGGCTGCTACGAGTGCGAGGGCTGCTTAGCCCACAACTCGCAGTGCAAGAAAAGCACAGCTTTGCTCCATGGCTTCACGACGGACGGCTTTTTCCAGGAGTATGCCACTGTCGACTGGCAGAATTGCGTCGCGTTGCCATCGAATCTGGACATTAAAAAGTGTTCGCCTATCTTCTGTGCTGGTATTACTGGTGTGTATGAGACAGATTTATGGAGTCCTGCGCTGATGAATTGGTAGCATTTCACGCGGTCAATTCGTGCGATCTCAAACCAGGTCAATGGTTTGGCGTGATTGGCGCGGGCGGCTTGGGACAACTAGCGACACAATACGCGAAAGCAATGGGTCTCAATGTGATCGCCATCGACATCAACGACGGCACACTTGAAGTATGCAGGTCTCAAGGCGCAGCTCACGTCTTCAACTCGAAGACCAACCCTAAGTACGTTGAGGAAATCAAGCAGCTGTCCGACGGAGGCTTTCATGCTGCGGCTGTCTTCAGCGCGTCGAACGTTGCTTACTCGTCTGCTCCAAGTCTTTTGCGAGTGAACGGGATTTTGATGGTCATTGGAATTGCGAAAGAGCCACTGCAGGTCAGCACCTATGATCTAGCCGTGGCAAACTATCGCATTATGGCAGAGAGCACGTCCACGCCTCAGAGGATGGGGAAAGCAATTGAATTTACCGCGAAGCACAATATACTGCCGGAAGTTGAGTTCAGGAAGCTGGAAGAACTCAACGACATGGTGAACGAGATGCATGCCGGGCAGAGTCAGAGAAGGAAAGTCGTGGTTTTCGATGATTGAAGGAGGCTTCTGAACAGTCTATATAGGCCCTTCCCAAAGCATAAGTTTTAGTATGTCATGTTGATCATAATTGTCTTCGGCTCGGTGAACGCTTGTAGTGCCGCTCTGCCACATTCTCTGCCCA
This sequence comes from Cyphellophora attinorum, assembly GCF_001299255.1. Taxonomy (NCBI): domain Eukaryota; kingdom Fungi; phylum Ascomycota; class Eurotiomycetes; order Chaetothyriales; family Cyphellophoraceae; genus Cyphellophora; species Cyphellophora attinorum. The sequence goes on along the minus strand of NW_017253238.1, from coordinate 656,623 downwards.
AGCCACTCTCTTTGCTGCCGCCAAATGGTGCCGTCAAGAATGTCAGGCTGACGCAATTGATACCGACCATGCCAGAATCGAAGTCACTGGCTACACGCAGAGCTTTGTTGATATCCTGTGTGAACACACCAGCCATGAGGCCGTACTCGGTAGCATTTGCTGCCTTGACCACTTCTTCTTCCGTTTTGAAAGAGTTGAGGATCGATACCGGGCCGAAAATCTCGTTCGAGTAAATTTCTGCATCGGCGGAGACGTTTGTGAATACTGTAGGCTCGACATAGTAACCAGTTTTGTCGGTCTTGTTGCCACCTATGAGCACAGTACCTTGGCTTCCTGAGATGCCCCGTTCTATGAAGCCATTGACGCGCTCAAATTGTGATTTGTCGACTAATGGGCCCATCTGGGTCCCTTCCTGGTCCGGATCACCAATCGTCTTTGCTTTCTCTTCGAGCTTCTCCTTGTATAGTTTGGCGAATTTGTCGAAGATTCCTTCTTGAACGTATACTCGAGTCGCTGCAAAGCAGACTTGCCCGGTGTTTGCTGCTAGTGCATTAGCACACCACGTCGCTGCGTTCTCCAAGTTGCAGTCGTCGAAAACCACAGCAGGAGACTTCCCTCCCAGCTCCAGGGTAACTCGCTTCAGGTTTGATTTCGCAGCCATTTCCTGGATCTTCTTTCCCGTCGGAATGCTACCAGTAAAAGAGACCTTGCGGATGCGCATATGGCTCGCAATCAGTGCTCCAGTCGTTCCATCACCTGTCAATACCTGGAATACACCAGGCGGGAAGCCAGCTTCTTTTATCAATGGTCCCAGAGCTGCAGCAGCAAACGGCGTCTTCTCCGATGGCTTCAGAATGAAGCAATTTCCCGTCGCAAGTGCAGGTGCCGCCTTCAGTCCGACAGTGCCCAAGGGACCGTTCCAAGGCACTATGCCCGCAGTGACCCCCAACGGCTCATTACGAGTGATCTGCATAAAGCCGTTCTCTTGAGGCACGGCCTCACCGAGGAACTTATCAATCCAACCAGCATTCTGTATGCCACGTTAGCCTCATCTCAGGGCAACCCTCGAAGTAACATCCGGCTTGCGGTCAAGAATCTTGCGATAAGACAGCGACTTACGTATTTGAATGCCTCCGCTGCCAGACCGACCTCGAAGGCACCAAACGACCCAAATGGCGCACCAAGTGTGATGCGGGTCAACTCAGCAAGCGGCGCCGTATGCTTTTCAAGTAGTCCTGCGAATTTGAGAAGGATGTCTCGTCGCTGGCTAGCAGAAATCTTTTTCCAGCCTGGGAGCGCGTTCTCTGCGGCTACTACTGCGGCGTCGACATCTTGATCGTTTGCAAGAGGGACCTTGTCGCTCACAAGGCTCCCGTCTTTGGGATTGTGAACAGTCAAATACTTGTTCGACTTCGAGTCCACATATGCGTTGTCGATGAACAGCTGAAGGGGGAGACTTTTGGCCGAGAACTCGAATGAAGATGTTGCATTCGTCGCCATACTGAGAAATATACTCTCACAGTGGCTTAATACCCAGTCGCGGGCACATAGACTGTAACAGATGGTTTTGTAGCACTCGTGGAGGGTGGAAATCAAAAATTGCCAACAGGATTCCGCGAACCTGTTGCGATATTGCTGTGATGTACAATTCTCACCCGACCATGGGACGCGATAATTGACTCGCTCCGTTTGCCAGTGTACTCGAGTCTGTACTTCTTTGAATGCCGTACAAAATGCTGACGGCGGATGGCGAGTCATGGCGGTAAATCAGGGGCAGGGGTGTGCGCCTACTGCAACCGAGGCGCGGAGATGATCCACATGGCAAGCATGGGGCGATTGCAACCCCGCCTGGCCGCTTAGGTGCAGCATCTAGCCCTTTCGGCCTTCTACTGTAGGTCGACGAAAAGTCAATCGGCACTGCTTTTTTCGCCCGTGCTCACGTTCGGACAACCAAGCCATGGCACTAGGACGAAGCTCGGCAGCGGGGACGCAATCTTCTTGCCCGTTCCTCTTCGGAATCCGGAGTAACGTGTTCAGCTTTCTGTCCTGGAAATTTGCATCAGTTCAGGCAGTGTGTAGGCACAGATTCAAGTAGCTCATACGGCCCCGGAAAACAACTCCTACAGACCACCTGGTACAGACAATCACATTGAGTGGAGCTCCCGAAAGGGTGATTACATGGAATCACAAGTCCAAGTTACACACGTGGACGCCGCGCCACCTGTCGAGAACTCAGCATTGACGGAGAAGCGAGAGAAACCCAGACATCGGGCTTCAGTTGCATGCACATCATGCAGGGAGAAAAGGACAAGATGTGTCATTCCACCGGGCGAGGAGGCATGCACACAATGCAAGTTGAACAACCGCGAATGCGTAGTCAACCACGACGATGAGCGCCGCAAGCCATCGAGCAAGGCTTACATGACCTCCTTGACAGAGCGAATAACACAGCTTGAAAATCAACTTCGCGAACGGGATCAACGAGACGATCGACCTACAGAACCCGTGGCTAAGCCGCCAGAATCCTCAGCCAAAGCCTTGCTGTCTGAACCAGGAGATTCTGCTGCTGTGCATGATGCTGTCGTACCACAGCCTCCCTCGATCTCCTCTTTGCAAGGTGGCGACGTTTTCGCCTCGGGATCAGACCTCGATGGCGTGTCGCCCAAGTCTGTCAGCTCATATGGCGGGGCCAGCATGGTCAGCAAGCTGTTATCGAGCTCAGGTCATTTGAGCTTCGATCAGCTCAGCGGTCGTTTGCGGTACTTCGGGCCGGTAGCCAATTGTCACGTCCACGTTGAGCTAAAGGATCAAACTCAGGAAGCAAATCGCAAAGCGATGGAGCAACAGAGACGGGCCGAGAAGGCATTACGATCAATCTCCATGGAGACCCATGATTACTTGTTGGGCTTGTTCTGGGAGTACTACAACTGCGTCATACATGTCGTGCACAGAGCTGCATTTGAAGAAGGTATGGAAGCTGGCCGAGGCCCGTACTATTCTGGATTCCTCCACCTCTGCATTCTCGCTGCCGGGTACAAGTTCTGCGACAAAGAGCGACCGGACATGCAGAAGATCGCCCTGCCGGACAAGGAAAGCACTCTGCAGCGCGAAGCCAAATACATGCTAGAATACGAGATTGAGCGGCCGGGTGGAATTCCATCAATCACAGCGCTGCTTATTCTGGGCGATCTTGAGACTGGTTCAGGTCGAGACAACCTGGGCTGGCTATATGCTGGCATGGCGAATCGTTTGTGTTTCGATATAGGCCTACATCTCGACGCCAGCAATACTGGGGCCAGCCAAAGAGATATCGAGATTGGGCGCATGACGCTTTGGGCTTGCATTATCTACGACAAGTACTGGGCACTATTCCTTGGTCGACCGACCATGATGAAACCGTCAGACCTCGAAGTATACAGGCTCAGCGTCGAATTTGAGCGGATGGGCACGAGCCTACCTTCTGGACCTGCTCAAAGCCGTGAAACCCAGGTCTACGAAGCTTTACTTGACCTCATGGAATTGGCGGGCAAAATAACGGAGATCATGGACTCAGCATCCAAGCTCAGCAGCAACATCGATCATCACGTCTATTTTCGCATGTCAGCACTGCATCGGGAATTAGAATCATGGTATTCTCGGCTTCCAGAGGCGTTGGCGTGGAACGCATCTAACATCTCGACCGCACCGTTCTCCTTTTTCCTGCTCCATCAGCAGTACAGTGCAACGCTCATTTTGTTGCATCGGCCTTTCGCTCGCTACGACGACGCAAAAACCATTCGCCCTGACCCAGATGCAGGAGATAGTAGTGAGGACGACTTGGATGCGGCTGCAGCAGGGAAGGTGATGGATCCCACCAACCATTTCTCTGCGTTGTCCCGGACGATCTGCACTCAGCAGTAAGTACCAGCCTGCTTGCGATCCCTGCGTCCCATGTTTCGATTGGGGCAGTACGTCTAACATATTCGAAATAGCGCTGTGAGGATCGCGAAGATATTTTGGCAACACCGAACGAGATTCGATACGAGGCGAATCTTTGTGACAGGCCTTCAGCACGCTGGCACTGCTGCAACAGCTCTAGTCGCGGCCCTAGCATACGTGAAAGATCGAGGAACGCGAAACAGCAATATGCAGTACCTCGAATGTCTGGCTGCCGCCTTGCAAGATATGTCGCACACTTATGTGCCAGCCGAGAAGATGTCCAATGTACTCGCCGCAGTGATCATCGAGCTGCGGGATGCTGTGCCGGAGCCCAGGCAGAAGCCTCCTCGAAGGCGACGCAGCTCACATCATGAGAATCGCCCGAACGGTTCATTCAAGCGGCATCAATCGTTCCATCACGACGAGACGAGAAATGGTGGCAACGACTTCCGTCACAGCGCAAGTCAGTCCATGCTCAATGGTGCTAACGGAGGTCAAGTCAGACACGATCATGTTCTTGGAACACAGCAGCCTCAGGCATCAAAGCCGGCTGCGAACGTGATGCCTGGGTCGCTTCCATCAGGTAGCGATGGGTGGACAATGGTCGGCTCGTCGGGCGCAGACAGTGCCTGGTCTGGACTTGCGCAGCACACAAACTTCGACGAAATCGCGAATAACAACCACGAGTCAGCTGTCTCATCGACCCAGACGGGTAGCGACGACGTCTCTGGACAGGTCAATCTGTCTAACTCAGTTCCTCACGGCCTCAATTTCACGCAATATCGCTCCAACAACGCATGGATGGGCGCAGAAACACCTAATATGGGCTTCTCCACGCCGCCGCTTACAACACCCTTCTCGAATCCCCAGGGTCAAAGATCCCAGCCTCGTCCGGCTGCAATGCACGAGATACAAGATCTTACATTTCCAGATTTCGTCGGGCTTCTCAATCCTGATGACCGACTTGATTTTGGTAGTTTGGGCATGCCAGCTGGTCTTGGGGCAGGATTTGACTCTGTGGGTCTGGACACGGTTCACAGCGAGATGGAGACCGATCAGCCAGACGTGAACGATGATTCGAGACTGTACGACGGGAATACCATGGTGCCACCAGCGAAAGTGCCATCAAACATCGGGTCTGAATTGCATCGAACTTTCTCGCAGAATGGCACGCATCTCAACTCAAATTTTTCGGGACCCTACGGCCCTACCGTCGGAAATTTCTCACGTTCACGCTCCCAAAGCGAAGTCGACAGCCGGACTTTCTCGAAAACAATGGCTGGGCTGGCCGATATCTTGAGGAGAGGCACTGAGGGTCGCTAGTGTCGAGCGAGGCTCTGAGATTCGTCGCAGCACGATGTTTCAGATGGACGATGAGGATTTTGTGTGACATTTATCCCGGTTGTGCTTTTGCAAGGTGTTGGAGGGTTTTTTGGACAGCTCTTTCAGCAGGCGGTGGTTTCTGTATCTGGATAGAGCTCTCCTATCCACCTTGGTTGGTACCTAGGTACTTAGGCACCTTACATAATCTCTGCCAAGATCTGTACCTCGTCAAAATTGAAGTCATCGTTGCGAGTGATGCCATCTTCGCAGCTTCGTACCATATAGTTCGAAACCTCAGAATGCTGCACGGTGTTACTCTAGCACAAAGTGTTCCAGCGCGCCAGAGCTGTTGACGTATTCTATGTTGGAGCCGTCGGCTACTGAACCAGTCTGGCTGAACACAGCCGAGGCCTAAGCTTGCTGACTCGTGTGAGTCTCAGGCCCAGCAAACCGATCAAAATGCACGCTTCAGCAGGTCTCGACGGACCGCCAAAGCTTGCCCCCCAGTTTTCCACGCCAGGCGTGATTCCAGGCTTGTGTAGCTCGCCGGCCCCGCAACTCCAGGTAGCAGTATCCCTGTTGTGTTGGTCTTGCGATACATTATGACCATGTGCCCTCGTTCATTTGCTCTCGCGATCGCAACATCTGTCAACACGTCTACCATCTTTTAAAGCTCACAAGACATCGACATTATGGCAGACTTTCTTATGCCCTCATCCAATGAGCGAAAACACTGGGGTGGCATGAACGATGTTCGGAGGCGAAAGAATGCACCAATTCATTCAGAGCGGCATATGAGGATCATATGCATAGGGGCTGGGGCCAGTGGGTTGCTTTTCGCGTACAAACTGCAACGGAGCTTTCGGAACTTCGAACTGGTCGTGTACGAGAAGAATAAGGAGCTATCTGGGACATGGTGGGAGAACAAATAGTAAGTTTTCAATCTTGTCTTCGATCACCACGAGTCTGACCCTGGCAAAGTCCTGGATGTGCTTGCGATGTTCCAGCTCACAACTACACTTGGTCGTTCGAACCGAAGCTGGACTGGTCGGCAGTGTACGCCGGGAGCGGAGAAATCTACAACTACTTCAACGATTTCGCCAAAAGGTACGACTTGAAACGATATTGCAAGGCCGAGCACAAGGTAGTCGGTGCAAGGTGGAATGTTGAGAAGGGCGGCTACGATGTTGCGGTACAAGATGTGGTTTCCGGCGAGACGTTCACCGACTACTGTGACATTCTCATCAACGCAGGAGGCATTCTCAACGCTTGGCGGTGGCCTGCGATTCCTGGCCTAGACAAGTACAAGGGCACACTGCTGCACACCGCAAATTGGGATAACAGCGTGGATCTCAAGGGCAAGCACGTCGGCTTGATCGGCAATGGATCGTCTGGAATCCAGGTTTTGCCCACCATACAGCCACATGTACGGAAGGTCACAACTTTCATTCGAGAGCCCACTTACGTCTCGCCCGTGCAAGGACTGGAGCAGCACGTCTTCTCGCCTCAGGAGCTGCGGGATTTCAAGCAAAAGCCCGGCACTCTGCTGAAATACAGGAAAGAAGTTGAGACAGGTCTGAATGGCCAGTTCAGTCTCTTCTTGAAGGGCACCCAGACCAACAATGACACCCGTGCGTACATGATTGACCAGATGAAGACGAAACTGAACAACAAGTTTCTGGAGTCAAAGCTCATCCCAGACTGGTCTCTTGGCTGCCGGCGATTGACTCCTGGTGTAGGCTACCTGGAGTCTTTGACGAAGGAGAACGTCGAAGTCGTCTATGGCGAGATCACTGCCGTCACAGAGAAAGGATGTCTCTCGGACAATGGCAACGAACATCCTGTCGACGTCCTCATCTGTGCGACTGGATTTGACACTACATTCAAGCCTCGCTTCCCACTCATCGGTCCCACCGGCAACAATTTGCAGGACGAATGGGCAAAAGAGCCACGTTCGTACCTTGGACTCGCGGCTGCCGACTTTCCCAATTACATGATTTTCTTGGGTCCCAACTGCCCCATCGGCAATGGACCAGTTCTTTCCGCCATCGAAGCTCAGGCCGACTGGATGATGGCCGTCATCGACAGGTACCAAACCTCCAACATCCACAGTATTGCTCCCAAGCGAGAGGCGATTGACGACTTCCTCCTATGGAAAGACGAGTTCATGAAGCAGACTGTTTGGGCTGACCCATGTCGAAGCTGGTACAAAGCAAACCAAGCAGATGCGCCCGTCACGGCACTCTGGCCAGGCTCGACACTTCATTACATTGAGGCGTTATCAGAAGTACGGTGGGAGGATATGGAAGTCAAGTACAACAGCAACAGATTCACCTGGTTGGGCAGTGGCTTCTCGCAGTGTGAGAGTGATCCAACGGCGGACTGGGCATACTACGTCAGGGAGCACGACGATCAGGAGTTCCAGTCGAAAGGGAAGAGGAGGGAGATCTTGAACAAGTCGGGCACGATCACTTCAAGAGCGGCGGTTAATTTTGCGGGCGATAAGGAGCTTCAAGCGAACTTGTAAATCGGCAGTCAATGTGTATGGCGTTATCAGGACGGGTATATGTCATCTGAACAAGAAGCAATGTGTTACCTCTCATCGATGACTTTGCACATCAGCGTCGCAAATCAAATGGGCGAGCATACTTTGTGCGCCCCTTCTGTCCGATATGTTACGTTCCTGCCAATATGCCTCTGCAGGCAGGAGCAGCCCAACAACAATTGTCAATGTCTCTTGCAGATTCATGTTAGTCTCACTGTATTGTGTAGCCACCATCAACGACCATAGCCGATCCGTACATGAAAGACGACAGCGGGCTAGCCATGTAAGTAATGCTGTCGCCAATCTCGTCCATCTCCGCCAGCCGCTTCGCTGGCGTCCGTGCGATCTCACCTGCCATGCTTCCGCTGCTGCGCTCTTGAGAAGAGGCGTCGCAACATACCTAGGCATTCTTGTGAGTGACCTTCACAACTTGCGATCGATCTGACTTACCCAGGACATATTGCGTTGATCCTGATGTTCTCCCCAGCATATGCAATAGCGTCCGCCTTCGTCATTCCCACCACTCCGTGCTTAGTCGCTGTGTAGACCACGGCGCCAACCTCCAATGGTGTCCCAATGATGCCGTACATGGAGGCGACATTGATGATCACTCCTCTGTTGAATCTTGGGCTGTGGCGATGTCAGCATATAGGTTCAATGACCACGTCCCGGGGCACCCACCTCGCCTCGAGTGGATTTTGCTTTAGCATGGCCCTGATCTGTGCTCTCGAACAGAGCCACACACCAGTAAGGTTAACGTCCACAGTCTTGTTCCACCCCTCGAGATCCGAGTCGGCGCTACGCCACGCCTTGCCCGCTATACCAGCGTTGTTGACAGCATAGTCAATGCGTCCGAAATGCTTGACCGTGTCGGCGATAGACTTGTCCACCAGCGACTCCGACGACGTGTCGAGCTCCAGCGGCACAACCTCGAGGTCGGGATATTGCAATTTAAGGTCCGACGCTGTCTCCTTTAGAGCGGGAAGATTGATATCCCCAATGGCCAAGCGGCGTACGCCGTGGCGGACAAACGACTGTGCTGTTGCTTTGCCAATTCCTACACTTTGGGTTAATGAAGGTTCCGGGTCTTCTGCACTCGTTCGGGCGGGATAGCAAGTCAACACACCTGCTGCAGCTCCAGTCACGAATCCTACACCTTTTAGCAGCGATGCCATGCTGTGCACTCTCAGTCGGGCTCCCTGTCTTGAGGTCTAGCGAGATCTCAAGGCGGACAGCCTTGCCAGTCTACTGTAGCATCTCGAATTACTCGATTGGATCTGCGAAGGTCCGGAGTGCAAAGTGCGTATCCAGCGGTGGCTATCGCTCCTACTACACGCGTCAGACAAGCAAGCAAATGACAGGTGTTAGCTGCCATTGATTCTGCAGGCAACCAGCATCTAGTAGCCATCGGCATCTCATCATGCCGCAGTCACTAGTGCAGTCCGTGGTCGTTGACCTTCCAAGGTTGGCAGGGAGGGAAGTTACCCCATAAGATGTGGTGGACTGGGGCACGGAGGTCCGGGCGAGCTGGGGTCTCCAACTTCCAAACTCAGGTTGTCGTTTTCCGGGGCACTCGCTTCTTGGCCGCTTTCGATCAGCTTACACTCCATATGGAGATTTGACAGCTCCACGCTGTTGAGTATGGGTGTCCGGGGCGGGTCTGCGATGTTCCAGACTGCCTTCAGCAATTTGCTGATGCGAAATGAAGGCTACCACGAGCCTTGCGACAAGAATGCTCTGGAGCAGCCACGGTCTTTTACTGCTAGCGTAACTAGTCCCTTGGATACCTCGTCTGCTTGGACAGTGATAGAGCATATACCCATCACTTCCATTCCGAGACACTCTTTGGCTACCTGTCACACTCCCAGCACAGTGCCATATTCTTCTGGCTGACCTGTTCACGAGCACGCTTCTCACGCTGATAGATCCTTCTCCTCAACACTGCATAGTGTGTCACGAACGATACCATGTCGTCTGTACCAGACGCCAACAAAGACATGGCTTCAACCAATCAGATTGAGAGCAGTTCGCTGAATGGCAGTGGTGGCGACAAGATTACTGCGGCCACTGCTGAGCATGGCCACGAGCATGTTGCCATCCATAACGATACCTACGATATCGCAGAGTCCGCTCTCGGGCAGAACCTGCCTAAGAACTACTACCGTTCGGTTGGGTTCATCGGCACAGTCGTTGGGCTCTGCTTTGGCAATATCTCTAACTATACGGGATGGGTGCTTCCCAGCAACTCGCTACTGATCATCAATGCGGACATCGGGCCTTCGCCAAACATCACCTGGGTGGCCCTCTCGTACACGCTTGGATTGACCATTGGCTTCCTGATCATCGGTCGACTTTCCGACATATTCGGGAGACGGTGGTTCTTTATCATTGGGAACGGCATTGGCTGCATCGGTGCAATCATCGGTGCAACCACGAACGAAGTCGATACGCTGATCGGCGCCAACCTGCTAAATGGCCTTGCTGGAGCGGTGCAAATAACATTCACCACTGCCATATCGGAGCTGGTGCCCAACAAACACAGGCCAATCTGGCTCGGTGCCATCTTCTCCTCAAGCTTCCAGTTTGCGTGCTTTGGTCCTGTCATCGCACAGGCATTCGTCACCGGCACGAGTGCTGGCTGGAGATGCTCGTATTACATCAATATCGCCATGGCCGGCGCAGCGACTCTGTGCATGTTCTTCTTTTACCACCCTCCCACGTTCCACCAGTTACACGTCGGTCGCAGTAAGATGCAGCAGGTGAAGCGACAGGATGCTGTTGGATTGGTCCTCTTCACTGGCGGTCTGGTCATCTTTTTGATGGGTCTGAATTGGGGAGGCTCGCTGTACCCATGGAGCTCGGCACATGTGATCGGTACTATCGTGGTGGGCTTCGTTGCGCTCGTCGCTTTTGTCATCTATGATGCGAAGCTGCACAAGGGTGACCCGCTGCTGCCAATGCACCTGTTCAAGAGTCCTGGGTATTTGGCTATGGTTGTCACCGCGACTGTTGGCAGTATCGTGTACTACGGTATGAACGTGCTTTGGCCTCAGCAAATCGCTTTCCTTTTTGGAGGTAAGTTTATCGTTCTCGTCGGACTTCGGACATTGATTAATCTGCTTTCCTAGGGTCCGCCATTCACAAAGGCTGGCTTGCTTGTGTCGTTGGTGGCGGCGCCTTGCTTGGCCAGATTATCGCTGCAGTGCTCTGTCAGTATATCAAACGCTCGCGCTTCATCCTGATTGGGTGCGCTGCGAGTCTTTTGGCCTTCTGTGCTGCTATGATCGATGTCGAGGTCGGTGACGAGGCGAAGGGCGTTGCATTCATGCTTCTCGCGACCACCTCCGTTGGCGCTCTCGAGCTCTGCTCACTCGCTATCGCGCCCTTGGCGCTCCCAACCGAAGACATCGGCGTGGCACTCGGTGCGTTAGGCTCGATCCGATCTGGCGGTGCGTCTGTTGGCTTAGCAATCTGTGTTGCTATCCTCAACAATAAGCTTACTGCTTTTGTCCCACCTCGAGTCACCGAAGCTGTGACAGCTTTGGGTCTGCCACTGTCCAGCGTCCCTGCATTGTTGACGGGTCTGACGACGGGTGTGGGTTTGGATGACGTGCCTGGTATCTCGCCGGAGATCCTGGCTGCTGCGGCCGCGGCACAGAGCAATGCAGCGAGTGATGCTTTCCAGTGAGTCCATCCATGCCCTTGAACCCCAAGAAGCCGTTGGCTGACCTCAAAAAAGCTACGTGTGGTATGCTGTCGTTGCGTTCGCAGTCCTTGCGCTCGGCTGTGCTTGTTTCACGATCAACTATGGTCAGTTCTTGACGAATGATGTGAGCCGGAAGATGCACGGCAAGACTGTCGGCGTGGTTGAGGAGGAGGAGGAGAGGCAGGAGAAGTCGGTCGTGTAGTAAAACCTGTGCCTATACGAGGCCGAGCAGTGGGCGAAAAGAGGCTTGTAGAATAATAGAGATGAATGCTTTCTGTTCCTGTTCTGAAGAAGTGGGCTTAACTGTTGCCGGTTGACAAAGAATCCCGGTGTGGAAGGCACGCGGACGAAGATGTCGGTTCGGGTGTGGCTCCTGGCAAGACCGGATGACCAGGATCCGGATTCTAGCGGGATTGTTATTGTCCGCCGTTGGTGGACAGTCATGGCGTCGGTTCTCGAAGCCGGATGACGTTGCCTTTGTCGTGTCTTTCTCTTGAGTCTATCTCTGGACCAACGTCACCGTGGTCACTCCAGCAGCCAAATTTATGGTCGCATTCGATCTTTTGAGATCCCGTCTAGCTTCGTGTTGGCGTAGATAACACGACTTGCTGATTCCGTTGTGGACGCTGGGTACACGGCTTGCCGCCCTCATGTGCATCCAAATCAACATTTAGCATCATACGTATCTGATCTCCTATGTAATAGCACGACTGCCTACTTCAGCTATATGCTCGCTGTGTATAGCAGTGGTACTGACTGCAGGAGCCGTGGAAACGAGCTTCGACTGTGAGCAGGTTGTACCTGGTGCTTTTGTGGTGGAAGGCTGCTTTCGCAAAGCATCTTCGCTCAGGGTTTGCTTAATATGATCGAGGCTCTTTGAGCCTCTGGCCGGTTTCTTTTGTTTGCAAGGACGTGGATGGTCGGAAGTATCCGCGCTCTTCCGCTTAGAGCCCTGCTTGGATGTTGCAAAGGTCGATATGCCTCCAGCCTCCAGGACTTTGTCCACAATGTCGGCGTGCAGTCGTTCTTCGTATGCATAGTCCTTGATCCTAGACGTATCCCTGGTATCGTTTTGGGGCCAGGTAACAAGATACCTTTCCGTAAGACCAAGTGCTTCACTACTGTATGACGCAGACGACACAGATGCGCTGCCGAACTCCTTTCTCGATATCTTGCGCCCAATCTCGAGCTTGAGACCTTCGACGTCCTCGTTGTTCAATAGTCTGCGGACAAGCAGGACCTGTGGCAACCAAGCTAGAAATTCTTGGGCTGAGAAGTTGAATCGCGTAGTCAGGATGTCTTTCAAGCCGTCAAGTTCGACGAAGTTGTTCCAGTAGGACTCTCGACTGACTTTTGTTGTCGCTTCTGTTGGGTCAGTACAGTTGGCTCCAGGCACAATCTGACTATCGCCTCAGAAGCCCAACTGTTGGAGACAGTAATTGGCCTTCCACAGGTCCTGAAATGCTCCTGTAGTGCATGTTTCCACTGGCGGAGTTGCTTGTTGTGATACGCAGCCGTCAGGGAGGATCCGAAGCCGGCTTTGACAGCTTCAACTGCCGCAACACCTCCGCATTGTGGGAGGCCTTCGGTATCGTAGTCGTTCCCAGTCAGAAGAGCGAAGAGACAGATGCCTTCCTGATCGATACCCTGGAACTGCTTCCTGAGGTCGTCAGCCTTGACCAAGCAAACCATGTCGTTAGACTTCTTCTTGCCGTCGTCATACTTGAAAGTCATGACAGTAGTGGCGCCAAACATGAAGGAGTCTCCATCGTTCGAGAAGACAGCATCGACATGACCCTCGCGCTGAAGGGCAGCGCACTCCGCTTCCGCCTCCCCAGGCGCGTACCAGCAGGGAACTCCAATGGCACGAAGGGTCTCCTTCGTTAATTTACTGTCCCACTTGATGTTGTAGACATGCTCGCCGTGCCTCTTCCTGGGACGCTTCGGCCCATCGAAGACGAACAGGCATTGGATACCAAGCTTAGCATAACGCAAGGCGCGGTATAGAATCTGCTTCTCGGAGGGATTGGAAGTCCTATGGGAGCCTTCCCTGATCGCCTTTGTCTGAGCTAGATCAACATTCTAGTAGTGCCAATACGCAGCATCGACTGCTATCCGGTACGGGCGCTTGTAAGTGTCGATGTGCTTAGCGGCAAGTTCCGCGATGTTCACGTCTTTCACGATGGGTGATTCGGGATGCTTCGAGTCATGGTCCGTGAGGACTTCCCAGAACCTGTCGAATATCTTAGTATTCAACTTTCGAAGCAGGCAGTGAAAAGTGCCAACCCTTTGATGCCCATGGTGGGCCGTTCCGGAGTCCTTCACGGTGGGAAGTGGACACTTTGCTTCGTGGCGGTCAACTGGTAGTGGGCACGGAGTCAAGATTGTGGAGCGTGGCTGCTTGGATGTCGTCCGGCGCGTCTCGGGTCCGACTCTCGACCTGAGGCCTACCTACCTATTATTATCACTTCGATCTTCCATTACTGTGCAACGACTCGCACGTCGTACTATTTGACAGCACGAGGCATGTCGGAGATGCGTGTAGGGAGTATCTGCTTGGAAACCTAGTTCTAAATAGCACTTCCGAACGATCGGGACCCCAACGCCGCTGCTATATCCAACTCTATGGGGTATCATAAAATCACCGAGTGCCTTCCTCAAAGGATACACTGCCTTAAACATTCAACTCCGTACTGCATTCAAACTTATGATGCGACTAAGCTTCTCGGCCGCTAGCGAGGAGTGTCTGGGATATCCCATATCCCGCTGTGCTCTTGTCTCGCGTTGTTCTCGGGTAAACCTGTTGTCTGCGTTTTCGCAAAGGGTATAGGTGATGTCGACGTAAACGTTGGAAGCTGGTACTTCTGTGGTGTCATGGGTCGTGAGACATTCGCACTGCCGGGCTGACCTGTATTTGGCGTGACGAAGCGCCACTGATTGCTAGCAGGCACAAAAGCCGGTGCAGGATGCGAGTGTTGATGATGGATCATCGCATCATCTACTCGGACTGTGCCAGGATGTTGCTCCTGCGGCATCTTTGGGGTCGCGAAGGTGTTGGCCGGAGCACTGTGCTCTCCCGAAGGCTGCGAGAACGACACGTTACCATGCGTTGGTGGCGGAGGTGGTGGCATCACCAGAAAAGTGTCATGACCAACGACCGGGGCTTGCTCATTGACATTCGTACCAGTGCTCGTCGCTGTTGGAGCCTCGGGAACAGCAGACTGTGTCATTACGGGCGATGGAGCGGTGCGACTCGGACCGATTGATTCATGTGTCGATGCCTCTGCCTCATTCGCGCCCACTTCTGGGCCATTTCCAGGTAGCGCATGATCGTTTGTGGTCGGAGGGACCAAAACACCTGAAGACGGGACTGTGGCGTGGTCTGCTGGGACAGACGATGCTGCCGAGGTGGCCTTTGCTCTCGGCACAGGAATCTTGCGCGCCGGTTTCGGTTTGGCCTTCTGCTGCATTTGTTCCTCAAGCTTTCTCTGGTTCTGATCATGTTGCTCTTTGGTGGGCATCTTCAATTTGATCTTTTTGAGACCACTCGTGATATTGTCCATGTCTGCAGATGCATCACTGTTGGTACTAGCTTGTCTAGACTGGTTGCTGGAAGTCTGCTGAAGGATTGTTGAAGCCTTGTCCGATGAGTTTGAGGTCTGACGGGACAAGGCAGGCACGGCCTTCCGAGGTAGAACTTTTGTCGGGGCAGGAGGCTTCGTGGCCACTGTGTGAGTCCTTCTCGTTGCAGTACCTTTCGAACCCTTGGCAGCATTCGCAGTGGCTGCGACCTTACGAGGCGACGACTTGACCGAAACTGCAGGTTGTTTAAACTCATCAGTCAATTTCATGTCTGAGAAACCTGACACAATACTCGAACCAGCGCTCGAACGCCTCCGTGGGCGAGGGATAACTTGTGCTGGAAGTGGAGGCACTGGCTCATCGGGATCAGGTAAGTCCGCAAATGAAGCAATCGTCGTTCTGCGACTCTCACTCCTCGTTCGAGAAGTCGAGCGTATGGCAGCAGCAGGCAAGGCTGGAGCTTTACTTTTACGATCGCGTAGCTGCATTGGCTCGGCATGCTCGATGCCGACTCCTGACTGACGTGCCCGTCTTGCTTTCGTGGCTTCGGCATTGAGCTCATCGTGCCGGCAGCTAGATATTTGACGATCACCTGGTATGATAAGTTGGGAGAGCTCGTAAGCTGCGATCTCCCATTCGACGTCTGGTGGAGGTGGTGGAGGTCGTTCCAGCAAAGAGAGACGTGCCTCCAACTCTGCGTTGAGAGACTGGCGTTCTCGCGCAGTGCGAGTCATCTTAGCATTCGAAGCTTGTGTCGGCGACGAGTAATTGCCCGGAGATTTATCGATGACTTCCTTCGAGGGAGGCAAACGACCAGCAACGATTGCTTCGATAGTCTCCAATGCATGTGGACTCCACCAACTGGACTCGCACTTGTCAACGTGCGGTCCGAGAGCTGATGTGCTGTCACGAACAGACTCAAGAGTTAGGCCAGACATTGAGGCACCAAGTCCACGAGCTCCTGCACCGCTGATATCGGTAACAGGCTCGTTGACAAGGCCGCAAACATGGCTCAGGACGCCACTCGCCAGTGCACGATCGCTATAGCCGCCCTCGAGTACGCTGATGATCCGCCCATCGACACCCGTACCTTCTTCCATGGAAATCTTGACGATGTCGGAGGTGAAGCGAGCGTAGAACTCGGTTGGGACACTAACACCGTGTCGTTGCATGCCGGCCATTTCCCACTCGCTAGCGTCGAACCCAGCAGAGACGAAGATCGCCGCCTTAGGCTGTATGCCTTTTGAGCGCATAGCCGCAGCATGATGTCTCAGGAATTTCCTCGTCTTCTCGAGCAGGACTAGATACCGCGTCTCGTATAGCTTCCAAAACTCAGCATGGTCCTTCCACTCTTCAAGGTGCACGTTCCAGATGGATAAACCATGAGCATTCTCAACACAGACACTAGCATTGCGGACCTTCTCCTCATCTCCCCATTCGCAGGGGTATGAATTGATGTCGTGTAAGCTGTAGTAGCCGATGGGTGTGGTTTTGTGAGAAGTCGCACCTTTCGGCATTTCCTTGGCCTTTGTGTTATGATCCCATGCGATCATCTGAGATCCGTCACCGTGGTGGAGATCAAAGTCGATGATCGCTGCATGTGTGAGACCATGCGTCATCGCAGCGTACTTGATGCCCACGTGGACATTGTTGAGCCAGCAGAAGCCTGACGGGAAGTCCGCGGAGCAATGATGGCCGGGTGGTCGAATGCATACAAATGCCCGCTTTGTGATTTTGCCAGCGAATACTGTGTCCACGGCCTCGCAAACACCTCCTAGACAACCCTGTAGTGCTGCCAGTGATTCGGAGCAAAGGTAGAGATCTCCTTCGTGCAATTTTGGAAGTGACTTGCCATTCTCATCCTTGCCATAGCCGATCGGTCTGACCAGCTCCTTTCCATTCATGGCCAGCTTCGCCTCTGCCGTGTCGCACATGATCTGAAGTTCCTCCATCCACTTGGCGCCGTGTACAGCGGTGACAGCTGCATGGTTGAGTGGAACATATCGATTCGTCTTGTTGATGTGAAACGGGGCGCTGTGAGCAGGCGTAGTATTCTTGGGGTGAGGCGGATATCTGCCATCAGCATGTCGGCCACCAAGACGAACGTATGCCAGAGATGCGCCGAGCAGAGTGGCCTGGATGCGTTCTGGTCTTTCCACAATCGAACTGAGGGCAGCCTTGGTCGCTTTCGGACGGGAGAAGCGGTGGCCATAGCATGAATCGTGGACTATCACTACTACCTCTGACGTCTGTGCGACCTGTTGATCGATCTCTTTCGCAAAGAATGACTTTGCCACTTCGTTTGGTGTCAGAGCCTTGTGCTGCGCTGTCTGCATCGTGCCATGCTTTTGACCAGAGACAGGCGATAGTGGGTTGAGATTCGAAGACGCTCGACGGAACTGAGCCATCTGTGGTGTACCACTGCGCGATGACTTCAGGTTGTTGAGGGATTGTCGCGCCCGAAGCGCGGGGGCGGGGGAGGGTTGCCTGTCACTCTTTGCACTCGCGACTGACGGCGATCGCGCGGTTGATGGACGAGACGCAGCAGGCGATGTCTGAAGCTTCGGAGGCGATCGACTTAATGACTTAGACTTGGGTGTGACGGGCGGCGCAATTGATGTATTTGTGATGGAAGGGCGGCCGGTGATGGTTGTGCTGTGGGCGGGTTTGCTTGCCCCATCGCCCTCTATGGATGGCAATGGGACATCGGGATCTGAATCCATTGCGTCTGACAACGCTTTTCATGCGCATTTGTCGCAAGTGTCCTTGTGGTGTTGGCAGGTGACAGAAAGAGGTCAATAGTATCTGGCAAACAATAATACCTAAGAAACACCACGTCACCCTGCAGCCAACCAAAGCGCGCCGACGCGACAGGGCTCAGCTTGCCGCCCGAACGCCTGGCTCCCATGGGCACTCCACCACTGCCCAGACTTCCCACCCTTCTGCCTCCCAGGCGTCGTTCCTTCCCAGCACCAGGCATCACCCGCATTGTACGAGTATTTGGCCACGACGAGGACGTAAAGAAAGTCGCTACCTACGACGTGCAAGTATCGCATCACACGATAGCGCAGACACACAGAGTGTGGCGACGATGGTAAGGGAACTTCGAATCGCTCGAGCAGATAGCGCTGAAGCTCCTACTTCTATCTCCGAGAGCGAGCGAGTGTTATAGCCGAGCAGCGGACGGATTTGAAGATCCGAAGCGACGTTCAGGCATAGTCTCAGGCGCCCTCCAAAGATTTCTTTGGTGCAACTGATTATGTGATGGACCCTTCGTCGTCTCCCTTCAAGCTTGACCGACTACTTCTAAAGCACCTGCTCGGCCGACTTTGTAGGGCTTCAAAACGTCTTGGGTCGTTGGGGTGGGCGCTGTAACGTCAATCTTGCATCGCGGTTGTGACATAAGCAGGGTTCGTTTCACGGCTACTAATTCATATCGTTGAGACGCTCAGGTGATCACGGTCTCCGGTCATAACTATTTCGAGACTCGGTTCAAAAGTATACTCAAGATCAAGTAATCTCTAGCAGAGCGCCTTTTCAGGATGGGCCAAAAGCGAAGGAGGCTTGCCTTGTCTTGCGTGGACTGCCGTCGGAGGAAAGTAAAGTGTGGTCGAGAGCTTCCTTCTTGCGTTCGTTGCATAAGAGGTGGGCAGGGCGATACCTGCAAATATGTTGCATACGACCCTGGTAACTTACTGACACCTGAAGACGACAGCCCTGAGGGACACCGCGACGACCACTCAGAGGCGGAAGACTCGTGGACGGAGGAGGCCGCCACATACCATAAGGTCAGCAAGAGCGGTGCCAAAGCTATCGCAACGCACCCAAACGCCAATAGACAAGCAGTGAAGCGACCTCCAGCACCCACGAGAACTCTCGAAGAGTTACAGGAACGCGTCTTCGAACTGGAAACATATATGCGATCGGCAGGAGCGAAACCTGTCTCGCAGCAGATGTTCCTGGGCCTGGGTCATCCGCAAGGACCCGGCACCCGTCCCAAGGACAAACCGCAGGAGTTCGAGCGCTCGTTATTGCGAGGTCGCTCGTTCAAGACGCAGTACTATGGTCCGAGTAACGCTGTCAGTCTCCTGCTCCAGTTCGAAGAGCTTTCCGTTTTCGTCAAGGACATACTGGCGCGTATGCCCAATTTCGAGAAGTCCAGAGATGTCTTCAAGAAAGTTCGCAGCACAGCAGAAACGTCCTCAGGTTCGAAGCCGTTGACCGCAGGAAGTCTCGAATCGTTTGCTGCAATGGTTCCTCCACGAGAGAGGGCCGATCTACTGGTGCACGGATATCTGGACATATTCGAGACGACTTACCGCGTTCTGCATGTCCCGTCATTCTTACAGAGCTATGAAGCGTTCTGGACGGAGCCCGAAAGTGTGGAAATCGAATTTGTTGTACAGATGCTACTTGTCATGGCTGCCATCAATTGCGTCTTCGCTGGCGGCGCGGAAGGCTTCATCGGTCGGAGCTCTGTCGGACGAACAACTTCTCACCGGTGGCTCGAGGCGGTCGAAGTCTGGCTGGACCAGCAGTCACACAAGCACACCACTCTCGAGTACTATCAGACCCATGTCCTTTTGCTTATCGCCAAGGTCATGACCTGTTACAAAATCAAGCGGGAGTGGATTGCCGCACAGAGCCTTTTATCCATGGCAATGAGCGCCGGTCTACATCGAGAGCCAACGACATTGTCGAATAAGATCTCGCCGTTCGATCAGGAAATGCGTCGCCGACTCTGGTATACGATACTTGAGATAAACCTGGAGATATCCTGCGATCGTGGAATGCGAGTGTCTATCGGCCCGGACGACTGGGATTGTCTACCACCATTGAACGTGCATGACGAAGACTTTAATGATAGCACACAGACCTTGCCAACTTCGAAACCACTCGGCGATTTTACCAGAACAAGTTTTCTTGCACAGCAAACCCGCCACTTGCCACTGCGCATTGACATCTTGACGAGGGTCAACAGCATCTCGCGGACATTAGATCTCGAGACGGTAATGCAGTTTGACAATCAGATTCGGGAAGAGCTCGACAACCTGGCAACATGGCCGGACAAGCCTATTACCGAGGCGGCCAGAGCCCTAGCAACATTGGTACCTCATGACTACCTTCTTCTTTTGCATCAGCCATTCGCCACACAACGGCTCGCCCAGTCGCAGTACTTCTACTCAAGATGCACACGTCGAGAAAGCTCGCTTCACATTATGAAGACATATGTTGAATTGAGCGAGCCGACTGGTCTCACATTGTGCAATATCCGGGCCGATGGCTTCCGAGCGAGTCTCGCAGCTTGTCACGACATTGCGGTGGCGGCAGGCGGCCGTCAGGACATGATGCAAGACAAGACCCTCACTGTCAATCTGATCAGCAAATGTGTGGACCTCTCAGGCCGACGGGTCAAAGCACTTGGCCAGGGCTTCCACTCCTACTGGATGGGGTCGAGCGCCTTGAGCTTGGCCAAAATGAAGCTCTCCTCCGCAACCGAGCCCGAGGAGTTCGTCCTCGAGTCGGTCAATCGCATGGTGAAGTTGCACAACGACCTGATGGAGATGCAGACTGCTGGTTACGACCATACTCCGACGGCAGAGGTGATGCCTCAGCCAGATCTACCACTTCCAACAGCTGTCATGCAAGCGCCCATGCAGACGTTCGACATGAACAGCATGATGCCGTATGATGCTCTGAACACAGCGATGTTCGATTTCGACTTCGACGACAGTCAGGCATGGTGGGCGGATCAAGGACTTGGGGTGCTTACCTAGCCTGACAACAGCAGGACTCGACGAGAGCGACGAGTCTGTAATTACAGTCATCAGAGCCAAATTCAACTCGTCTTCACTCCTCGTCATCTATCCATTGCTTGAGCGTCACATCCAGATACATGTTTTCTTCCACTGTCGTCAATGAGTCCTTCTTGAGCGGTACTGACCACTACTTGAATCATGGCCAAGAAAGGACCTTGTAATAGATGACCTCACTGACCTTGTCCCAGCACAAATGCCCCCAAGACTTGACTCCCTCCTTGCGGCAAGCCCCACAAAACATCACATCTCATCACTAACGATGTCTGTCGCTAGCACGGGAACGATCATCTTTCTTTCGCTGTTCCGGTCTGCCATGAAGCCTGTCGTTTGTACTGCCAGACTTTCGATCAGTGTGCTTGCGAGTGTCCAAAGACCTGTTTGTCTGGCCGATGCGACCAGAAGCTCGAGGCGCGGCACTCGCCCGCCCTAACACACGGACCGGTCCATCGTCGCTCTCGGTACCATCGTCAGTAGCGTCGGTACTGTCGCTGGTTTCATCGTCACTGTAATGGCTGTCCGCATATTTTGTCGCTCTGGGGTACTGTCGTCGTGTCTTGAGTTTCTGGTCGGGTGTCTGGGATTGCTGGGGTCTTTTGTTCTATGTTCGGAGCTCTTATTCGCCTCGCGGGCGATATTTTGCTTGTTCGTCGAGCGCTGTGACCGCCGCTGAGATATGAGATTGGAATCGTGCCGTGGGTTGACCGAGCCGTCGATGTCATTCCTGTTGCCAACGTCACTTTGATGGCTGTCGATGTGTCTGGTCGTTCTCAGAGATCCAACTTCGTGTCTCGCATTCCCCCTCGGCAGGCTGGAGTAGCCCATTTCATACTTGGAGCTCTTGTAGGGCTCGTGCTTAGTGATGGGAGTATAATGTCTCGAGAAATTCACAGAAGGATTCTGTTTGTTGAACGAGCGCTCCGACTGTGGCTGTGACGCGAGACCGAGACCACGCATCTGATCTATCGGGCCGTTGAATTTTGCACGACTTTCTGTGTGGCGATCCATTGAGGCGGGGTCATTATCGGGCGGAGGTGGTCCAAATCGTTGCACATGGTCTACTACCGCCTGGACCCAGAATACGAGTCCATCTTCAACAAGGTAGGAATGTTGGGCTTTGTCGTCGTTCTTGGCTTTCTCTTGGAGGTCTTGGACTTCCTGCTAGGTATTAGCTTCATGGATGGGACCATTGAGAAAGAACGCACCTTGATACTGAGCTCTTCCAGCTCTTCCAGCTTCGAGATTTTCCTAGCTTGGCCAGTCCGTGGAGACACACTTTCCACTAGGGTCTCGCTAGAAGAGGCTGAACACTGCTTATCCGATACAGGAAGGTCTTTGAAATCACCTTCGGATCTGTTCGATTGTTTGCGGAACATCCGTAGCGTACGCCATTTGGTCCTGTCATTTTCTGGATCGAGCTCAGAGAACACGAGTATTCCACAGATCAATTTGTGGTATCTGAACTTGAGGCCCCCAAATCCCAGTATGCATGAGTCTTGTGCGCTTCCCTGTCAGCATGTTAATTTCGATGGACCTGGGTGGTGTTGGGTGTGCGGACACGTACCTTCCAGTAACGAAAGTCAGGACCAACATGTTGTACAATCTCTCGCTGCACGCCTCCACCCATCGTTCCCACGTCGAATACCGTCACATCAAATGCTACTGCTTTCGTCTTGGAGCCGGAAGACCAGGCTGTCGTCGATGCTTTACGCGATGTCCATATTTTAGTAACGACGCAAACGCCATATTCGATCACATCTGGGAAGTTGCAGGCTAGTTCCTTCCGGTGGTTCATCACATGATTTCGAGCATCGGATTCCTTTCCACACTGGTGGCGCCTGACAGGGCCTTGAGTGACCAGCATCGCTCCAAATTGACTATCGGATGTGTACCTGGTATGAGCCTGTGCTCCAGCAGGCGCATCTGGTGCTTTCAAGCTGAGGATCAAGCATCAGTATATTGGTAGGTATGAGGTGGCTGACTCACGCGGCCTTGCCTTGCACGCTTCTTTTCTTGACGTTCTCAGAATGCACGACACCCCAGTCATGTTGATCGGTTGTCACATTCTGAATAGTATGCCTGCGTAATCTTTGCCAATTGCCATCGTGATCGATGTAGCCGACATCGCCAATCCAAATGTTGGCACTTGTCTCAGGCTCCCAGAAAGCATGGGTGGGAAATGTGTGCTGAAGGGAATCGCTGTATACTTTTCGTCGCGTTTTCGGCGCCATGGTGACATCCACGGAGCTGTGATCG
Source organism: Cyphellophora attinorum (assembly GCF_001299255.1). Taxonomy (NCBI): domain Eukaryota; kingdom Fungi; phylum Ascomycota; class Eurotiomycetes; order Chaetothyriales; family Cyphellophoraceae; genus Cyphellophora; species Cyphellophora attinorum. The sequence continues at coordinate 633,477 of NW_017253238.1, read as the reverse complement.
TGGACTGTCACAGCTTATGCATGAATAAGGAGATATAGTTGCGACGAGGACGAGATGTCCTCATCAGATGTAGCCGTAATCTGCCACCACCTTGTCTAGAATTCGACTCAGAGCAAGACATTGGTGCCCAACTCCTGTCGCGACACGACCCCACGCTAGACTTCGCACTCTTCAGTTCGCTAGCGTTGATCAGGTGCACGCGCTGCAAAACCGGGCAACACGCCAAGCCCATCGATTGTCGCTTAACGAAGAACGTGCTTGAGATGCCGTCTCCTTGACCAGTAAGAGACAAAGACGTGGCTAGGCACTTTCATCGGGCATCCTGGATCCGGGTCTCGTCCGCATGGTCGCCAAAACTTACCACGCCTGTGACTGCAGTACAGCGCCAAGGACTGCATTGCATCGTGCCTATTCTGAGCTACGTAGCAACCAGGCGTAGTGAACGCTAAGTCACCATGATAGCTCAAACCTCCACGTAGCAAGTGGTACGCTGAACGCAGGCGTTGGAAGCGTGAGAGCAGGTGTGAAACCAGGACTTGCGCGGAACGCCAAAGTCATCGACCTGCTTAGAAAAGAAGCTGAGATTACTTTTTGTCATCCGGACTTATTCCTGCCCATATCACGTGATGATTTCACGTGCTACTAGTTCTTGCTAAAATTATGGCTTCTGCTATTTTGAAGGCTAGCCTTGGGAACTGAGATTCTGTGCGAAAGCGTTGACGAGGAAGAATCACCCAATATGGGTAACCGCCTCCAAAACTGCATCAGCTTATGATGCCAGGCCCCATTTCCGTGCGATATACGAGATCCCAAGGTTGGGCTCACCTACGATGTCCGTTGCTGGCGAAACCTCAGATAGCCATTCGAAGTCACCCAGACCGACCAAGCCCCGCTCATTCCTGACAGCGAGCTTGCTTGCTGTAGTCGGTGTCGATATCTCCTTGAGGGAAAGAGAGCCCAGGAAACTCGTTCTCGTGGCTGAGGCAGGGTCTTTGCTCTTTTCGAAATACACCGCTCTTCGACCGACAATGAAAAGAGAGATGGGGTCCAGCTTCAACTTCTTTGCTACATACATCAAGTGTCCTTGTTCGACCGCTCTATGCAGTAGTTCATAGTTGAGATCCTGCCGGCACTGCTTCGACGCGACTCACAATGCGAACAAGGTCGATTCTGGAGGGACACTAGAGATCTGAGGGAAATAGCTTGACTTTGTTGATCTAGCTGACTACTTGCACTCACCTTGATGCTCCTCGCCCATGTCACTGCGATACCTACCTCGCGGACGCCTCCATCCTGCCCTTACATAGGGCTGACAACGCTGTTTCCTCTATAAGCCCAATCCTTACGCGTCATCGGACTCACCGGGCTGTTTCGGCCCATAGTTGGGCCAAAATTAGTTTTCAGGGACAACTTAGCTCTCTGAGGCGGTGCTGGCAAGGGCTGGCTTGGAGGTGGTCCCTTCATGGGAGGTACAGGCCGGCCTGCCTGTCGCACAATAGCTCCAGGAGGAAGCATCGGTCGTGGTCCGACCTTTGGGTTAGTTGGGAGATGGTGTGTTGCGTGTTTGTGGACTGGCACGGGATGCTGACGAGAAGAGGTGCGCGGAGGTATGGTCGGGCGAGGGCCGTGCGGCAGCTTGCGGATAGGCGCGTTGTATGGTGTTGGCCGGCCGATCTTCTGCTTCAGGCCAGCTTCAACGCCTCCGCGGCGCCTTGCAGCACCACGACGTCTTTGCTTCATCACACACCCGATGATTATCAGGAGTATGACGATCATAATCGCGACAATGATCCAGATCGTCATCGTGACGACGGAGTTCTTGTTGGGGGTATCGCTCATGGCAGCGTTTGTGGTTCGGAAAAACTGGTGGTTTGTACGTTCGATTCTGTTTTGCGGCTGATGTGATTTCCAAGAAGGTCTTGTCGAAGACGGTATGGGCGCCTGAATCGCATTTCAATGTCACAGCGCATATCAAAGAACTCTCGACATATCACAAAGGCACAAGGCAAGTTCCGTTGTGGACTCGAGCAAAGAGTCCTTGGTGCCGCTGACCACACGCCATTGTCGTCACAAAGCCAACTCGCTTTTCATACGATCTTTGTTAGTTTTCATCGTTATTTCGAGCTCAGACCGCCTCAAACAATGTGTCCGTGCTCGCAACTCGTCACACGAAGCACAGACCAACGCCGTCTACCAACGCCACAACCCTCAACGCCACCGATACCCGAATCTCTCGACCAAACATGACACACTCAACACCGGTGGTGCCCGTTAGCCCACCAGATTGGATGTATCCCTACCACTTTGTAAAGGCTACACCAGCAGCACCCGCAGATCCATATGCATTCGACATCGCAAAATACCAAGATGCGGCGCTCAACCACATCAAAACCGCCGACGAACGAAGGAAACAACGAACGGCCGAGCGCCGCAGCGAGCTACGCACATACGCTCGCAAAACTCTCTGGGAACCGAAACGGAAGATGATCACTGAGACTGTCGCCTCGCGCTGGACCAATGATCCGACCCTGGTAACCGGCCGCCGTCTTGCGGCTCGGACTCACGCGCAAGCCCGAAAGCCCGACATGGAGTCTGCCTGGACCAAGGACTACGTTGTGCGTCCGCTGGGCCAGCCTACCATGGGCCCCATTGACACGAGGTTCGTCGGCAAGATCAACTGGTTCCCCGGCGAACCTCCTCAGACTGTTCGTCAAGCAAAACCGATGGCCTACGACTGCCGCGGCAACGCTGCTGGCCGACAGCACCAAATTGTTATCCCGCTGCCCGTCTCAGAGACGGGCGAGTCAATCCTTTATGCCGGTTTTGCGCCTCGCATGAACAGATACGGCACTCAGCCCAGTTACCGACAGTTCAGCTACATCTGGAAAGGCACAGCACCACCACGAAGGACCATAACTAGAGTACAGCCACTCTCGAGCCAGCGAGATCCAGCTGCAGCACAACAGGAACCCGAGACCCCAAAGTCGAAGATATTCGACAGGACAGCAATCGATGTGCCGCATCATGGCGGCACGTGGACTTTCGATGGTCAACGATTTGCCAGCTACGAAGCGGCATCTGAGGCTATGAAGCAGAAGCTAGCTATAGCTAAAGACTTCCAGGAACGGCATGCTCGATTGAACAAGATCTTCACGCACTCTCTCCGCGCCGCGAACGAGAACCTCCGCGAAGACATCCGCATTGCTTGCGAGAGAATCAGCCGCAAGACACATATGCGCGTTTTCGTTGACTTTCGAGTACTAAGTCCCATAACAAGCTCAAAGAAGATCTTCGAGGGCAAGGCACCCGAGAAGAAGCGCCATGAGTTTGTCCGCTCTCTTCAGGACGTGGACTACGCGCTCTACCGAGCTGCCATCGACAAAGCTGCACGCCCGAATGTGGTCACCTTCGACGAGACCGACATGTACATCGACGCTGAGAACGGTCACCCGATCGTCGAAGGGAGATCTACCTCCCACAGTACCTCTACGCTCTCAATGGAGACCGCTTCGACCTAGCGACCATCACCGTCGGCGCTTTCAACGGTGAAAGCACCGAAGCATGTGGGCATCTCTGCGTGCAGCTCAACCTGGACCAGCTGAACTGGTTCAGGCAGCATCTGACCACGTTAGGTAAGGAGGGTGGTGGGAGTGTAGAGAAGGGCAGATGGAGTTCCCTACTCACCGAGATCAGTCTGAGGGAGAAGGGTAAGGATGGTTGGTTCAATGGTAAGTTGGGCAGTCATCGGACGAGTGGACACGGTAAGCATGGTGACCGTGGCAATGGGAATGGTAAGGGCCGTCATGATAAGAACGGCAATGACAGTGACAGGGGGAAGAAGCACGGCGGCAAGCATCAGAACGGGAAAGGTAAGTTCCAGAAAGATGGCGGGAAGCCCAGTGGCAATGGCAACGGCAATGGCCATAACAACAGTGGTCATAAGAACGGCCACCATCACTCAGGTAAGCAGAGCAACGGTGGTGGCCCGAAGCACGCAGGTGCTGGCTTCAAGCAAAACGGTGGCGGTCGTGGGCACAATCGTGGCGCCCGCGGTGGCGGTAGCAGAGGCCGAGGTAAGTGAGTGGGTAAGGCAAGTCGAGGACGAGAGCAAAAGAGGTGAGTCGGATTGTTTTGCGCATAATTTTGTCGAAGCATTTGTTGTTAAGGTGGGTTCATCAAGAAGTGCGTTGAATCGGAGTCGGAAATACATATGCCTTCACAAGTACCTCGATCCCATTTGCTCCTATCTCGTTCTGTGGTTGAACAGTGCCATGAGGGCGTAAGTGAGACCGAGTGACCTTGATATTTATATGGCAGATGCACCCAATATCTAATCCAGTGCCGTGCCTGCCGATTTCTCTGGGTGGAATTCACTCAAGCCGGATGACAGAGGTATATTTGAATCGGTAATCTGACTAGCTTGCCTTCCTCACACCATTGACATTGTGTAGCTCTGTTCTCAGTTGAGAAAGCTCTCTCTTAGGACCTCGGTAGCTCTCAAGGAGCCTTCCGTGCCAAAATATCTATTCCAACACCTCGCAACGCTTCAACAGCCCATTCTGGCGGTCCTTTCTCCTTTGGAAAGTACTTCGAAAAGAAGTCCGCCGCAAAGTGCGCGTAGTCATTCTCCAAGATAGCATTGCGTATCCGCTGCATCAAGTTCAGCATATGATGAACATTATGCATCGTGACCAGATGAGCGCCAACGGTCTCCTTGGCGGCGAGATGGTTGATGTAGGCTCTCGAGATGCCCAAGCCACCCTCTGTACGTGGTCGGCATGCTATACACTTGCAGCCTGCTTCCATCGGCTCAAAGTCATTGGCGTACCTCGCGTGCTTCAGGTTGAGCACACCAAAAGCTGTGATAGCATTTCCGAATCGAGCCGTTCGTGTCGGCCACACACAGTCGAACATATCGGCACCCAAGGCTACAGCCACCACGATGTCCTCCGGGTAGCCAATGCCCATCACGTATCGGGGCTTGTGTGCTGGAAGGAGGCTGGTGCACGTGTCGACCCTGTCGTGGGCACCGAGTGTCAGTTCGACAGCCTGCATACGCGGAGGTGGCACCAATTTCGGGGTTGGTTGGCAGGGGCCAACTCGTTGTGGGGTTCGGAAAAAAGGTACGTACACTTTGCAGAAATCACTTTTGGCCTCGCCACCAGACAGTCCGCCGACAGCTATTCCAGGCGTGTCTCGCTTGACCATTTCTTGACAGCATTCACGTCTGAGGTCGAGGTCAAGCCCTCCTTGAATGATACAGAAGAGATTCTGATCGTTTGGGCGCTTGTGAGCGGTCATACAGCGATCAAGCCATCTGACACTCCGCAACATGGCTTCCTCCATGCGCGCACGATCTGGTGAAGTCGTTTGAATGACATCGTCGAGCTGCATTATGATGTCCGAGCCGATAGAGTTCTGAAGGTCAATAGAATGCTCGGGAGTAAGCAGCCTTTCGGGTAAGTCAGCCGGGGTTGAATCGCCAGGTCTGGGGGGGCGTGGCGTGTCTTCTTTGACAGGTGAAGGTACTTACATCGGAGTGCCATCGTGAGGACTGAGAAAGCGGACGCCTTCCTCGGTGACTTTGGCTAACTTGAGTAGCGAGACCATTTGAAAGCTGGCCAGGAAATGTCAGTCATTCATGGGATCTTTGTTCCGTTGTAGTTGGGACCAGCTAGGAAATCACCGACCCACCACTGTCAGTCAGAATATTGTAATTCCAACCCTGGAACTTGTGAGCTCCCCCGATAGTGTCAAGGACCGCCTGACCAGGCTTGAGTCCGAGATGATATGTATTGTTCAGACATAATTTGCATCCAGTTTCTTCTAACTGCTCCGGTGTCAAACCCTTCAGCGATGCCTGAGTCGCTACTGGCATGAAGATAGGGAGATCAACGGATCCGTGTGGGAGTGTGAGGGTGGATGCTCGTGCTTTGCTCGTCTATTCAGGTTCGGGAAATTTGTCAGTGTTCCGCCATATACTCACGTAGTCTGGGGACGTATGGGCGTGCGTACCGAGCATTGGCCCTTGAGCTCGAACGTCAAGGCAGGCGACGAGGCTTTGCTTGACATGTTGTGCGCGTAGAAATACGCATGGGGCCAGACTGGACGAAGTCTTCGTGCAGCGATGAGCGCGTCAAACCGACATTGAAGACTTCTGTGCATGCGGTGTCTGCAGCCACAAACTGTAGGAAAGCGTGACAGGTGTCAATAATTCCACGATGGCATGCACGTCATCTAGTAGCGCCCGCTGCAGGTCGCGCTTACTTTCATGAGAACCGAAAAGCTGGATACCGCATGTCTTCGGATCTGTCAAGGGAAGGATCGAAATAGAGAGATGCAGATGCAGCGTGATGAACTTTGAGGTGCGTGGGCCGGAGATTTCTTTTTTGGAGAGGCATCATTTGCCCAATTCTTTTGGTGGCACGACAGGTCAAACGTCGCCATCCCTGCCGCTGTACGCACGTCAAGACGATCAGCATTCATGCTTGCACAACGTCGCATGTCTTCTAGTCTCGACTGTTGCTGGAAAGGTCTTCAAACGTCACGGGAGTAGCAGCATCTTTCGCGGAAGGAAGGCACTGAGTGAATCAGGCACGCCCCTGGAATTCTGAGACAAGAGAAGCTGTAGCAATATGCCTGTACTGAAATTTCTGGTTTTGAGACTGTGATCTCGATGTGATTGTAGCATCGTCTGTGTCGAGCTGCATAATGGTGAAAGACCCGAAACATGCACCTGACTGCCGCGACCATTGCGACCAACTCCAACGCCGTCGCCATGCCTGCATAGAATACAACGCGTGCTCCTTCAACGCCATGAAATTCCTAGTATGATCCTTCGCTCGAACGCTGAGGAGTTGAATTGGTCATACAGCCGACCGTGGGAGAGCGACTTAGCGGGCGCCGAAACGGTCCGTCGTTCGAGATGCGGAAGATGAAACCGAAGAAGCTGATCGCGCAGAGCGGCCAGCGAAGAGATCTCCGTACACGCTTGGGTTGCGCATACGTGTCAGAAGGACCTCAGCGGCATCTTCGTTCGCGTTGTTTAGGTTCTGGCCATCGTACCAGAAGCGAGCTGAAATGTTGACACCGGAGACTGTGACGGATGACGACCAGGCAGTGCGGCCACCTAGAGGATAGACATCAGTATCAGGTGTGTCATGTCTGTAGACGGCGACTTACCACGGCGGTCGGAGACGTGGGAGAACACAGGTTCTGGGAGGCCACGGCGTCTACACTCGGCTACTCAGAGCGTCAGTGAGCCCCTTCATCTTTCTTTAGCAAGTCAACTTGCCTTTGAGTGAGTCTTGCCACTTGCGAGAGTCCTTGGTACCGGCCATGCTTGTGATAAGGCAAGTTGTCTCTGTGTTATTTGAGGAATGCTTAGTGAAGGTTCTAGGCAGGTGATGTCGATAGCGCGGCCAGCGAAAAGTCAAGTCGCTCGATGTCTTCTGCAGGTGTGCGACTATAGAGAGGTAGCAGACGGTACCGGCAGATAGAACAGTCGAGGGCGAGCGGATATTATGTAGAAGATATGGGCCAGAGTCGCGAGACTACTCACATTGCGATGCAGCAATATGGCAGCTTCAGGCAGCTACAATATCTGAGTATTGATGCGTGCCCTAGCTGCCAGATCGATGCTGTTGGTGCAGTAGTCCAACCCGATGTACTGGAACAGGGTTGATAGATCCGTTCCTATTGTGTGCAACGTGATCTCTGTGTCTTGTGATACAGTACTTACTGCAGCCCAGTCCCGGCATTATTCGATTCTGATGATGGTGAGGTGACACAGCAGGGCTTCTGACATCCGAGAGACGTCAATAATGTATAGTGAAAATTACAGCAAATTCTCGAGTGAAGCTGGGGAGTATTCGGTGCTGCCAGCGCATTAACGCTAACGCACAAAAGCGGTCCTCAGGTGGCTTCGGCCAGACTTCCAGCAATGGTATGCATGATAGTCGTTGAGGTGGGATGCGATGTGGCGGAGTCATTGGGTCTAAAGGAAGGCCAGTGGAGACCCGTTTGGTTGTATGTCCACATCCTACGTTCAGGTATACTGACACCGGCCATCATTTTCGGCTGTGAGGTACCGGATCGCACCGTTGCGATGAGAACCCCGAGCTTAGCTTGGGATAGCAGGCAGCTCATGGAGCTTCAGATGAGGTCAAGAATGGTCCCGAGGCCACGATCACAAAGATCATTCGCTGCTCCACTGGTTGGGCATCAGCGATGCGACATGGAGTTCGTTGGGCGAGGAGTGAGGGAGGAGCAAGCCAGGGGAAACAATTCGAAGCTCATTTTGCCTCGGGTGTCTTGGCCAAGTCACGTGAGAAACTTTTCTATTGTACATCTACGGGACGACTTGCTTTTGCTGCAGAGACCACCACGCCGCAAAGTGATGGGACTTCTACGCTCTGCGGGCGGTCTTTGTACTCTTTACAAATGCCCATGACCAGGTGCTTGGCACTGCGCCCATTTGGTGTGGCGAGAATCCACCAAGGCGTGAAAACTTCATTTGAATCGAAAGAAGAGGAAGAAGTTGTGCACAACTTGGTACGCCGAAGTCTGCATATTGACTGGAGGGATCGTGACAAGTGTAGACTACCGTCGTTGATTTGTTGCACGCCTTGGAAAGACTCGATCCACGATTTCTTCTGGTTCCAGGTACTCTTTCGCGTCTGCGCTAGGAGCGTGTAGCCTGACCGTGCCTCTACTGTGCCACCGACGCTTGATGCAGTCGTCGACCATAGCAGTCAGTCCAGTCGAGACAATTACGTCTGCGAGATCCGCGGAGATGGTACCATCTCTGAGTCGCATGCTTGATGGTGGGATCCAGCTGCCTTGTCGGCACTCCAATGCTGCTTGCTGCGGCTCGAGCTTGTCTGGAAGTATATGCGCAACCTCAGCACCTGTACGTAGGTTAATAAGGTCGTAGGTGTAGAAGACATCGCCATCATCATCCTTGAGATCTCTTTGCCATGAGTAAGGCTCGCCCCAATACTCAAAGTCCCACTGCTTGCTATGAGCATGGCCACGTCGCCGATGCAGCTCGACTTGGGCATAGTTGGAGAACTCCAAGCGTATAGTGTTGGTAGGAATATCGGCCTTGACTTCCGACGTCAAGGTGAAGTTCCTCAGCTCGTGCTCGAGATCCTCGCCATCTTCAGAATCAGAGTCCGCGTCCTGTCGATGAGTTCGCTTCCTGCCAAGGTTGTGAAGGGCAGTGGTGATCGACCTTGAGAATGGTGGTTTCTGTTGCGGCAGTCCCGGAGGCAGCGGCTTGACATATTTCTTCGTAGAATTGCACACCTCACGGCCCGAATCACGGCAGTATCGTCGGAGCGAAAATTGACGTTCGTACAAATTCTTCATCCGAAGGTGGAAGATCGTCATCTTCAGCCTTTCACCTGCTGGAGAGAGTGCTTCGGTGTCGACTCGGATGTTCATGTTGCCGTCCGAGGTCGTGTCATCGTGCTGAATGAGTAGGCGACGAGTGGTCGGGAACAGCTTGGAGAAATCAGAAGGCGTTGAAGGAATGGCTTCACTGTCGAAGACTCTGGGGCGATCCTGTGGAAGCTCATATTCAGGTTGAGTGCCCAAATCCTCACTCGGAGAGACCGTAGAAGCATACGTCTCCGCCGATGAGCGTGGGTCCGACTGTCCGTCTGGACACTCTCCCAGGTCGTCTGCGAACCAGAAAACCTTCGCTGGAGCTGTATCGTAGTGCTGTAGCCCTGGACGAACGTCTGAGTGAGAAGTAAGGTTGGTTTTGTAAGTACGCTGCGAGCCAGTGCTGTGACTCGATGACGCGGACGAACTGCGGCTCGACTGTGAAGAACGAGAGCTCATGACCGAAGGCCAAAAGATGCTTGATTGACAAGTCTCCGATGATATGAGAAGATTTTCAGCGACTAAAGTAGCGTGCCAGCCTCTGAAGAACTTTGGTTGAAGAGCTAGAAGTGGTAGTCACGACCCGGGGCATACAAGCAAGATATCAGTCAACCTAACAGACTCGCAAGAACCCAGAACAGATCGATAGCACAAACGAAGTCATGGACGACTGGGCAAACCATGGACTGCTAGCGGCGTGCTACTTAGCTGTGACACCTTTGTGTCGGACGGGTAGAGAGTTGGGACGACCATGGCTGTGCCACCACGCGAGCCATCAGAATTTTCCGAACCACATTCACTATGCATTCGCAGCCGAGGGGCCCAAACGGTCATGTCACGACGCATCGAAACGAGCACGGTGGAAGATGGCGAATGAAGGACAGTTGTCAGTATGCAAGACGGCAAATAAAATTGAATCGGGCAGCGGGAAGTGAGATCAGTCTATGGAGGGATGCGGAGGATGGTTACTGTAGGGCGAAAAATGTGCGCCGCTTTCGCCAAAGGCGTCCTACGGCAGGCCCCGGACGCGACACGGGTTGGCCCTTACTGCCGAGGCGCTAAGATAGCTTATTTTGATGCGTTGTCCAACTTCCATTCATTGGTGACTCGTGCATATTGCTGCCTCGTCACCCATCGTTGAGTGCCTCAGCCGACGATGAGGATGGCGTCCTTCTTTGGGCCTGGCGTGATAGCAGAGCAGCTGTTCGCGCAGACTCGCTACTTTCCACTCAGCGCGGCCCAACCTGCAGACTGTACTCCCCTTGCCCCGCTGTGGCTGCCTTTAACATCATTCGCTGAGGGCACCACACATCACGTCCCATTGTGCTGCCTCATTTTGCATCTGACACTAGTCGAGCACGCTGCATGCAACAAATGTACCCCTGGCATGAGCATGTGAGAATCTCCATGCCCAGGCCTGAGCAGTGGTCAGTGGATATCGGTAACCGACATCATTGAGACCAACAATCATTGCGCTGCTTGAACTACGCGACTGATGCTTTTGCGTGCTCGCAGAATCGATTCTTGAGCGATCGTCAGCAATTCTCCGAAACATGCCTGCCGTCGGCCCGTCTCAAACGATCGACGTCAAGCGATTGTTCTTGTGCAACATGTCTTACCATGCTCTGGCTTGAGGTGGGGTGTTGCACAGCATCACGATTCATAGCTTCACTGCAGGCCGCCATCCCACTATAGCGTCAGAGAATTCGGTAAGTAGCTCAGACGCCAGGCGATCTTGCTACTGGCTGAAGCTACTGAGCTATTTGGCTGGAAAGAACTCCATCGTTCGTCCACTAATCATTGTCTACAAGGTATAAGCTAGGATGCCTGCATAGTTGTGAGAGCTTCACCTGCCGCGTTAGTTGATGCGCCGGGGTCGTGTTGAGCTGCTGTGGTGCGTGCATGATTGACATCATATGTCCGGACCGTGCTACAGACAGTCTGTCACTGCTTGGATGCTCATGAACGGGGTTGATGGCGAGCAAACATCAGCTCACGGTTGGCCAGCAATCTTGGCCGGCGTCGTCAACCAGGGCGACAATACATACATCAGCGCCTGAGCCCTATGGACCAAAGAAATTCCCGAACGCTGTCGGATCTTTGTGACTGCTCTAGATTTTTCTTCTACCCATAGCCTCATGCAACGATCGGGACAATGCGGCTTTCAGAAGCAGAAGTGCCTGTCAAATACGTCGCTTCGGCTTGGACTTTCCAAGCTGGGCAAAACACACATCCCTGCTCAGTACTGTATATGCAACGACAGTCACGTGCTGTTAAGTCACGCGATTACGAGAATCTGCATCAACTCTGACAGGCTGGCTCACCTGCATTCATGTACTTCGCCCACCAGCGACGACCATATATCGACAGATCAAGTGTGCCGAGGACCAGTGGTATGTTTGCGCGACCTCAATGCACTCACATTGCGTCGAGAGGTTACACGGGTCGAGCTTCTGGAATGTTCCTCTGCATGCTTCAACGACCTGGCAGCCTGCAGCCATCATGAGGTTTGGTGAGAGAATCCGCGGGACAGCTGCTCGTAGCCGGTCTGGAGTAGACCGCACTGTTGTTGAGCCTCATCTGATCTCCGGCATCATGCGAGATCGTGCAGCGGCTAGGACTGCCTACTCCAGCGCTGCCCGCACTCAAGTCGGCGTCATCACAGATGGAAGACTCCCATGCGGACTCCCATGCGAACTTCCAATGAGTGGCACAACATACTTGTCAAATCTGCCAGTTTCGTGCGGCCACTGGTGCTGTTCATGAACCATCTGAAGCAGTACGCCGCCATCTGGTCTCGGAAGAGCCTGTCCGGTGATGCACAAAAGATAAGATCAGGCATTCCCGCCATGCGCTTGCAATAAGTGCGTATCATCACTAATCTCACGCTTGGGACTCGAAAGGCGGACGTTATGCTTGAAAATACTGGTCTGCTCTAGCTTTGCTGGATTGGCTGCCACCCGACCATCACCGTTCTGATGCTAAGATATTTCCAAACGTGCCTTTCTTGCATCTAGCGCGACAATCAGGCGCCGTCAACCGATTCATGTAGAACTGCTCTCTCCAGCTCAAGTGGTTCTGCCAACGAAGACTGCAACTATGTCCAGCTGTGCAAGCATGCCCGGTTTTCAGCCATGATTGCGACAACTTGGCTCGACCCTTCTGCACTTGTTCCCTGATGAACTCCGTATGGTGCGAATATCGCAACGAGCCATAATGCAGCCCAAAGCAGCCTGATCCGCTTGACTGGATGATGTTTCGATATGCTGGGATCCGATCTATCCGCGGAAAGGGGCGTAAGGTCGACGACGATCCTCATCACCGAAATTGCCAGGTCGCTTCGTTGACCCTGGAGCAACCAATTCCAACACCTCGAAGGCAATGTCCATCGTCACCTATCCTATGTTAGCACAGAAAAGCATATTCCGAAGGGCACTGACTGACCTTAGTTCTTTCCGCCGCTCCGGCAGCAGCACGAATGACCCGCTCCCAATCTTCATTCTGCGGAACCTCGAACATCAGCGAGACCATATTCTTACCCTGTTTTCGTCAGTCCGACAACCTGGTCCCTTGGAGCGTGCAAGATATAACTCACATTCGTTGAACTGTGTCCAAAAGTGCACTTAACCCCGTCATCAGTCATGTACACGTGCATCGATCCTAAGGGTGTGCCACCAATGTGACTGCCGGCAGCAACTCCAGACTGATCTTCTGAATCGTTCGGAAGGCGGGAGTAACCAGGGGAGGAGTCGCCGGTCCCTTGCTCTTGAAACTGCGCCTGAAGGTGAGCCTGCGAATTGCTAGGGGGAGCAGAGCCATTTCTGGCGTACGGCGACGAGATTGTCGGACGATCGGCAGTATTGGACAAGCCGTTGAAGATTGATCCTCCGGACGACTGGCCTGTACCAACATTCATGTTCGGCGTCTTGACAGACTCAGGGGCGTAGCCGGTATAGGGTTGCGGGGCAGCCCAGTTGTTGGCGCCAGCTGCGGGGAGATGGCTTGAATTGGATCTGATTGGACCATATGATGTTTGGCCTTGACCTTGAGCCTGTGTTGTGGTAGGGAATGGCGGGGTTTGAGCTGATCTGGTCGGATCCTGCGTGTGCCGAGCTGGACGACCATTCATCTCCGATTTGTGAGGTGATACGTTCTGAGCCTGCTGATATTGCGATGGCGCAGTGTGGGAATGATGGTACTGAGGTGGTGCTTTCTGGCCTTGCTGATTCTGAGGTTGCGTGGTGTGGGACTGGGCGCTCTGAGTTGACACGTATTGTTGCGGGGGTAGTGGGGACTGAGCGGAATGTGCAGCGAGGAGAGGATTGAGTGGATTCGTGACTAGCCTGGCACTGGACGCGATCAATCTGGTGGGTGGATTGCCGGGAGTACCAATGACAGAAGTATCCAGTTGCCCGACATCAGGAGCAAACACGTGAGCCTCTCGAGTCCTACCGCTGTGACCGAACAAGTCGTTCGTTTGCGACATGCTGCGTCTTTTCTGCATGAACCAACCTTTCAGCTTTCAGGGATCCACTAGACGTAGCAGCGACTCGTCGGGCGGGCAGAAAGGTCGAATGCTTGGAAGGTCGGCTGGTCTAGTCTGGCCCGGGAGGAAGGTCGGTTATGTTATATCAGAGGCAGATATTCGTATGGAAACTTCGGTGTCAAAGCCAACATGAGTCCGGTATATATAGAGCTCGAAATATTCTATCGTGATCAGTGCTGGTGCAGTCTGCCATTGACTCTCAGTAGTGAAGTGTTGGCTGTAACAAGCGATTAGCATTCACCGAGAGCAGCGAGGTCAAATCGTAGACCTGGGAGATTGACGAGTACGGTCCTGTCTGCCCATCCGTAGATCTTTCTGCATTTACAGCCACAGTCGCAGCAGCGCTTCGACAACGCGAGATCCGCGACATTCTTATCACAGCAGCCCATTAGCGGCTTGTCTTTGGTTCGAGTCCAATATCATGACCTCCGACAAGCTGCCGTGAAGCACAATGCTCGTGAGCGAGGCCCACTGAGCGCTGCTTAAGTGGAGGGGCCTCATGAACCGTATTCGAGGCCGAATCGGCTCAAAAATGTCGAAATAGCTAAAATTGTCAAGTAGTTTCGAACCACTCGGAGGACGACATGGAAGGTCGAATGGTAGGATGGTAGGGTTAACAGATAGAACCTGATGTATTTCCCAGTAGGGAAGGACGCCTTCCCAAAGCGATTCGACCTTCCAAGGTTGCTATGACAGATAGAAGTCAACGCATTTCCTGAAAGAGAAGGAGACCTGCCCGAAACAATTCGGCCTTCCAGACTCATTTAACAGATAGAACTCGTCGGATTACCTGGTCGGGAAGGACACCTGCTCAAAGCAGATACCGGCAACCAGATCCTCATGCAGAGCTGTAGGCAATCCCATCGGTACACGAGCAGTTCAGATCGACACAGTAGGAGCCACCATGCTGTCCGAATTGTAGCGAATCCTGCTTGCTAGCCTCCGCCGTAGCAGTCGCGCTATGGCAGACAAAGCAGCGAATAATCCAGTGGTCATTAGTCCAGTCCACAGTGGCGTAGTGTCGGTGAGCAGACCACGCCAGTCCTCTTGCCGTGCACATGAGTCCTCGTCTGCGCCTGACTACAATGACTTCGAAGGAGTCATACCGTAAATATGCCGTGTTCACAGATTCCTCCGCCGCGATAGCGGAAGGCTGGTCCCTGCATTCCGGTCTCCATCCTGTGTCTTGGCACTCGCACAGCCAATCAGCGCCTCCGGCGGCCCTCGTGGTTGAGTCAATGAATCGAACATCCGAGATCGTGGGACTCATCGACACTCAACGACAGCAACATCTAGACGTCGTTTGCACACTCCTCGTTCATTCGCCTCTACCATGGTATCCAGCAAACAGAGCTGCACCCTGCTAAGCCTCAAGAACTCCTTTCGTGCTTATCATTCCCCAACAACTTCGGACCATATTCCGGATCTACTTATCGACTATAGACGAAGACTCCCGGCAGTTAGCAATCAATCATGGAGAACGTAAATACGATGTCGACAGCTCTGCCCACTCCTGCATCGCCGACGGCAGCACGCGTGACTATCGCCGCAACCTCCCTGCCAGTTCGGACAGTGAGCACTGCTGCAGCGTCGGCCCCGAGCACTGCGGCCGTCGCCACGTCGCCTCCTGCGCGCAGGCTCGTCCGCCGGGATAGCCTCGATAGACGAGAAGCATTCTTGAAGGGCAAGGAAGGCAGTCGACAGCGCAGGCGATGGGAGAATGGTAAGCTTCATCCACGAGCCACGCGTTTCTCCTATGCCACACGCTGGTGCACCTGAATACATACATCTCACACCCTGTGTCAAATGGTGTGACTGACATGAGCCACACGCGCAGACCGCCTGCTCTCCAACCCCTGGGTGGAGCCTCCTCTACCCTCCGACTGGGAAGTCCGCCAACCTACCCACGCCGCAGCGTGCCCTACTACCTAGCACCCCTTTGGTACGTATGCCTATGAACCGGGATCGGGCGAGACACGATCTTCCCGCTTCAGGTTCCTCCCGAAACATGCTCTGTCTGACAAGTGCAATAGGGATGCCGCCGAGTTCCAACGCGCGATCGAAGCGAAGCTCACTGGGAGCAGTCGACGCGGCTCCACGGCTCGGAAGCGCGCAAGAAAGCATGGCTCATTGAAGTTCCCCGGGATGAGCCCTATCGAGGAGGCTGCTAGCAATATCCCGAAGGAAGTTAAAGCGAGGCTAAAGAAGAGCCGGGCTGCCAAAGGTCTCCTGCAAGATCTGGAAGAGGAGGTCAGAGGTTGGGTCAAGGGCTGGAATGAGGCTGAGTTACAGGGCCGTGGAATCAGCGGGCCGACTCAGCACAAGAACCTCGTGTACAGGCCTCGTGCGGAGACAACGGAGAGCGCAGACAGTGGCGCAGTTGTGTTGGACGAGACGGATGAAGAAGACGAAGAGATCGTGTTCGTGGGACGTAAGGGCGTCGTTGTCGGGGATGGCAGCTCTGCGACCACGACGGATGGCGATATCTCGATGGAGCCCCCACCGACGGCGTTGCAAGACGTCGAAATGACCGAAGACAACGCCACCATCTCCGACTCAAAGATGGTCTTTGATGCCCTTGAGGACGACCGTGGAGCCAGCTTCGCACGTTGGCTTGTCCACTGTGTTGGGTCATACTATGGCCTGCGCACATGGAGTGTCACGCGCGAAGCACAGGGAATGCCGAACATGCGAGAGGCATATGTCGGCATCGATGAGCGAGCCAAGGGCTTTATGGGGCGAGGGGTTCAGGTTGAGGGTCAGAGAGAGATTGAGCTGCCGCGACCGCTGTGGACAATGGTCTGATCCTGGGGAGGATGTGGTGCTAGTAGCCCCAACAGCTCAATGATCCGTCAAGCTGAAGGAAACCCACGAAGATCGTTACCCCTTCTACGCGTACCTTTCAGCCCTCATTTGCCAAATATGACAAAGCCATCTCCTTTTTCTCCAACAGAGAACAAA
Source organism: Cyphellophora attinorum (assembly GCF_001299255.1). NCBI lineage: Eukaryota > Fungi > Ascomycota > Eurotiomycetes > Chaetothyriales > Cyphellophoraceae > Cyphellophora > Cyphellophora attinorum. The sequence goes on along the minus strand of NW_017253238.1, from coordinate 616,580 downwards.
GCTGCCAAGTATCGCTCTTCTGACTTCATCAACCTCACGAGTAACTGAATGCAGCCACGACATTCATGAATAACGACAATACGAACGGCGCGGCCGACTACACGAATGAGACGCGACTTACATATCATTGTACAACATATCTCCTGATACCATCAGGCCTCCTGGCCCACATTTTCGGTACATTGTACATAAGAGTTGCTTGGGTCCAGGCCAGTGTGTTTGGTGCAAAGCACTTATACTTCGATTTGCTTCATCAGGGAGTTCTGGTCGATCACTGTCTGTCCCATAACTCAGATTGTTTGTGTAGAATTTCGGTGTCTTATCGTCGACGATAGCTACATGTAGCTATGGCTTGAGCCATGGATCGCTCATCTGTCGAATTAGACTAGTTGTTACATCGTCGAGGCCATACATGCTGCCGGGCAGAGTACACCCGGCTTGCATCCACCACATCATCTGTATCCAGGCGAGCTCGAGCACGCTCATCGTGGGCGTCCGCCGTGCTCACTGTTGAGAGCCTTCGGCGTCACATAGATCCTCTGCGCTGCTAGTCGTTCATCCGCGACTCCGCCTCGTAGCGCGCGTGCTCCGCGTGTTCTCCTCCACCGGCGCTTCGTCTTCACCAGTACCCACAGCTTTTGCTGACTTAGCTTTCTTGACCGAAGCAGATTTCGTAGCCGACGTTGCTTCAGCGGTGGACTTCCGCTTCGACGAGACGGGTGTTGCTTTTGCCGAAGTCTGCTTCTTCTCAGCTGCTGTGGCGGTCTTCTTGCTGGCCCCATTCTGCTTGCCCTTCTTCTTAGCCGGCGAGGTCGGACCAGGCGTATTCTCACGCTCCTTCAATGGACTCGGTGATGGTGTTACTGCTCTATCGTCATCGCCCACGTCTTGGTCGCTATCATCTTCGTGGATGTCGATGCCATTGCCGTTCTCCTGCATATCTGTATCACCGCCATTGTCTTTTGCCCGCTTTGTCCCAACCTCGATGATGGCGGGACTAGACAGTTGGTGCCGTCCCATGCGCTTGGCTGCGCCGGAGTGCTAGTCGCTTGTACATCTTCCATAACTTGATCATCGTCGTCCTCCTCCTCATCACTGCTACCTTCGGCATAGCTGATCGCGTTGGACGCTCGAGCGCTCTTTCTTGAGGGCTCATGAGACTCGGTTGTAGCATCATTGACCTTGGTCTTCTGGGTCTTGGCCTTTGGCGTCTTTCTGATAGGCAGACTGCTCTTCTTCTTCTTTCTCGGCTTGTCGTCGTCATCGTCAGGCTCAACAGAGACGCTCTTGCGTTTCTGAGCCGCCGTTGGTAGTTGCGAGGGACGCCGCACGGCTTTGACGCCTTTCAGTTGCTTCATGGTGTCTTTGACGAACTTCTCCAGGCCAAGCGCAGTATCTTCCGGCAGATAGTTTTTCTCTGCAACCTTTTGCGCCTCAGCATGGCTGGACATTGGCCGGAAGAGCGACTTATGGAGGTTGACTTTGCCCGGCCAAGTCTGCAACACATTTGCGCCTTTCGCATGCGGCATGGTATCAGCGAAATTTCTAATGACGGCTTGTGCAAGGTCGCTGAGCACATACAGCCGCTGGCTGTGCTCGTCGTCGGCCTCGACGTTGTCTCGCATCTGTTTGACACGTTGGGCGATGTGGAATATCAGGGAGATGTTGTTCTCGTTAGCGACTGCAACGAGATAGAAGACAATGTACTTCGAGTACTCAAGAAGCTCGACATCAAACCCGTCGTCCGCTGGAGGATAGTCAGGATGATACGCCATCAAGCTCAGGAGGCGGGCGGAAGTCATTTCCATCACGTTGCATCGCTGCCAGATTTGTTATCCTGCTGCTTTCGCTCAAAAGCTTGAGTACGAGATTTGAGGAAGTTGAGAGCAGAAGACCGTAGCTCGTCGTCAGGCTCAAATGCTAGAAGGAACATGATCGTCAACCATCTGGTAGATAGTCTATTCTGGGCGTAATATTTCCGGACTTGTGACACGAAGCTGGTGCGAACATCGTTGGGAGGATGGATGACAATCCAAGCTAGGGCATGAAACCGGGTTGGCGTGGTCAGCGCTTCAAATTGTCGATTTGAGGTGCACAGCTTCAAAATCATTCTGGCGGCAGCGAGCCGTAACCGGTTGCGTTGTCCGGGCGGAGTATCTTTGGCGGTGGATATCTCTCCATCATTCTCGATGAGCTCGAAGAGAGTTTTGTAGTTTGTCTCTGCGACTGCCACGAAGTCTTCACTGGCTTCGATCCCTTCGCCTCTGCACTGATTGACAAGGATCTTGAGGGATATCTCCTTAGCCTGCGTCTCCTCATCAGGATGGTCCGTCCATTCACCCGCGGCATCAGATTTGGAAGACTTCCGGTTCTTGCTCAGGATGTCTGCAAGGACAAGATGGCCGATTGCATCAGCTTCCGCATTCGCGATGTCAGGAGCGTATCTGCAGATCTGTCCAATGGCGGCGAGCCGACTCAGGAAGTTCGGCGAACCAGGCCGACAATCTTTCAGAATTTTGGTCAAGATGTCTCTCGCATGCATTTCTTTGCGATCGCTGACCGTCAACAAAATCGTAACAGCATGTTTGGCGGCTCGAGGTGACTGCGAGTATAAGGCAAAGTTTGACAAGGCTGTGAGAAATTTGCGATCTTTAGAGACTTCTTGGGGATACTTGCGGGCATATTGCGAACAAGCCTTGAGTGTATCGGCTGCACTCGATTCCTCGAAGTTGGTGGCTGACGGAGCTGTCTGCTCCAGCTCTGCACAAAGGGCAGTGACGTGGGATTTGAGGACCTCAGGAGTCTTGGAGGAGATCTCACGAAGCACTTCGTGAGCTGTTGCGCCCAAGCCGAACTGATCTGTTCGCGCAACGTCCATAATGGCAGGAACGTGGCTGCGGTTATACATCATAACCGCACTTCGAAAGATGAGTTCTTGCAGTGACGGCACTATCGATTGTGTTGAAGTAGAACCTTCGCGTATGCGCTTGAACAGCTCTTTCACACCGTTTGACATGGTCTTGTAGTCGTGTTCTGGCGATACGGCGAATTTAATGAGCTGATAGTTGCGTCGATCGTGCTGCTTGGCAAACTTCCACAAGTCGGCGGAGGTTCTTGGAGCGTCATAGAAGGGCTTGCACAAGCTGTCGATACAAGCAGAAAGCTTCGCACGGATCTTGGCCTCGCCGTCTTCGTCTTGGACAACGCCTCCGTTGTAGGACTCACAAGCCTCAAGAAAGACCCTGACACCTCTGCTGATCTGAGACTGACGCCCTTGCATGCCTAGCAGCACTCGTCGCGAGCGCTCGTCGAGGCTTCTGACAAGCGTCAGGATGCGTAGAGCCCTGACCTCATCAGGCCCGTCAAGTGTATTGGTCTCATTGGCTTTCGATTTGCGCTTGCCGGTTTGGCTTCCCTTGCTTGAAGGGAAGTTTAGCGGGACGAGGGCTTCGAAGAGCACCCTCTCAAGCTGTGCATGCAAGTGCTCGTCCTTGATGTAGTATGCGTTGAAGATTCGGCTCGCAAAATCCCCTGCCGCAATTTGTACGGCCTCGTTGCCTCTCTGGATGTCATAGGAGGCCGCGCCCCATATCTTTGACACCAGCGTTATAGCTCCTCACGAACGCCGATTTTGCGATCAGGAATCCGCTCGGCGAGAGCAGAAAATACGGAAGACGATTTTGCTAGACCACCATCAGCAGCCAGAATCGTGATGGCGCCGTGATAGCTGAACTTCGATAAGGCTCTGATCGCTGCCAATCTAACATGCTCATCCGGATCACGTAGAGCCTGAGCATACCCCGCCAGAAGTTCAGCCTGCTCATCATCACCAAGACCGATGCCGCCGGCTCGGGTAGACAGTACACGTGAGGCAGCTTCGACCCATGCTTCTCGAACGATGGGCGACCTATCGTTGCGGCGGCCCATGAAATTCTGGTACGGAATCCGGTGCACCGCGGCGAAGGGCTTGGGAGATGCTGGGGTCAGGAGAGGGTTCAGCTGTGTTGAAGCAGGCTCTGCCTGATCAATTGAGATTTGCGGGTATGCGGCGGGATCAATGCTGGCACTCAGGACGAACCCTGCAATACCAATGCCGGCGGCGATGTCGCCCAGAGTCTCGGTCGCGAGTCGCCGTAAAGCAACTGAGTCAGCCTGAAGCTCTGCTTCGACTTGCGGAATCACATTTGCGATGACATCTGGACATGCTCTCCATAATTCTCGCAGCAATCGATGAGCTTTGCGTAGATCGGCCAGACCATCGTCCTCGTCACCAGCATCGTTGCCATAAAGACGCTTGACCTTCGAAGGGTCGCTGTTGTTTGTGGCAGTTCCTGCATCGACGATCACAGCGTTGAAATAGTGAGTGATTTGAGCCGTCATCTTATCCAGGCAGGTCGTACAGATCGATTTGGCAATGTTGTACGCAACTGGGTATTCTTTGAGCTGAAGCTTGCTTTGGCTCATATCGTTCACTTCGCTCTTCCTGCTCTTCACGGCTGACTCTGGTTGCTTTCGGGCAGCAACCCTCATGAATTGAGAAATGATGATGTCGGTGACCTCGTGAGGAACATCAATTTCATCTATCACCAAGCCTAGCAGGTTCTTCAGGTGGTATTCCACAGTCTTTGAGATCTCGACATCGCGGCCAGAGGACGGCTCCGCAAATATATCGAAAGAATTTGTGAACAGGGCGGAGGTCAGTGATTCCGGGTTGTCCACATCTGCGAGCAGCAGGATGCTCTGAGACTCGGACAGCGACTGAAGCACATAGACATGCTGAGAATTGTATGCATTCGTCGGGTCAGACAGCGCCGGTAAGATGTAGTTGATGACAACATTGAAAATGTCCTACAACACGTTAGCACTGCGCCTGAAACCTCAGCATGAAAGTCAGACCTTGAGCTGATGGTTCTGAAAGGGAGCATCTGGAGCGCATATCTTCAGCACGTCCAAAATGCATGTCACAGCATATGCTCGAATGCCTCTGTCCTTATGACCGAGCAGGTTGGCATTGACAAGATCGCCGGCTAGCCCGGTCCACAGTCGCGAGTCAGGCTGGTCGTCGTCAAATGCTGCCAACTTCTCGCGCAAGTCCTTCAGCCGGTCAAGCAGGTCAGCGATAGGGATAGCCTTGCCTGGCCTCCAAGTCAAAGGCTGCTCGAAGTCAAGACCAGGAATGTCGTAGGCTTTTTCGGTTGATGCGTCCTGGCTTTGGCGGGCGGGCTTCGCTCGCAAACCCTTTGCCATGGCGTGTAAAAGTTGTGGTACAAGCTAAGTCGGTAGAGAGCGCATGTCGGCGAGGAAGGTGCGCATTCACTGGGCGCGACAGCGAAGGCAACGGCAGGCGCGAATGTGTGCCTTCTTCACTGTGACGAGCGACGTCTTGCGCACCGCAATTGCAAGTTCAAGTGTGGAGCTTCGCGGACTCGGTCGATCGCGTTCAATCGCGTCCACTTTGACGCGATTTGCTACGGAGATTCTTACAACACATTGGCATCAAATGAGCGCCTCCATTCAGGGACAAACCATACCATTCAACTCTACAGGCTTCATTCGAGCACGGGCTGGATTGTATGCTAGATCCTTGATTCACACTGTAGACGAATCTTTGTCTTCTCGCTTGTTGCTCCGATCGCAGCGCTTCGAGACGCTCTTGGTGTAGTCCTCGCCCAAAACCGTCGCAGCTATCAATCTCAAGCCAGGTCGATACTCAGATCTTCGAAGTGAACCACTAAGTCCTCCTTCTCGCCGTTCGGTGCAGGCTGCATCATGTCAACTTCGACTTACATTGGAAGCCGGTCGTAACACTTACCTTGGCTGCCATTACCCCGACCCAAAGCTCAGCGTCCTCAGGAAGAGTCGACCACCAGGTCACCTCTCGCAGCCCAGATCTCTTGCCCCCGTTGCCAACGAGCCAGACCCAGAGCGATCCGTCACTTATCCGCTCCAGCTCTAAAGTGGCTTTCGCCTGATCCTTAACTGGCATCAGACTCCAATCACTCCATTTTGAAGTAGCTACGGTAGCCACATTGCACTCATCGTTCTCGTACTCGATTCCACTCTTGATCCATTGACGACCGGCATCCAAGTTGACCACAAGAGCGAGTCCTCCTTGGTCGTACCGATCCCTCCAATTGGCCGACACTGTGACCCGAGCCTTTTTGAAGGCACCAACGGTCGTGGTCTTGTATATGATCGGAGCATTGAACGAATGCGTGGACGGTGGCTTCTCCCATACATCCGTTCCAGGGGGACATCTTATGTCGAACGGTTTGGTGATGTCAGGTATGCTTTGCGTGTAGTGGACTGACTGCCACTCTGACCCCATGATGCCTCTGGGGTGATTCTGCTTGGCCTAGGACTCGTGCTTGCAGTACTAGAGCTACAGCGTTCAGAAGCAAAAGGAAGTTGTGTACTTACGACTTTGTAGCGACTCTCTTGGGCTATCGTCAAAGATATTTCATATCACTTTTGGTTCAACTCACCTTCTCGATGGGGTATTACTTCGTCGGCATGGGCCAGGAACCGATTGCCCCTCGGCGGGCTTGCCTGGAAAAAGAGCGGGGGCTGCGTGGTACTTGGCTTCCACAGACTTTCTAGGCAATGCTCCCGAAATATAGCCCATTGGTGACCGCTCCCTCAGCGAGACGTTCAGCATTATGACAGACCGAATCACAATCTTCGAACTATGTCATACGCATCTATCTATGTTCACTCTAAATGTTCTGTTGAAAGGAACTAATCGATGCGTATTTCCGAGCTGTTCCACCTGCCACGAGCCGCCCTGACGCCAGACGGGACAGACGCAGAGCAGTGCGGTCCAGAGCGACAACAGTCCCACGCATATTTGGCTCCATGTTTTACCGTGCCTGAACTGTCTCCAGCTGCACTTTTGCTTCTTTCTCGGTGTCCTGGCCGCCAACCTCCTCGTCCGCGTGCGCGCCGCAATGCTCAGTGAGCTTCCTTCCGTTGCGGCCAATTTGATGCCATGGAAGGCTGAAGAGCGTGTCCATGCTCTCCAACGATCGTCCGCGCGTCTCGGGCACGAAAAACCAGACCCAGGCCAATCCGAGGATGCAGATCACCGAGCAGAAGAAGAAGAAGCCGGAGGTGCCCATCTTCAGGAGCATTGTCGGAACTGCCTTGGTGTTGCCGAATTGGTTGACAAAGTGGAAGCACATGACGATTGAGGAACCAAGAGCGCGTAGCCGGACCGGGTAGACTTCAGCATTGACGAGGTATTGGAAGGAGTTCCAACCCATAGCCTAAGATAACACATTTAGTACACCGAGAACTCAATTGATATGGGGCTCGGGGGGGACTCACCCATCCAAAACCAGATAGGTAGATAGAAGCAATAGCAGCCGTAGCAGCATGCTTCTGGGAAGGCGAAAGCTCAAGACTTTCGAGCGTTGAAGGCGGGACCACTGTTAGGTAGATGGCGATGTAGAGGATGGCTAAGAACTGGAGTGTGATGCCCATGTACAGCGATCGTCGACGGCCGAAGAAATCAATGAGGAAGAAAGCGCACAGGTAAGCCGAGCAAAGTTTGACCACGCCGAGAATGCAGGTGGCGAAGAGCTTCTCCGACTGACCGGTTTTGCCGAGTGTCGCGAAGAATTGAGCGGCGTAGATGGTGATTGCACTTGCGCCTGACCACTGACCAAGCAGTTGTGACATGATACCGAGCATGAAGCGGTAGCGGTTGGAAGGAATCATGACCAATTCACGAAGCTTACCCCACCGGGTGGTCCCCATGGTCGCTTCTTTCTCTCTTTCAAGTTGCTCTTTGACATCCAAGATTTCGCTAGAAACGAATGGATGGTCTTCGGGCAGCTGTCGGAGTAGACAGAGGTTCTTGATGGCCTTTTCATGCTGTCCGCTCATTATCAGGAACCTTGGCGTTTCATTGACGGTAAAGCTAAGGATTAGAAGCAGTCCGGCGAATCCAATATGGGCTGTCTGGGGCGCAACCCATTGTAGCCTCGAAGAGCTAGGAAGGTTGATAGATGCGCCCCAGTTGCTGAAATAGGCGACCATAACTCCCAAATAGACTGAACCGGCAAAGATGTTCGTCAACATGCCTCTGATGGCCCTGGGGGCCACCTCGACAAGGTAAGTTGGGCCAACGACGGTGGTCATTCCGACACCGAGCCCGGCTATGAAGCGACCAGCTAGGATTTGACCAAGGTTGCCGTAACTGGTGACCACGATAATAAAGCCTGTGAGCCACAACACACACAAGGCCTGCAGCGATCGCACGCGGCCGATCTTGTCGCAGAGTAGAAAGGCCAGGAGGGCGCCAGCTATGGATCCTAGTTGGACCATGCTTGTCACGTTGGATTCTCGGTTGGCCTGCGCGTCCTCACTGCCTTGTTCCATGGCGGGAAACTCGTGCTTGAAGCTCTTCATACCGACCATGCCCCCAACGAGGCCCTCATCGAGTCCACGGCTCGCGCCAAGGATACCGAAAACGAAAGTGGACCAGTATAGACGCCAGTTCAGAACCTCGCTGGGCGTGTCTGCTAGTTCTGCTTTGCGGTTGAAGACACCCATGTTGTGATGCTCTGGGTTGTTCTGGGAGTGCTTTGTGTCGTTGTAGGTCGTTGTTGTAGGTGCCTCTCCCACGGGGAAGGGGGTCCCCAGACCCAGTCTTTATAGCTCCTCATGTCGTGGACGTTGTTGCAACACCAGCGATGCGAGAAGTGTGTAAGTGGGTTTAAGCCTGCTTGGCCTAGACGAAGCGTCCGAAGCATTCTCTTCCAATGTGCACAGCCGTCTTGGTATTGCCTTGTTCGGCCTTGGCTGCCCAGTCATATTGAGGTGAGAACTGGTGGGAAGGATAGAGCGGGTCGCAGCACCGATCTTGTGGGTACTTTTGGAATGGAAGTTGACCGCTGTGGAGCCTTTGTCTCGCTGCTTGCCCAGCCCAGCCCACTGCCAGTGGAGGGGAGGGCACTCAAATTCCCTCCCCACACGCCTGTAGCGCCTAGCCCCGGTTCAACCCACGGAGAATCTCTGTCTCACCCCGGCATGTCGCCGTTGAAACCGAGATATGACCTTCACCGTAGCGGGCATACGTCTCGCGGTTTGCCACGCGATGGACGGCCTGTACGCCGACAGAGAATACTCATTCGCCATTGCGAAAACCCCCGAACGATCGGGTTGTGCTGCGGAGTACCAATAAAAGCTCCCAGCTGTCTGTCGGGGGTCTGTGCCACTAATGACTGAGTTGGCGTTTGGCAGATGACGACCTGGCCGACCAGAGACTCGGAGGCCTCCCAAATTGAGATCACATGACTCCAGAACCGCGAAAAAGGCAAGGACGAGGCTCAAAAACAGCGCCTTCACGTGTAAAGCGTGCCGGAGACGGAAGGTACTCCCCCCCTTAACCTTCTGCATTCAGCTGAGCAGGTGCTTACGCCGCAGGTCAGATCAGATGCGATGGTGCCAAGCCAAGCTGCTCTCGCTGCGTCCTTCTGGGCAACACATGTGAATATGTCTTGTAAGTCCTCATGCTTGTCACAGGCTCATGTTGACAATAGAGGCCTCCCACCCTTTCTTACACTGCCTTGCTCGAAGACAAGGTTGCTAAGCTCGAGGCTGCACTCTCGCTGTACCAGAATCACGCAGCCGGCAGCAACGTAGAGAACACACCCGAGCTCTCTACGTTTGGAGAGGTAGCTTCAGGCTCCTTGAACGACGCCGGTGATGCAACAGCAAGCTTCGACATCGCAGCCCATTTTCAGGGACTTCAATTGAGGGAAGATGGGTCTACAACGGTCCACGGGCCGGGTAGCTTCTTCAAGCTCTCAAGAGACGATGAGGCAGACGCAACGCGCCAGATTGAGCACGCTACTATGTCCGATGGCCAAGTCAAATTGACCACCAGTGCGTGGATTGAGCGGTCCCAGGAAGAGAACAGCAGGCTACCCGTATGGACTTTCCACTCTGTTTGATGCTCACTAAAATCAGTCTAGTATCCATTGAAACACCTAATGCAACTACACTGGTGCTGGATCCAACCTGTATTTAACTTCGTGTACCGTCCGGCCTTCACGCGTGAGTGTCAGCACATCCACGAACTTTATCAAGCTAAGACCGCCCAGGAGACATGAAAATCCACGGACAATACTATTCATCCGCCCTAATGTACGCGATGATGTCTCACTCGCTCAGATGGGCACGAAACGATGTTAGTGTGGCACCGTATCTCGAGCCTTTCGACGGCGGCCGGGACTTCTTCAAGTGGGCGATAAGTGATACACTCAGTAACATACAGAACGGACAGTGTACAATCACAACAATTCAAACATTGTTGTTACTGAGTGCACAAGAGTGTGGTCGTGGTCATCGAAGTCAAGCATGGATGTTTTGTGGAATGGCAATACGGCTCGTTGAAGACATGGGACTAAACATCGACGGTAGAAAGTACCCTGGCTCAGCCCAGCTCAACGACGAAGACATCGAGATTCGCAGTAGAATCTATTGGAGCACTTTCGTGTGGGAGAAGATCATTTGCTTGTACTTTGGCCGGACACCCATGCTACGGAACACATCCATGAGCCCGCCGCAGGTAATAAGTAAGTCAGAGCCCGCCCAAGATACTTTCGGTGCTGAACCTATACGTAGTGGATGACTCTGCAGAGTATGTGTACCCACGAATCTGAATCTGGGAAGAGACCGAGCCCCCAACTCTGGTTCTTCTCACTACATGTTCATTCTGATGGGTGCAATAGGTTCGACCTCTGGGTACCGTATGGCAGCGAGGAAGCGCCAGCACTTGACTATCCACCCCAGCAGGCTTACTCGATCTCGTGCTTCACCTACATGTGTCGTCTGGCAGATATTCTTGACCAGCTGCTCCGCCACTTGTACAGCCCCGAGCCACAAAATTCACGAACACAAGCACCATCATCGACGGCTGAAGTCGCTTCAAGGCTCCGCAACTGGTGGCAGGACGTTCCTTCCTTTCTGAAGATCTCAACGACTAGTCCACCGGTTCAATGTCCTCCTTGTCACGTTGTTCTACTCAAGTAGGTTGGCGTCAGGCTATGCTCTCGAAAATCACTAATTTTCTCAGCTGCTTATACCACACTGTCAACATCCTGGTCCACCGCACGATGCTGTCTTCTCACACTTCGAAGAACACAGATTTGCCCTATGACCGAAAAGCACAAGCTGCAGAATGTTTGTCCTCCGCTAACGAGATAGTCACCATCTTCGACCTGTTCCGCCGAACCTTCGGACTTGGCTTTGTCATACTGTCGCTGGGCTACTCAATCTACACAGCCGTATCGGTCTTTCTACACGAGAGAGAAGCCAGCTCAGATGTAGCGTCACCCTCGTCGGAACGCTTGGAGTACTGTATCGAGGTGCTAGAGATTATGCAAGATTCGAGTCCCAGTAAGATTGTCTCACTTCTGGGAGACCTTCCACATGCTAATCCTTGCGACAGTCGTGGCAAACGGGCTCCGTCTAATCTACGAGGAGCTTGCAAAGCGTCCACATCTCACTGCTTCGCGATCTTCAAGGGGCCCACAGGATGCTACCTTGACAGCGGCATTGCTGACTGCGCAACTGGATGATGACCACACAGATACGGCGTCATTCGCAGATATGTCGACAACAGCGCAGCATGTCGTGCAAGATGTCCAGTGGCTTGAACTTACCCCAGGATTGATTGCATTGCCTGGGGAGGATCGAGCTGGATGGCACACGTGGCCACATCCAGTGAGTGATGGCAACGTCATGCCAACCAGTATGGCCACTGCAGGCGGTCGTCCGAGTGTTCATGCCGTGGGCGGAATAGTAATACCTAACTTGCCTCCTGAGGAATTCGACTGAATCACCGGTTGAGGCAGAGTGAATGCAATCGTGAACGGAAGGTTATACATGTAGCACTACCAGCTCATTTAATAATGGTTGGCGTCACTCGAGACGGTCACGGTCGATGCTGTGCCTAGTGGCCACTCGCAAATGACGTCGTTCAGTGTTCAGTTGTTCAGTCTGCTCCCAGTGTCTGTCAAACAGCACGAGCCGCAAGTGAGACTTCTGAAGGTGCCTGAATCCTCAATGTACTGCGCAGAACACCTTGCGTTACTCATGACCGCTTCGAGTTTTGCAAGACCAGGCCAGACTTCCCTGGAAGAGGAAAGGGGGCGGAGCCTGAGAGTCAAGCCCGCTCGTGCATTTGATCGCCCCACGGGTGGGCAGGAGTGGACCTCGCTCGGCCATCTTCCACACCGTGAAGGCCCGACCAGGATCAACGCCGCCCCGACCGGCGTCTGATATCAGGAAACATGCACAACACGGTGCGCGCCATGCCGTCGCAGATACGCTCCTCGGGCATGGTCCGCCTCAACGACAAGTTCCGGTCAGAAATGCGTGCGCGATTCCAAATGCGACGCGAGTAGCACGCCGTTCAACTGAACAAACATATGGACCTGTGCAATCTCGTGAAATGGAGGAGCTGGTCAGTCACTGGCAGGAGCTCTCAGAGCGCCTGATACCGTCACTTGCTCTCGTAACATCTGGTCGCACACGCAACACACTGATTAGCGATAATGGACCGCACACCCAGCGTACCGGTAAGCATGCTCGCAGGAGCTGCTGCTGGAGCGAGTGAGACGTTGATCACAGTCAGTGGGCAATCTTACCTCCAATGCAAATCAGCACGAGTACTAACGCGCATCATAGTACCCACTGGAGTATCTGAAGACCCGGCGACAGCTACCGACGGCAGCAAACTCACTGCAGTCGCCCTCATCACTTCGATTGCTTCGTGAGACCATCTCCTCATCAGGCGTTAGAGGGCTGTACTCAGGCTGCTCGGCCTTGGTGCTCAGCAATGCTGCAAAAGGCGGCATCCGCTTCCTCTCATTCACCAAGGCCCAGGCATTTCTGCGTACCACGCGGTTTGGCTCCTCAAATCCAAGTCTCACCAATGTACTCGCCGGCCTGATCGCTGGCGGGACAGAGTCGTTACTTGTCGTAACGCCTGGAGAAGCCCTGAAGACCAAGATCATACAAGCGCGCTCTTCGCTAGCGACGTCAGGTATCAGAACAGCTTCCAACCAACAGGGTCTTGCCCAGGTTGCTGTCAGCGTCGTCCGCGTGGAAGGCTTTCAAGCGCTGTGGAGCGGTCTTGTCCCGATTCTCTGCAAGCAAGGCACAAACAGTGCCGTGAGGTTCGCCACGTTTGGTTGGCTGAAGGACACATGCAATACGCTATGGCCACATGCTGGCGTGGGAGGGACGTTAACGGCTGGGGCAGCCAGCGGGGTCGTCACGACGTAAGTGTCTCACCCAGCACCTTCATCCAGTCTGCCCCCGCACCCTTTGTCTGTGAGCCCAGTTTAGGGCTTTTTCAGGATCGTGTCATTTGCTGACGTCTTCCAAGCTACGCTTCTATGCCATTCGATAATATAAAGACCAGAGTCCAGGCGTCCTCGCGGACGGCCTCTGGCGGCATGATCGGTATGGCCCGTCAGATGCTCAGGACTGAGGGACCACTGGTCTTCTGGCGCGCAACCACCCCTCGTCTGGCACGTTTGACGGTAAGTCTGACCTCCAGGACGTGTTCATGTCATTCATGCTGACAAAACGTTTGCAAGATCTCTAGCGCCGTAACATTCACCGTCTTCAACGAGGCTGTAGCACTTATGGTTCGGATGGAACAAAGTGTTCGTAGACCCGCCGCTCACATCGGCTGATACGCATCTCGTCGTCGACTACTGAGATGTGGATGCCATCTCGAGCGCAAAGATGCTCCAGAGCACCACACCTCTGGACTTGTCATGCTATACTGTGTTCTATCAACGCAGCATGGCGTTTCAGCGGCTTCCGACTGCGCTCAATCTGCTCTGGCACACACAAGACTCGGTCTCGGGAGAAGTTGTACACCGACGTACGGTAATCGAGGTCCAGCAAGCAGCCATCGCAGCAAATGAGATTCATCTAGATCCAGGTATGAACAAATTCGAGTGCCACTTGCACCAAAGTGTGACTCACCTGTCGAAGATAGGGAAACGAGAGATATGGAGAATGCGCATTTCGAAGGAAGACGGCTTTGCGTTTACAGCATCAACATGCACTGGGTGCGATGGGTGCTAGTGGTCGAGAGATAGAGCCATGATCAGATGGCTATAGAGGAGTGCTTGTGACTGAAGAGAGGTAGCATCTGCAAAGCAGAATGCTGAGGTGGTGCTCCATTTGTCGGCCTGATGGTATAAGTGTGATTGGCTTCAATAGGTCTTGCGACGTTCCTCAATCTGGTCATCATCGTCTCCTCCTTCAATGCCGGAAGCATCGTCGTCGGTACCATCGTACTCCGGGTCATTCTCGTCCGGGTCCATCAGATTGTAAGAGACTGATCTTATGAAGATGCTGTCTTTGAACACATTTGATCTGACTTATGCCGTGAGCAGTGTACCCTCCCAAGGTAGGCACAGGAAATTGGCGTGGCGCTACGACCGTTCAACGTGACAGCAGAAAACAAATAATGGCGGGTTCAAATCGCAGCCTCGGAGGAGCCTCGTGTACTGGTAGGAAGCTGACGCTATTCGAACTCCAACTTGGCGTTTCAAACAGAGCTCCGTGATGAGAGGCGAGGTCGAAAAGTAGAGCGAGATCATGAGCACCTAGGCAGTCAAACCTGAGAGACGACGCGGAATGATCGACCCTGGATTACCAGAGGGTGCCTGCCGTAATGGTCCTCGTATTTCGGAAACGGCAAGTACGCATGGGAGCCTCCCCGGTTGCGACGTGACGAGGCTACCACGGTGCCTACAAGCAGCAGTTCGCCACTTGGTGCAGCTTCAGCAGCTCGACCTTAGGACAGTCGTTGCATACTTGACTAAACCAAATGGTGTACGTCAGAGCCGCCGACCTTGAAACTTGGGGAAGGTACGAGGCGGTTACGAGGCATCATTCCAAACCGGATGACAAGAGTCCGAACTGTGTCTACCGGTTTGAGTTAAGGCTATGCAGTTTGTCGAGGCAGCGGAAGTAGGACAGTCTTGCTGCTAGCCAGACACAGTGGCACAGCTATAACAATGAAGCACCTCTGAACGGTAGATCGGTCGAGTGTATGGAACGTGTCGATGAAAGATGATGCTCGTTGGAAAAATTGGTAGAAGAAATATAATTCTCGGTAGGTTCACCTGAGTCCTGAACGACTGATGCTGCAGACAGAGTGTCCACAAACCCTGGGTGTGCAAGGACACACAAGTAGCCCCTGGTAGGCTGCGTGTGCATGAGGGCACTGATGTCAGGGGGTACTGAATCGAGTCTATTGAACTTGTTTATGGGCAGTGGCGGAGGCATAGTAGAACTGCTTCCTTCGAGAATGGAGATGACACAGAGATCGTCAGGTCCTGGATCCTTCACCTTGAAACTGCAACCACTTCTCCTCACTGAGGCACGCCGCCCGATGGAAGCCGCCGTCGCTGTGCAGAGCAGCCAATGATGGCGAACAAAGCATATCCCTGTGTACCATCTTGAGAGCCTCGCTTTTGGTCCCGGGGTGTTCAGAACACATCGCTCAGCCGTCGGACAGGGCATTGACCTAGGGAACTTGCCCTGAGCCGCGCCTGCGGACGATAAAAATGCGCAACTAGTTGCTGATGAAGATTCCTCAAATTTAAGCCCATCCGTCGGTGGTGAAAATCCTTGGAACGCTTTCTTCGCATGACTTGGATAAGTCCTTTGCTCGATGCATCGAGATGCCGCTGTCAGCACCTGCCGCGGAGAGTCCTGCAGATTATCGATCAAGACGAACAAGGCAAAGAATGCTGCTGAGCCCTCACTGCAAGCATCTCAGAGAAAACGGGTTCTTGTGCGTCAAATTGCGGCAATTTTGGCAAGAGACCACACCGCCACACCTGACCTTTATCCAGTTTTAGGGAAATGCCACGTTGCAAAACTTCGAAACGAACAGCTAGCGGGCTCCTCATCTTTTCAGTGACCGGAATCGAGACCTCGCATCTGCGTGAAGTTGGGAATGACACTCCACGCCAACAAGAAGGCGACCGCCAAGAGAAGCCATCCTGGTGAGCCCATTGGGTACCAGTCCTGCAGTAGCGTAGGGCGATTGATGCAGGACGGGTTGGACGTTTGGCCGGGAGGCTTCTTCCAGCGGCAACGAGGGCCGAAGCGGTAAGAGCTCCGCAAGTGCGGTGCTTGATCTAGCTGACGAAGCTCACGAACGATACTGCAGCATGGTTCGAATAGCTGGAAACTTCTGTCATGGCCTACGTGATCGCGGAATGGTCACTTAGCGAGGCAGGTACCTGCCGGCTGGCTGAATCGAATGATTTTCGAGAGGCCATCGATTTGGGAACGGACGCTCGTGCGTGATTGACGCGTAGAGTCTTGACACACAGATGACTCGCCTACCGGACTCCTGGCCAGCTCCACGATCGTGACCAGAGCCGTAGAGAGCCGCAACAGTCTCTCGAGCTGTCAGTCGATAATGGAAAATCTCGAAGTTGAACCAATCTCGATGCCTAGAAATGACCCTCTCAAGCATAAGGCGGTGCACCAGGTGCAAGTCCAGCAGTAAGCAGTCCCTCCGTGAA